>NW_024103563.1:1503580-1864396 GCF_003945595.2 Pipra filicauda | reverse complement strand
AATACATAATGTATACATTTTCATATAATATCACCAGCCTACTTCCCTATAATGGTACTATAGGTATAGGAACTGGCTACACACCACAAAAGCCTTGTAATGGTAATTAGTACACCAATAATCAGCAATCACTAATCAAGTAATCAGCCATCAGTACACTATACAATATATAGCTATGCTTTTTCTATACTGGATCTATACATGCAAATGCATACAGAAACACACATACAGTGGAAAATCTGCTTACTTTTATGGCTGCCCAAATGTATTTTTTGATGGCCCTTCCTAGATGGATGAGTGGAATTTTGCAAGCATGATGTCAGGTCCAGGCACATGATACACGTCAGAAAACCTTTCCTGTTTGATGTTATGGACCCAAAATGTTTTGAAAGCATTCACAACCTCTGAGTGCACAAGTCTCTGGCACAGGTCTTCACTATCTTCCTAGGTTGCATGCACAGAGCCAGCAAGAGTAACTCCCCAGCTCCTGACTCAGATTGCCAAGAACTGTCTGGGTCAGAGAGCAGCCCTAAGACCAATTTTGAAGTAGTCTTTGCAATTGCAATTGCATTTCGACAAGTATGACAGCCCCACTTCAAGGGCAAAATCCCTATGCTTGCTGTTGTTCATCACACCCCTTGTGTCCAGAAGTTTCCCCTGCTTCCTAATTTCCTCATAGAGGTTTAAATAAAACCAAGCAAAACATTAGAGACAGATCACATTTCTTAAATGAGTCAATTGACACCAAATTTCCTCTTATTTCTTTTCAGAATATTTGGGGTTTTAAAATTTTGTCAGAGAATTAGTGTATTTTTGCATGAGAATATTTTCATTTCATATTCTGCCGACTAGCTTCCTAGACAAAAAAAATAAATTAAAGACAATTCTGAGCTTATAGAGGGATAATTTTAAACATCAACTGTCCCCAAGGTCTTTCTGTTTCCCTAAATGCTTTGACTCCTTTTAATGTGCAGGTTTAATTTGGAAAGCCATACAGACTGCAGAGAGTGTTTCTTATGAGGAAAAAAGGAGCATTCTCTTTTTCTCATCATTGTATTGGCAAAAAATATCTGTACTGCCTAAGGCTATTTAAGAGAGAGACTCAACATTTATACTGGTTAATAAAGCAAAGAAAGAAAATAGTTTGTCGCTATTGTATAGGTCTTCTTGTTTCATTTCAGTTTTCATTTGGGGAGTCTTTTTTTTTTGTGTGCGCACATACTTTTGGAGAGGTTAGGATTTCATTAGAAATGCTAAAGAAAACCAATCTTAATTAGTCTGAAACACATCAGTAAACCCAAGCTTGCTGGCTCAGAGTCATGTAGTGTGAAAGGCCGATACACTGGGGTCACTCATGGTGAGTTAGTGGTTTAGCAAGACTCCCGTGAGTCTACCTCTCAAAACTATAAGCGGTCAGCAAGACAAAATAGCCTTGATCAGCATTCAAAGTCATGCCTCTCTGGACAGGATGGTTAGCTACAGTTTTCTGCCTACTAATGTTGCAATTATTTGTGGTTCCCTTTGTATCCTGGGTCTCTTATTCTAAAATGTTTGGCTCAAACCCTTTTCCCAGGTGAGTGCGCTTTGACTTTCTCTAAGTTAAAGGTCCTTTGTGAGATGTGGCTTTGACTCAGAGAACACGATCTCCAACCATTTTATAAGACACTTTGGGCTAAAATCAATTTCCAGCCTTCAGGCAGACACCACATGGAGTACAGACAGTGCTGGCCAGGCCAAGAGATGTACCTGCAGTGTACCAAAAAACCTTGGAGTGAACTAAGCTGAATTTCATTGAGACACTCAAAACGTTTAGAGCACAACAAAAAAGTTGTTGATTGTTTTTTGTTGTTCTTTTTTTTTTCTCTCTTTTTTTTTACATGCTCAGCTGAAAAACCGAGATTTCGGACTTGTTGGGAAACTTTTAGGAGACTAGAGAATGACGTTCATCAGGAAACGAAGAAGCCAGTGGGCAGGGAAATCCCATGCTGGATGCAGTGAGGGTGTCTGGTTTGGCACTGTCCCACAGATGTTACAGAAGGGGATATTGTCCTCACTCAGACCAGTAACTTGGCCAGACTCAGTCCATTTCAAACACTGGGATTCCATTCCAACAAGAACAAGCCGCTTAAAAGTATCTTGAGGGTATATTTTCTCATTTGGTGACTTTCCTGTGGTCACAAAACTGGAGGTGTCTTGGGAAGGAGGATTAAAAGAGAGATTGCCAGATATTCACATGAATTTTAGAGCACAGGCTTGAAAACAGAAGTTTCAAAGCTGTTCTCAAAAATTCTAGGTTCTGCAATAATGTGAACTGAGAGAAATGCCTGATATCAAATAAAAATATATCAACATTGTGAGACACAGAGCAGCACTGCAAAGCATTGGCAGCTGTAACCTAAACAGACCCATCTAAGATAAGCATCCACAAAACACCAAATGTGTTCCAATCCTACCTGTCTATTTCCTGAACAAAAGGAAATCTACTTGTCAAAAAAACCTAAAAATGTCCTTGCATCCTGAAGAGTTTCTGCTTCCCCTAAGAGGGCAAAAGAAGACAAGCCATGTTCTGGTGTCCCCGCTGACCTGACCAGAGGAACCACATAAACAACTCTGCAGAGACCTTAGGGGGCTGCCCAAATTACTGCAAGGAACAGGGTAAAAGTGCAAGATGCTGTTGGAGACAACCCCCAGCACAGCCCGGGGGAGTTAGGCTCCCGGGGAGGCAGGGAGAAAAAGGGCCCCAAGGCCAGTTTCGCCTATTTAGTAGTTTGGTTTTTTTTACTTCCGTATCTATGTGGAGATCTCTCTGGCTGATGTTTAGCTTTCTTTGTAGCGATTTTATCGCTGCTACATAACACATCCCAAGGCATTAACAAAAGAATAAAGCTTCTGGGACAACCCAACTGATCACCGGGCTCTGATATGCAGCGGTGCCATCATCTGTCTTTTCACCGAGAGCCTTGACTGAAAGCAATCTGGAAATAGGAGGCGAGGAGCCAGTGCCCAGTGACATTTCAGGGACCACAGGAGGAAGATCACCTAACGCACTTTGCTTTCTTATTGTTAGCTTTGTCTGATCTCGGAGTACAGGTGCTGGTAGGTGAGTTTTCCTAGGGTCACTCCCCTCTTCACACTCTGCATTAACTCCTTCACTGCCCTGTGGTGACAGCTCTCACACGCCCTATGTAGAGCACTTTGAGAAGTTATGTGGAAAATTGACAAAGAATTTAAAAAAAAATCTTTCAGTGGTAAAGAATTTGGAACGGAAAAGTACACTGAAAACAGGAAAAATTGTACTCTCAGTCTTCCTGGAGCCTGGCTCCTTTGGGTCACGTATGCGCACTAACGCTTAAGAGATGTCGTCTGTTAAGGAAGATTGTAGCTTAATTTACACAAACCACAGTTTCTGAACCGTTAAATTATTCTTTCTGCAATGAATAGCAGAGCGACAAAATCAAGCATCATCTTTCCCTCTGTTACAGGTCCTTTCCCTCTCTTGCCCATAATTTATGGGATCTGTTTTTCCAAAGAGTTAAACTAGGTGGTTCTCAGGGGTTTACAACAGGCATAACTATTCCTGAAAAACAATCTGATACATTCAACTTAGCAAGGCCCTGCTCTTTCCCTCTAATCTTTCAGCAGGACCCAAGGGAGGCTAAAGCTGAGATCAGCCTATTCTCCCCTCGAACTTTGATTCGCTATTAAATTCCGCCTAATGACGATGACTTTGCCATCTCACGTTCATCAGTGGGCTACGCGCAGAACAATGCGGGCCCAGGGGCGTATAGAGGGACATTGTTCCTGCCTCCTGGTTGCTCTGTCTGAGCAGCATCACGTGAAAATCCTCATACAGAAGGGACATGTAAAACCAGCAAGAAGTATTACTCTCCAGGGTGCAACGGTAACTCAAGTCATACCTTGTGCGTGGGCGTTTGTATTTATGTGATCTCCTGTTGAGTTTACAAAAACAACAACAAAACCTACAAAAGAATAATGGCCAGTCTTCGCGAGCGAAGATTTGGGAAAGGTCATTAACCCTTCCAGCCTGCGCAGTGGATTTTTAGGTGAGACACAGCGTGCGCTGAACTGAGCCCACCCTTTAGTCCTGAGGTTCATCTGCCGGGGCCGAGCAAAGCTTGGACAGTGGCAGTGAGGTCCCCAGGATGTAGGTTTGTTTAGAGTGACCTTCTCTTAGGTGGATTGCCTTCCACGGCTGACGAGCTCCACCTGCCCAGGGGGCCGGGAATCGAACCCGGGTCGCAGTGGTGAGAGTCAGACACTCTAACCACTAGACCATATTTACAAAAGAATAATGCATAAGGAAATACCAGAGAACTTGGCGGAAGGTGACACGCAACGCTGTGATGGAGGAGTCTTGTTCATGTCCCCTGCTTGAGTGACTTACTGATCTGTGCTAAAATCCTATACCTCAATTTGTACATCTATGCATGGCAGAAAACAATTTTTATAGCTTTCTAAATCCCTGATTCCTGATTTTACAAATAGCACAGCCTTTAGCAAGCCAGCATGTTCCCCACCACTACTAAACACCACACAAAAATTCACATGCAGATTTCTATGCCATTTGACAAAAGTGCCCCAGCCAGGAACAACACTCATTACTCCAAATAGTAACTTGGTTTTCTTTATTATCCTGAGAGCTTATAGATCTCTGTCTGAGATTGCCCAAGCAGATATTCACATATGAGTGTATATGTCATGTGACATCCGCAGGGTGCTGCAGCCCAAGCCACATGGATTGTGCCATGGGACTCTGTACACACAAGGTCAGCACACCTAGCAGCACTATCCCTGGGGTTAGGGGACAGCCAGAAGGTCAGGCAGGCGGCCAAAATCCTCTTCTCCATCTGCATTATTTCACCAGATACCAGCCCTACCATACTGTAATAAGCACAGTATTTCTCAGTAATTGTCCTTTTGTTTTCTACATCCCTATTCTGCATTTCCAAGGTTGTGTGTAGGCCATTACAGGTGCATACTGTAAGCCGTAAGAGCTGAATCTTCCATGTTACTTAAGTAGACACAAGGCAAGAAAACAACAAAAGCCTTGTGTTTTCTAAAACTGCTTCCCTCTTCACACACTGTGTAACTCTTTCACTGCTCTGCTTCAATAAATAACATTACACAAACATTATAAACTCTCTGGGGAAAAACCTGTGACTGGAAAGCTGTGGTCCATGCTTGAAGAACTTTCCATGCTAGAAATTACTTGGGAACAAGGATTCTGTGTCTTTCCATCATTCCCTCAGCTGTCTCTTAAAATAACTGTACATCTTTAACAAATTCCATTTCATCATTTCATACATTTTTCTAAACCACTTTTGCAACTATATTAATTAGGTTAGTTTCCTATGCACTGAAGCGTATACAGCCACTCAAACTAGGTGTTTTTTCGAGCTGATGCCTGAATGTATTCGTTCAGGTTTTACCAATCAAGCTCAAAGAGTATCCACTGCAAACAGGAGTTGTGTACCCTTTATTTATCTTCTTGCTTTTTTTGCACTAGCAAGGACATTTGTAACCATTCCATATAAGACATTCAACCCAAAAGAGTAGTTTATTACCCAACAACAGCAGCAAAGCAAAGTAGAAAGGAAGTGAAAGAAAACTTCTCTGCCACATATCACAAAGTGTTAGAAATTTTGAAGTTTCCCTGCAGACATACACGTCATCCTGACTCAGGAACACAATATCTAAAGTCATGCTAGCATCGACATCACTTAGGGACAAAGAAATTCATTCCTCAGTGCAAAACTTAATCTGATTTTTCTCACAAAAACTATTATGAGGTTTTCACTTGAGTCACTAGAATAAACAGACGCAGACATCGAATCTGGTGCTTGACACAAATTTACTGAAAATCCAATCTTAGCAGATTTGTGAAAGTTTAATATACAGTAATTAATATCCAGAATAAGTCATCAGAAATAAGTGGTGAAAATAGAACTTTCTCCATATCACTAAAATAACCAAGGTTGAAGCTTCCTGTTCATTTATGAAAGGACTTAACCTAGGCTCACACTTCATGAGGGCACTGAAATTTGTGTGCACTAGAACACAAAATACTATCATGATATTACCCTAACATGGGAAGAGAAACAACTTCAGAAGCTAGCACTTCTTTTATTATTGACTAAAAGGTCTTTTAGTCCTTTTTCTGATTATACCAACAAAAGAACAAAGAAAGATCTAAGTACTGGCAAAGAATGTTTTAACCCATGTTCCCATCAAAGGGAAACAAATTACTCTGCCCTTATCTCTGAAAGGAGATCCAGTCTCAGAATAACTTGGCCTCCTGCGAGGATGTGCCCAGTACCAAAAAGGAGAGTTCCAGAGTGAAAAGAAAACCTTTTGGCTTTGTGATTATTTTTATTACCTGCTACATTCTTTTCCATATCAGGCACACACATGTTAGGATACATTTACTTAACTGGTCACAACTTATTTCCATTTTTAAGACAGTGAAAAATAAGCCTCATTTGTGTGCATCTCTTAGCCATTTTGAAAGACAAACTATGGCCCTCCTGTGGGATTATCACTCAGGTTTATCCCTTGGTTTATCAACCAAAGGCCAGAACAGAGAGGGCGTGGGCTAGAGACTGCCAGGAGCAGCACCAGGAGCAGTGCCTCATCACAACCTGCCTTCAGAAGGGAAGTGCCCCTGTGAAACACCTTTGATTCTGTGGTTGCCATTTCATTCTTCTGTTTGCCTGGTTTCTCTGATCTTGTTTCACAAGACTGTTTTGTGCTCTGGAAGATGATGCAGTATGCTGAGCCACCTATCACACCTGCAGTCTTCGAATTGTAGCAATTTAAATTGGATATCAGGCAGCTCTGTTAAAGCAGTGGATCTGCAAACCTCACACAGGTGAGTCCCTGCCTGCAATGTGGGGAGTTACTTCCTCACCTTCACTGGGACCAGAAAGTCCCACCCTCAATCCTAAAACACCCTGAGTTCTACCCCACACACCTTACCCCCAACAACTTTGTTGGTGGCCTATAAAGGATTTCACATCAAAAATTAAATTCCAGTATATCTTGTATCAAAGCAGCATCCTGTCGTGAATTCTGCTCAGTTCACACCACCTTGAACCATGGTAACACACCTTGACTTGTCATTGTGGCAGAGGCAGAATTTGGTATTTCTTTACTACATACAAATATATAGACAAGAGCTACTTAGAGTAAATGGAGAAATGATTCCCCAATGTCTAAAGCGAATCCACACTGTCTGCAATTACTCTGAAGCCAAGACAGGTAACAGAAACATGAAACCACATTGTTGGTCTGTAGGAATCAATGTACATTTTAAGTGTAGATCATTTTTAAAAATGTCTTTGAACAAAATCTAACTGCTTTGGTCTAAAGTATTTAAAATATTTTTTTTCATTTTCTTTCTTTGTTTTGGCAGAAGTGTTTGCAATCAATAATTATTTCATAAAGCAAATGTTATTTCAGATAGAAGGTAAATTTCAAATCTCCAGCTGGCCTATTTGTCATAAAAATCTCAAAATCCTAAACTTTGGGTCAATTGTTCACTGTGCAAGAGAAGCAAAAAGACTGCTGTAATATCATGTTTTCTTCCATCTTTCACTCATCTTTCAAAACTCGGATGTGAATGGATTTTTCCCCTCTCAAAGCCTCTCCCCTTTAAATGCTTGTTGTCTCTACCACTGATCAAGTTTCTGAGAAATGACTTTATGTAAGAGATTGAGCAAGATAAAGTTGCCACATTTCGTTTTATCTTTTTGGTTGAATTATTAGGACTTAAAGTTGTGGTGACAAGACTGCTACCTTCTAATAGGCCTTGTTGCCATGGGAGTGGGCTTTTTGAAAAGAACAAGACCCACGGCCACCAAGACCTTTTTTGCTATTATTTCCATCCTCAGCCAATACAGAAATCCTTAGTCACAGACAGGAAAATGTGGTGTAGTATACACGTTAACACTTGCTGACAGTGAAAAACAAAAGGGGTGGAAACTAATACTGCAGAAAGCTGAATTGCATCACAGCCTACAAGCAAAAGCATTTCTCTTCTGTAAAAGAAATGCTTTGTGCATCCAAACAATTCCCTTGCTCTGGGTCTCTTCAGAGAAAAAAGGAGAGAAGGCTGTCAACGTACAGAGGAGGCATTTCAGAACTGATAGGAATTTATTTTCCTCTAGAAGAAGAAAACACTGTGCAGAAAAACAGGCAAACAAGCAAAAAAATCTGCCAATGGTCCACCAGCTCTAGTGCCGGGCCACCACCTACACCTGGAGTGGGATTAGCCACATGGAGAGGATTAACAGGGAAGGATTGCTGTTCATACTTACAGGAAGACCTGCTTCTGCCATCCCCACACAGAGAAATGTCTTCAGTCACATAGAGAATATTTAAAGCCCAGCTGGTTGACTCTGTCCAGAATCACCCATGGGAATACAAAGATCAGGGACAGGTTGGAAAAATCTGGTGCCTTTCTGTAGGCAAACATTGTCTGCACAAAGTTAAACCCTTGATGTCTGCACAAAGTTGATTAAAGAGGTCTGTCAGATAAAGCACCGACTGCAAACCAATTTTTGAGATTTAGCACGTTCTACATGGCTGAAAATTCTGAAATTTTTCTGTAGTTCAGCAAAGTACACTCCAGATTTCTGGTAAGAGAGGTGTAAACATAGGGTGGTGGCTGGTGAAAAGAGTTCACCTGTCTGACAGACATTCACTATTACTTCCTATGCCCAGAAATTAAAAAGAAAAATCAGTTTTATTAACACCTAAGAATTCTTCTTGAGGAATATACTATTTTAGCTACAGTCTAAGCCAAAAAAAAAAAAAAAAAAATTAGAAAGATACAAAAGGAGATCTCCATGTGTTGTGTGAAGATAGTTATCTGTGCATTCCGGCTTTTATAAATACAACAAAAATCGTAAGTATTACACTCCTGAGGAATTTCCCATATCAAAAATGGGCATGTAAAAGCTCAAAAATACTTTTGAAAGAATGTATCAGTAGAAAATTTCAACACAAAAAGTGACAAACATGCATGCCCTTTCCTAAGAAGTTTATCTTTCTAGACTAAGGGTAAGAACAGAAATACACAAACAAATTGGCATGAAAGGGTACCTTAAATTGTAAAATGCATCTCATTTGGCAAAGCCAGGTTGCTCTCAAAAAATATTCTAATTGTTTTATCCAGTCAAGTTTTAAATTACGTACTTACTCCTCCCATGCATTCTCAGCACAGCTCTGAATATGGCATGTTTGTTTGAAAACAGATATCATGGCAGGAAAAGACTTAATTTTTTCCCCCCAAAACCACAAGTTAAAATCAAAATATTTCCCAAGGAAACCATCATACTGCACACCTTTATCAATTTTCATATTCTTTCCAGCAGATTCCAAGAACGAGCAATTGGACCACCCTCTCCTGAGCAGAGGTTTGCTGTACTGAGGCCAGCTAAAGCCCAGTGTAGAAGCAATGGGTAACAAATCACCTCTGCCTCTCACGTCTTCAAGGATGATTGCCTTGTTTTAAATTCAAATCCCACAATTGGGAAACAATATTCAAAATTGAACAAAATATAAAGAAAATATATTTTTTCCCCAAACTACGGTCCTTAGTTTCCCCACCTTTAAAGCAATAGCACCATAGAGCAAGTGTTTAGTTTAATATTCTGTCTTGAGCAGCCTTTATTTCCTATGAGAAAACAAACAGTTGCATTGAAATGAGAGACACATTTTTAATTGGAGAAGTGAGCAGCTGATATTACAGGTCAAGGTAGATGAATCAAAGCATCTCAGCAGCTCTGGAGAATGGGCCAGGGCACGTCTCCTGCAGCTGAGTCAGGAGGTGGACACGGGTGCTCCAAGGAAGAGATCCAGGGATCGCAAGAATCTATAAAAAAGGAGGTTTCTTTTCCTTTCTCTCCCCATTTCCTACTGCTAATCTGCAGTGCTCCTGCAACGCCCTCCTCCTCATCTCATGTATGGGATGCCCACCTTCAGTCAATGCCTTTTGCTCAAAGAGGTGCTTGTATTTACACCCCTACAAAATGTTCTCTTCATTCTCAGTGAGTCCAGTCCATCCCTCAGTCACCTTCAGGCATCTACCGAGTCTTTGGGAAAAGGGTTATTAAAGGGATTGGGACTCAGGGGAAAGAAATAGATATACTATTAAGTGAAGGGTTGGGACCAAAGGACTTTCTACTGCTGTATCCATAGGAAAACATATGTGATAGCTGTTGATGTTCAGGACGAAACATGAACTACTGGTATTGCTGTCAGCTATTATATATATGACAAATTCTTTACGAGTGTAAATAGGGAGTTCATAATGAAACAGTGAGCTGTCTCTGAATGCCTCATTAGTGTTTAACAAGTTTACATTTGGACTCAATGATTTTAAGGGGTCTTTTCCAGACTAAATGATTCTGTGATTCTATTCTATGATTCTGTGAATACATTGTTTAATCAAAAAGTGCAAACAAAATAATTAGGCAAAATAACTCTGATGGCTGTCAGAATCTATTTTCAGAATATATTAAATATGTAAGCAAAATAAAGTCTCTCAGTAATGACAAAGCTCATAAAATATGAATAAGTCACTCAAAACATACTGAAGAAGGACACACGTTTTAAGGATGAAGAGATTGCCTAGGAAACTGAGGACTGTATGGACCAGTAAGATATTCACTTGCTAAGGTATATCACAGTTCTCTACTTACTTTCCTTTTCTTCTGACTACAAAGATAAAATCAATTCATTTCCTGGAACATCTGTGTGAACAGTGTTATTTCTCATATACACAACATTGTTTTTCCTACTATTTTGTATTAGAAATACTTACTAATATCAACAAAATGCCAGCAGTTTTCTCTAATCCTAAATTTCATAGACATCACTTCAATTTAATTTATGTAGGAGAAATGTCAAGTGCCCATGAGAGTGGACCTCCTGGGAAGCATTCAGAAATGTAGATGTAAGGCCCATGCCTGTTCCTATTTAATCACATACATCCTTAGAAGCAGAGACTTGAAACTGAGTAGGGGTATTCTCTTAATCATCAGTGTTTTTCAGACATGTATTTCAGAACTGTCTCCATTTTTAGTAGTCAACTTACACTTAGTATCTTTCTTCTAAGATAATTTCATAAGGATCTGGATACAGTGCTCTGTAAAGAACATTGCCAAGCAGACATCTCTATAAATACCACTGTAATAAGTTCCAATGATATTTCCAGCTATGCTCAGGTGCCTGAATATTTATACCAGACTCTTCCTAGCTGACCTCAAGTACCTCCTGTGCAAGTAAACAGCTAAGCAGATCTGCATTTCCATCTTACCTCCTGCCTCAACATCCCTACAAGCACGTGTTTTTACACCAACTTTTTTCTTTTCTCTGAGGGGATGGTGTACTGGGGGGAAGCACAAATAAAAAGCCATGGTCTTTAAATTTGATTTGAAGGTGGCAAGTTTTGTGGTGGTTTTGATCTCCTCCAAGCATTCCATAATCGTGGGCCAAGTTGCCTAGAGATCTTTGTCTCCCACACTTCCAAGTCTCTCTGTTGTGGCTGACAGATCCATTGTTTTGGAAGCATGTAGCTGTCATGGGAGGTCATGATCTCCCAGGCGTGAGGCAGTCCCTTCCCTACTTTGGGTTGGGCTTTGAAGATAAAAATGGTAAATTTGAACTTGGGCGCGAGTGAGTTTGATAGAAAGCCTTTCCTTGCGCTTCAAAGCTTGTGCCAGCAGGCAGTGGACATTGCAACAGCAAATTGCAGATTATGATGATTTTTATTAATATTATGTTTTAATAGCTGAAGTCAGCTAGGTCAGGGCCCGTAGTGTCAGGGATAATGCAAACACATAGTGAGTGGCAGTTGCTTAGCCAAAGCACTTACATTTGACCTTTATATTCCTTCCAATGCATCCCCTCATTTGTCACCAAAAAATGTCTGCAGTGACGTTGGTGCAATGTCAGTGAGGTATGGCCTTATAAATTTAATCTGAGAATGAAATCTGCAAGTTCCTGAAAGTGAATCCCATGCAAACACTTTAGAAACATAGACATGAGGCTCACGCTTGATTCTATATGATAAAATTAAAGATAATCCGCACCAAACATGTTTACATTATACCTCTGGTATGGACGCTGTGCCTTCCTACATTATATCTGTAACATACCATTTTAGGGTATCACTTCCCTCTGCAGAGGGGAGATAACATAAATATGAATACAGATATTTGCTACCACTAAATGGACAGGAACATGCTCAGGTGGTCCTGACTGAGCCCTTCCTAATATTTTTCTCAGGAACCAGCCCTGCCGCGTGTTGTGCAACTTCAATTATTAGTTTTTTTTTTTCCTTCCCGCACTGATGCTCTGTCATCTACGGGTACCAGCAGAGTGGATTAGAACTGCCTGTCAGCTTTCTCTGCCTGTGTGAGCTCACAAAATAGCCTGGGCTCATGGTGCGCTGGCCCTGCTCCTACTCCTCTTGGCAGAGAATTAAGCTCCAGTTTCTGGCAGTGCATCCCCCTGGCACACAACAGATGTGGGGCTGCCCTCACCCCGGTGCAGCTGGACAGCCTAACAACAAGACTGGCCACGTGGTTGCCCAGCTTTTTCTGCTCTTACAGCGGAAGAGGAATAAAACATATTCATAGCGATATATCAGTACATGTACAAAGGATTGAACAGTGCAACCAGGGCACTGCAGTGGAACGTTGTAAAAGGGACAAAAAGAGCAACAAACAAATTCTACAAGGTTTAAGACAAACATCTTTAAAAGAAACGAAGTTATGTTGCTCAAAACCCAGTTAATGCTGCCTGCACCCAACATCACACACCTGCCTGCTCCCCAGCCTTCCCCAGTGGCTTGGGCTTTACTGAACTCTGACACTTGGGCATATAAACAGAGAGCCAGAACTGGGAAAAAGTAAGCTGCAAAAAAAAAAGCATTTGTGCTCCAACGTGCTCTGAGATATCTGAAGGAAGCTGCAAGACAACCTATCTACTGGCCTCTTTCACACTTGAGAGCCACTGGATCTCCACTTTCAAAAGAGAGTCCCCCAGTATCTACCTTCTTATATTGAGGGTCACAGCTGGACACATTAATGAACCAACACTGCCTAAAATGTAAATTACTGCTGGAAAGGCAACCTGTTGCAGGTCTGCTATCCTAACAGGCAAACCTCACCCTTCAGGGAGAGCTGGTGTGTCATACTGGTTGTGCAGGAGGCTGGCAGCCTGCTGGCATGAGACATCACTGCCCAGTACCATCACGGACACACAGTGCACCTGTGACAGTTCTGCACCAGAAGGCACTTGGGAAAGAGCTGGTCACTAAAAACCCTTGGTATCCTCAACTGTGCCCTGAACAGCAGCATACAAAGACCAAATTCCCCCTTGGACAGGTAGCATTGCAGCCTTACAAAGCAGCAGAGAACAGAGGCAGATGAGAACATTAAATTACAGTGGATAAACACAGTCATCTCAAGGGTTAGTTTGGGTGAATCAGGAGGAAAGGAATGGCCTCGTTTGTCCCTTGTTCACCATAAAAAGTTTTAATTAAATAAGATTTCAACCACTACTTATTTATATGGTTTACAAAATCCATACATAATTTGTCATTTAGAGATGGAAGGATTGTTAATCATATTAAAACTGGAACAAACAAGGTACTGAATCATTTGTCCTTACCAAGAAGATGTACCTAGCAGATGCTGTAGGTAGTACAAGGTGCTAAAGGAAGCCTTACTGAGACAACTAGAGCCTCCCAGAGGCTCCTAGAGCACTTGCTAAACTTCCAAAATGCACACTCGTTCTTAACTGGAGGTGGGTTTTGTGGTGCTGCTTCTTGCCCAAGTGCATTTCTGCAGAGAGGGAGTTGCTCTCACAGAAGTCCAGAGCAGCCTTTTGCCCACTCTGGGCAGTGTTTACAGGTCAGCATGCTTGTGATGGGGCACCTGTACCATGAGTGAAATGTCAAGTAGGAACCCCAACTGAAATATCCGTCAGCTGCTGGAACAGAGAATTTTGACTCAGGAGCAGACACTGTAGGTTTAGGTTTTAATTTCATAGAATTTAATAAAAAATACTATGGAAAGAATTAATGAAGACATGAAACCTTAAAAAGCCTAAATCATCTGCATTTCTTTTCAAGAGAAGGGGAATAACAGCTTGTGCCCAGCTTTGCTTGCAACACTATCCATCAGGCATGAATGGTACAATGTATCTGCTTTTTTTCTTCTGTCTTTTTCTGCTTATACAGAACAGAAGCGTTAGTACTTGCAAGTACAGTGAGAAAAAAAGAACTGCTGGTAAAAAATTAATATCTTACAAAGCTGAATTACTTAGTGCAAAAATTGTCATTCCCGTTAGCAATGTTATGATTTTTTAATTTCAACTAGATGATTATTTTTAGATTAAAAAAAAGATTAGCACTGAGTTTTAGATTTTAAAAATTAAAATTCATCCATTATTCAAGTAATTAATTACTTGATGAGTAATACTCCCTGGAAGCTGCTTCATTGCATTATCATTGTTTCTATTTTATAATCACATCTTCTCCTGCTGTTTTATGGCATGAGAAAATCAGACAGCTTTAGTAAGCCCAGGATCTAGAGTTTTCCAGGGATGGGAGAAGACAAGAATTATCATCCAGCATGAAAAAGGACCCTGAACACTGGGGAAGAGTTCACATGTTAGTGGTTGAAGAGCATGGGGTAACTGTGGTGAAGAAGCAGGGAAAGGAAACCTGACTCGGAGGAGATGACGCCTTTTGTGATATCCTCATGAGCAAACAAAGGGACCAGGTCAGCAGGGAGAGCTCTCAGCTACAACTCCCAGTGACCCACTTGCTCCAGCAGGGCCTGAATTGGTTGACCTTCAGTGTCTAATTCAAATGTTAACTAAACATTTAGGCTGTGTGTGAGGAAGATGTTTGGAGAGCTTTGTGCTTTGAATTTTTATTTTGTCCATTTATTCAGTTTGGTGTCTTTGGGCTTGTAGCACAGGCGCTAGTGAAGATCAATACTGACAGGTGGTTGCAGTGCAAAAAAAAAGATAAAATAAAATAAAAAAACAACTATTTTGAAGCGGAGACTGGGAAAGGGGAGTCTTTAACACTATGGGACAGGAGAAAACAGGAAAAAGTAGATCAAATCTCAACCATGATAGCCATAAATGACTCTCTTAGTCTCTGCTTTAGTTTAGCGTGCTTTAAATGCAAAAATAATTTTCATAGATAAAGTCAAGAAATGCTGATTATTTGAGAATTAGGCTGGGACAAGAGGAAAGGAGCTCACCAGACAAAGTACAGTGGAGAGATTCAAAAAATAAATGAAAGAGAGAAAAGAAACCCAGAAGAGAGGGATTGGGACAGGTCTTCCAGCAGGACTGGTATTCTGAACATCTGGCTTTTCAGATGTTATCTTTTATGTATCTTTCAGGTTTTTTAAAGTAATTCTCTTATAGCCAAAAGGGCTTGGGAAGTTTCCATACCTAAAACTCAAAGCAGACAAAATGCTTTCTCCCTTTTAAATGGAGGGGAAAGTGATGCACAGGTGCAGTCATTTGTTCAAGGTCCCCCAAGGAAGTCACTGACAAAGTCAATTAACATCTTGTCCACTCAACCACAGTGCCCCGCAGAGAAGGCAATTCTACGTGATGTGGGTCAAATTCATTACATGAGCCATACCCACAGACATTTTAAGTCTGTTCCTCAAAAAGATGGATAAAGCACAGATAACTTTTTATTTCCAAGTATTCCAAAACTTCATCTTAGCTCAGAGCTTCATCTGGTGCCAGTGTTTCACCATCATGTGTTACATTTATGTAGATGTATGTATCACTCCATAAAATATACTGATGATGCAATATTTCCATTGTTAAGCTGTCAGTGAAATGTTGACCTTTGCTCTTTCTAAAACAAACTTTCTTGTCAATCAAAATCTTGTTACACATGGATATGACATTAGACCTGCGAATAACAATCTTGTTGATGGACAGCTCATCTGCAGTGACTCTCTTTAAATTGCCCAGAGTTTAAAGCCTTGATCAGTCAACTAACCACACTTCCCTCTAACCTGAGAACTATACTTGAAAAAATACAATTAATGGTCATGCAGATTGCAATTTTCACAATGCAAACAAGCAAGCTGAAGAGTTGTAAGCATCTGAGGCTACACCTGAAAAGTAAGGAAAAGAGAAAATATGCAAGAAAACAGAAGAAGATTTGGTACAGCTTTCTGCCCTCACGCCTCCCCCAAGGATTCTGATATTTTAAACTGGGAAATTCTAAAAAATAGCTGATTTCTAAACCAAGAGAGTCAGTGATAAAAATCAGGATCATCTGGGGACTACTGCAACTTCCACCAGCTTGATGCAGTGACTGTAGAAGACCTCACACATTTTTTATCACAAAAGTAGTAAGGAGCTACCACCATTGCTTAACATGAGTTTTACCACTCAACAGCCATGTATTTACAGACAAACTCCTTCACTTCAGGTCACAGGTTAATTTGGGTTGAAAGGGAGAGTAAAAGCTGTCTAGTCCAAACTCCTACTCAAATCAGGGTCAGCTAGGAGATCGGACCAGGTTATTTGGGACTTTATCCAGTCGGATACTGAAAACCTATTCATTTTGGTTGAAAATTTTATCATTACTAGAGTATTTCCATGAACCACAACTTCTAAAGAACTCTGCCACTCCTACCATTTATCAAATACGGACACCAAAAATTCCTGTGATAGAAAGAGGGAAAAAATCATTCATTCATCAGGATAAATTAGCGAGGATATGGTTGTTTGAGCCAATCATTATAGATTCCAAGTAGACACCTGGTCACATTTTATGCCATTTTACTCATTCTGCTGCCGGAAGGACATCAAAAAGGCTTATCTGTTTCCTGCTATACCATTCATATGCTCCTATCCTTCCTGTAACTAGAAAGGCTTGAGATAACTTGCCAGCAATAATTCAGGCTTATCATCTTCCTTTAAAATCTCCAACACAGCAAAGCCTTGTAGGAATACCGAAGCAGTGGAACCTGCCCACACCACAGTTACCCAGCATCCAAAACTCCCCCACCTCCTGGCTGCTCCTGCCCAGCCAAAAAGATCCTGCCCTCTCCCATGCACCAGACACAGACAACTACAGCTGAAGAGAAAATTATATTGCTGCCAGTTTAATGCACTGATATAGCTCAGGAGAAGAGCACTAAGCACTAGAGATAAGCAGAACACCTCGCTCTGGTATCTATGGGAAGCTTTCAGCACCACTCAGTCACGCCCCAACCAACAGGACTCTGGGGAAAATAATTCTCAATAGACACGATATGGTGGAAAAGACCCAACATGTGTCAGATGCTGAATGATGCAGTAGCACCACACTTATTAAAGCACCCTATCAGACACTCATATCAATATCATTTATGTGTGCCAAGACTATTTAACCTCACAGCTTCCCTTGAAGCACTAAGGATTCCTTAGGGTGTGCTGGGATTAGGAACTGGGTTATTTCCTAATAATCCAAGAGGTCACAGTGTAGCTTTCCCTTCTGTTTTTGCTTTGTCTTTCTCACATATTTTCTTAGCTCTAACTATAGTCCATGCTTCAAAGCTATGGAAAGGGAAAGCTTTAGATAGCAGAACTCAGCTTGCTGATTTGCTTTTCTCCCACTTCTGCCAGCTTTGCAAAGGTAACTGATTTTTTCTATGTTAATGTGACTTCTCTAGATATAGGGGAAAGACAACACTCCTTAGGTTTATATAGGAAGCATGAAAGTTCTTGGGCTCTCCAAAGAATCAAGGATTTGGGTTTAGGAGAAGACTGTGAAGTTAAACCCCTTGCAGGAACTTGCTGAGTACAAGGATATATCTGCCCTTGGTCAAAATCTGGAGTACAATGACAGGGGATTCTCTCAAATTGCTCAAGTTTTGACTCAATATGCACTTTTTGATGACTGCTAAGAAACTGGATTTTGGGGACAATTATTGTTATATTAGTGCAGTTTTTGTTGTATAAAGTACTAAAATTGAAAAGCTCTTTGACATTACCAGGTCCATTCCTGCTTCTGTGCAAGGCAACAAAAGACATGTCCCATCCCCTACAACAAGAGCAGAATCAGATACAGCCAGGTGGCTTGCAGGACAGGTTTCCACATACCTACCCCAAATGCTTAGCCACGGGGCTCCTCTAGGCACACCACTTCCCTTTCTGCAAACCCCTTTTCAAAAAAAAAAAAAAAGTCTCATATCTCAGGCAAAAGAGAGTCTACATTATTCATCAGGGCCACACCACAGCCCCATATGATTTACAGATCCCGTAATTTAGAAGGCGGTAGTGAGCGGGGGGGGATTGAAAGTGGAATCAAGAAAGAAGGAAACATTATGCCTATTCTACATTTAGTAAGTATAATGCTGTAGAAATAATTCTCTAAGAAGCAGTGCTTTGGTGCAACATCAGAGAAGATTCACTTCTACTAATTCAAAAAGTTTTGAATTGATGGAAGTTTCCAATGAGAGTTAAGAACTATACCCCACGAGGAATCCAAACAAACAAACAAAAAAAGTTGAATGTACAGAATGTCATACCTGAAATATTAGAGTCGAAGTTGTGTTGTTTTTATGGGTGTCGCTTTCAGATTTGGGAAATTACAGGCACCGTGATAAATATTTCAGGCAGCTGATTACAATGAAAAGTAATTAACCCAGCTACGACAACAGGTGTTGTATGGGGAAATGCTGGCTTTTATCATGAAGTTGTGGGTGCATGTGCTAAATGCATTCGTCATTTTCTCCTTTCTTTTATTCAGAGAATGCCCTGGGGAAAGTATTCTAGTGCCAGCATTTATAGGGTATAATGAAAACCCATTAAATATGTATCTGACTGCTAACAACTGTGTAGAGGAAGAATAACTTAACTATGGTTATGTAAGACTGTCCATTCAGCTGGCTCTGGTGGTGGTAGTAGTAGTCCTGTTTGATCTCATTTACTCTGTACTTAGCTGCTGCTTTTGAGTTGAGGGGAGAACTGTTATTTTTTGTGTCACTTTATTTCATTTTCTAATTAACAAATGCACAGAACAGTATTCAAAGTTCTGCTTGCTTTAACAGAAATAGTCAAAAATCACCATTAAATATGAACATGGTTGTTGGTAAATAACTAGGAGAAAATGTTCAAAGTGAAAACAGCAGATGTTCAGAGAACTAACACACAGCACACACACGGGTTTGAATGATGTTACACTTGTTCTCTCAGAGCCCTCTCCTGACAGCCAGGCTCAGGCACAGACTCCAGAAATTGGGAAGGGAAGGTGCTGTAGCCACTGTGAGAATTGAATTCAGATTTTTTATTCTCTTTTCCTGCAGAAGTCACCCTTATGTAGAAAATGCCAACAGACATATTGCAACCTTCCCCCCCCCCCCCCCAATAATGCAAAATATATGCAGAATCTTTACTCTTCTGCTCCTATCTGCATTTGGAAGGAGACAAAGGAGCTGTGAGAGCCTGCTCTTCCTGGTTTCCTCTAACCTAATATAACCTCCCCAGGCTCTGAGAGTCTTGAACAAAAGATGAAATACATGTAAAAACCAGAGCAGACAAGACAGGTGAGCTGCTTCTGCAAAATGGCAGGGGAAAAACAACACTGGTTTTACTGACCCAAGCAAGTCTTCTCTTCCAGACAACAAGAACCACATTGCTTTTTTTGCAAGAGATGTCTTGGGATGCCTGGGCCAGTGCATGACTGGAAACTGGTCGGGAGAAGCAGTTTAGCACAGGGCTTACTCTGTGCATACTGACTTGTCACAGCCCCTGGGGAGAGGTAAGCTCTCAAGTCTTACATGAGGAAACACATACAGACTGCACTGGTGAGCTGCAAACTCTCTGAACTCATATACTTTGCATTTTCTTTCCCTTTCACAGGTTATTTCTCATTAGGACTATGCAGCAACGTGGAAAAGAAAATTATCAGTATAGATTCCTATCATTTTCCTCACCAATAATGAGCTTAGCTGTGTGCATTCCCTAAAGGAAAGGGCAAAGGAAATAACATTTATGATGGTACTTGTTATTTTTCTCCAGTAGGAAGAGATACAAGGGGTGTGTTTGCAAGGCGGGTTTGTTTGTCTAAAGATAAACAATTGTCTCTCTTAAGACAGTTTCATGATTTATGAGGGAAGACTTTTCAGCCTCTAAACATTCTCATAAAGTGCAATGTTCCTCCCGTCTGAGGCTGTGTGAGTTCAAAAGTCATCTCCCACTTGTGCAGAGATGGCTGTTGCCTCATAAACTGTGAATTTACGGGGAACAGGTTACATCCACTGACCCCCAGAGACAAAAGCTGAACCTGACACTGATTATTTAATATCTTACTGACAAATGCAACTCAGTGCAAAAAAAAAAAAAAATTTAAATCTGGGCATTTTTAAGTCTGAGCTTTCAGGTTTGGATTGGACTTTAAAATTACATTGTTTCTTTTTGGGCTTTTTTTGTTAATGCCTGCTCTGTTATTTCCCATGATCAAATACAGACAGGAGCATTTTATTAGAAAGAAAAAAATAAAAGGACATTTTCCTTATTACAAATGTAAAGTGATTCAAAAAAAGCATCGAGTTCATATGAAATGACTATAACTACTTATGGTGGCTTTGAGAGTACAATTTGTCAAGTTGAAAAGAAAGAGCAGACAACGTGAGGCAGGTAGAAAAGCTATTTGAGGGTAAAAGGCCTGTTGCCACTAGCAGCTTTGGGTTTCCATGTTAAGTACCTATCTTAAACCTGCTACCTAAACAGCGACAAGCAGCTTGCAATCCAAGTACAAACACATTTATCTGTCAGAAGACTCTTCTTGGGAAGCCCATGCCTTGACATCTCGAGATTGACTGATAATTTTAATAAAGTCTGTTATCTGGCAGGGAGTTGTTTACCCCTGATATTCAGTCACACCGCATCGGCGCGTACGTGCACACGCACACCACTCGTGTGCCAAAAACACGGTCATCTTCTGGCACCAGGAGTCCTTCCCTTGCAGAAATACCAGCCCCGTGCTCAGCATGTCCCGCCGTGCCATCAGCTCCCTAGCATGCCTGGGGCTGCCCCTGCTCACCGGACCGAGAGTCTTCCCAGCAAGCTGTTCTCCCACTATGAGGAGTGAGATACAGAATTGCAGGAGAGTAGCTCTCTTTTTGACCAGACCCAAACACTGGCACTGAAAGGGAAGGATGATGTTTCCTACAAAGGGCCTGGCTGCCCAGTGTTCCCCATGGCTAAGGCTGTTCTGTCACACTGAATGAGATCTTATGGACATTTCTGCCCAGAGGTTTCTGCACATCACCACATGAAGCTGACAGCCAGAAGGGCTGCTGAATATACTTGCTGTTCCTCTCCCAAAAACACATACCCAGAAATTAAACCCAACATCAAGCAAATGAATTACACTAAGAAAGCCAAGTAGTTGTAACTATAGGAAGTGCCAGGTAGCTGCTGAATAAATTCCATGGTCTGAAGCTAATAAAAGACAAGCTGTTTAATGTCTTTAGGGATATCTTTCTCCCTGTTTTATAAAGGAAAAAATTACAAAAATTTCACCTAGGGCCTGTTTTAGTATTGTGCATGACATAATTTTGTTCACTTTTCCAATTCATGTTTGGAAAAACCACAATCACAAGTGGGATTTCTGGCAACAGCTTGAAAAATAGCAAGGCTAAGCATCTTCAGTTGTAGTATCTCTTGTCATACATACAAAAGGCCATGTGACTTGACCAAATTACATGCCACTGAAAAACTCTGCTTGCAGAAGTTCAAACTGTTGAACAGACGCTCTCTGAGCTACTGAAAGGGTCCTGCATCCCTTGGCTCTAGGGACTAAATAATTCTGAAGAGGCTCCTCTGCAGCTGCAGGCCTGAGGAGGGGAGCTGAGGGATGGGACACAACGCTTACTCACACTGATGCCTCTCAAAAAGCGGAGAGGATGGCAATGAGGACAGCTCGGACAGCAGTGATTGGAGAAGGGAAGCAGGTCAAGCACGGGAGGAGCTGGGCTGCTGCAAGGACAAGCAGTGGGAGCATGAAGTCCCGGAAGATGGTTTTGGCCTCAAGAACCTGAACACACTGGGGGCAGCAGTGACTTCTGAACCCTGAAAGAAGAATGGACTTCTAATCATCAGTAATAACAAACAGTAATAACAGTTTCCTTCCAGCTTGAGACTTAGCTACTGTTTCCTGTGATCCGTTAGCTAAAGGCAGAGAAGGATCTAGTCCTGCTGATGGCCAACATAAATGTTAATGTGAAGATAGTAAACTAGAGCTCCTATTTCCTAACAACTTAGAAAGAAACAAATGTAGAAAACACAGTGATGGCATTTGAGGGTGCAACATCACAAGCTAAAAATTCAGGAGGTACTAGACTTGCAGTTGCTGTTACAAGCATACTCTGCAATACCTCCTGTTAGCATGGACCATTCTCTTTTTTTTTTTTTTTTTTTTTTTTTTTTTTTTTGTATACAACAATTGCTTCATTTGATGCATTTGGGGAGCGAATCAGGATTGTGTGGCAAGAAAGGCTGTCACCTGTCTCAAGGGTAGCAGAAATCACAAGTGGTCTGGAAAGCCAGCAAGGGGTGGCAGAGTGGCCTTGCACTTTAGAGCAAGCACCAGAGACAACCCTTCCTAAACTGTAGATCCATCCTCTACTAAAAAATACCTAACACTCAAGGGAAAGGAGCATGGCCAAATTCTTCACAGGTGGATGCCATTTCTCTCTCTCTTGGAAAACCCTGCTTCTGAAAAGCAGGGTAGCAACAGCTGGAGCTGAAGCAGTGATACCTGTGATATCTGCTACAGGACCATAAGCGTCTTGGACTGAACACTCCAAGCTGGTTCAAACTTCAGGCACAGTCTCATTATTTCTCTTCCTGCCTTCCCCTCCCCAAAAGAAAACCAACACCCCATCAGCCACTGCCTTACCCCAAAAAGGAGTCTTGAAGCTAAACTGGTATTTGTGAAACATTTGAGATACTGAAAAAAGCCTTGCAGAAAAAAAAATTAAAAATAACAAATAAAATAACTGCTTTGTGTACAGAGCAAGAGATAAATTGCATACAGTAAGAGGTCAACCGAGCCATCCATTCATTAGGTCAGTACATACTCTCACAACAGCAGTTACCCAGCAATTTAACTAATTAACTAATATTTGTATGTTGTGCAGAAGAATTGCACTCTGTGATCATGTAATTTAAAATAAATATCTCAAGCATTTAAAAACACTAAAACCTTAGGAAGTGAATTATCACAACAGTTAATCTGACACCATGTAACTTATGAAATCTTTGTCTTTCCACCTTTTACATTGTTTATAAAATATGTCATAGATAGTTTTTTGTACATAACTGAGTGTGCAGAATGCCCTATCAGAGGGGTGCATCAGCTTGACTCCCATACACAGTGGGGTTATATTGCTTCTGGGAACTAACTGCTAGAAGACTGCAGAGCTGCAGGGTTTTCTTTTCTTTAGGGTGTTTATAGACAGCAATTTATTTCTAAAGAGATTTTCTAAAGAGACCCCTTTTGGGTTGTTTTTAACTAAATAAATGAGTAAAAAAAACCAAAATCACTTCCATTGGTCTAGACTTTACTTTTTATTATTTAGAAAAAATAAAAATCAAAAAGTGGACAAACAATTCTTTTGTGACACAGACTCTAATTTAAACCTCATTTTAGCTAGGCAGAAGACAAGAATTGGTGCTACAAGCTGCTGAGAGATGCTGAAAGTGCAGCCTTGGCAAAATAAAGGTTTGAGGGAATCTATCTGTAGTATTATTTACAGACAGGACAGCTGTGCCGGTGACTGAAGTAAAACACCCTGACTAAATATAATCTGAAGCCAGAGATAAGTAAGTGTTTCAAAGCTGCGTCCCTACAAGAGGCACATGTTTAGCTTTTCATGCATCACAATGGATGTCCCACATGAACTTTTTTCTTCTTCAGGTTTCCTTCAGCCCCCGACTGTCCCTGTCACCCTGTGCCAGATGGGAAGTGAGAGCTAAGCCGATCCACCTCTTTGTGGTGGAAACCCCCCGAGCTTCGGCTACAGGTTACTGAAGCCTTCATGAAAAATTCAGAGCTGGTATAACAAGCTTGCTGAAAGTAAAATGCATGTCACATTATCCACCCTCCCTTTTTACTAGCACTGAACTACCATCGCTGAGAGGTAGAAAACATGCCTGTAACTAACTTGTACAGGGATTTAGCAGCAAAAATAAACATTAAACTCAGTCCTCTTTCCACTTTTTATTTTAGGAGTGAAGTTAATATAGTGTGGCAACTAAGGAGCGATAAAAGAACACAGAAAATTTATTTATAGAGACACACAGGGGAAGTGAACACTGAAAACTGCTAAGCTGCTTGAAAGATTGGGATGTGGAAGTAATTCGTGCCTTTCTCAATAATTAAGTCCTTGTCATTAGATGCCATTTATGAGTGGAAGCAAATCTGTGAAACTATTTCAGAGCTAAATTTAGTGCCTTTTAAAGGTGTTATTTGCTATACAGTTGAAAGGGTAATGGCCTGAGTAGAAATCAGCTTTGTAATTTGGCCCAACTTTCCTGTTGGTGCTTTTGCCCTGCAAATACAAGAGGACACCCACTTACTGTGGGTCAGTGTGCAAGCTTGTCCCAGCTGGTCAACACCCAAAATACTTGAGATGGGCCATAGAAGCAATAGAAGCACATGGTTTCATTCATTAAGAGACTGTGGGCTCAGTGAGGTGGGGAGCAGCCTTCTCCTCTCAGCCGACTGCCTGCCATGTTACCCCCCCTTCCCTCCCCCGGGGTTGTTGCTTCTTGTCTACATACTCTGTATTAGAGGATTTGTAGGAAAAAGCATAAATAAGAGTGATCAACCAGAGAGAGACCATATAGAGATATAACCAGATTTAACAAAGAAAAGAAAGGTCAAAGAAGGTGTACTCCCCCCAGTAAACAATGCTGGAAAACTGGTAAGAAGGGATGAGAAGGCTGAGGTACTCAACAACTTTTTTGCCTCAGTTTTCAATGGCAGTCTCTCTTCCCACACCTCTCAAGTGGATGGAGAGTAGGATGGGGACTTGGGAAGCAAAGTCCCTCCCACTGTAAGGTTGGGTTAATGACCGTCTGAGGAAATAACGTACACAAATCTATGGGACCTGATGAGATGCATCCCAGAATCCTGAGGGAATTGGCTAATGTAGTTGCCAAGCCACTCTCCATGATATTTGAAAAGTCTTGACAGTCAGGTGAAGTCCCAAGTGACTGGAAAAAGGGAAATATTGTACCTATCTTAAAAAAGGATAGAAAGGAGGACTCTGGGAACCACTGATGTGTTAGCTCTCTCTGCCTGGGAAGGCCATGGAACAGATCCTACTAGAAGCTATGCTAAGGTACATGGAGAATGGGGAGGTGATTTGGGATAGCCAGTACAGCTTCACCAAGGGCAAGTCCTACCTGACCAACCCAGTGGCCTTTTATGAGGGAGTCACTCCATCAGTGGACAAAAGAAGGGCTACAGATGCAATTTATCTGGACTTCCATAAAGCCTTTGACAGGGCCCCCCACAATATTCTCTCTCTAAATTAGAGAGAGATGGATTTGAGGGGTGGATTGTTAGATGGATAAGAAACTGGTGGGACAGTCACATCCAGAGCGTAGTGGTCAATGTCTCAGAGTCCCAATGGACATCAGTGACAAATGCTATCCCTCAGGGGACTGTACTCAGACCAGTGTTATTTAATATCTTCATTGATGACACAGACAGTGGGGTAAAGTGCACCCTCAGCAAATTTGCAGATGACACCAAGCTCGGTGGTATGGTTGTCACACCTGAAGGATGGGATGCTATCCAGAGGGACCTGGACAAGCCTGAGAAGTGGGTCCATGGGAATCTCAAGAGGTTTAACAAGGCCAAGTGCAAGGTACTGTGTCTGGGTCAGGGCAATCCCCAGTATCAATACAGGCTGAGGGATGAACAGATCGAGAGCAGCCCTGCCAGGAAGGATTTGGGGGTGCTGGTGGATGAGAGGCTGGACATGACCCAGCAGTGTACGTTTGCAACCCAGAAAGCCAGTCATGTTCTGGGCTGCATCAAAAGTAGTGTGGCCAGCAGGCCAAGGGAGGTAATTCTCCCCTCTACTCCGCTCTGGTGAAACCCCACCTGGAGTTCTGCGTCCAGCTCTGGGGTCCTCAGCACAGGAAAGACATTGACCTGCTAGAGCAAGTCCAGAGGAGGGACACAAGATGATTAGAGGTATGGAGTATCTCTTCTACGAGGAAAAGCTGAGAGAATTGGGATTACTTAGCCTGAAAGAGAAGGCTTAGGGGTGACCTAATTGTGACCTTCCAATAGCTGAAGGGAGCCCACAAGAAAGATGGAGAGGGACCTTTAACAAGAGCACGTAGTGACAGAACAAGGGGGAATGGCTTCAGACTGAAAGGGCATTGTTTCTTTCCTTAGCAAGGCTCCAATTTCCAAGACTTGGTCCCATGTCTGTCACTCAATGATATCCTTCCCCAAACTAAAATTGAGCCAAGTATGTCTCTAGGTACTTTCTCACACAGTGGAGAAGAAAGCCAAATACAGCGGGAGCTTCATATGCCACCTCCAACTCTGTCTGCTGGGAGTGTCCCAGGACAGGCACTCACTCAGTTCGGTGTGGAAAAAGCAGCAGAGTCCCAACTCTGGTCTTTTGAAGAAAACACAGTTCCTCAAAGATGCAGTTTGTCCTTCACGCACGAAAATCTCATGGAAGTGAAGTGTGGGCAGAGAGATCTCTATATTCTTTTCAACACTTGACTAAAATCTGTGCTTCTTTCAGCCCTGATGGCAACATGCATTTTGGGATAGGCACAGCAATTCATGGGGCTCAGGCACACTTCAGAGTCCTTGGAGTAATCAGATTCTGTTGAGCTGTTTCAGAAGTATTATCAAACTACAAGATTACAAGCAAAACAAAAGCCATACAGCAACTACATAATTTGAAAATTGATTCTCAGAAAATAGCATTAGTAGCACTAACTGTTTAAATGAAAATCACATTAGAAGAGAAGAGAGAATAATCTCAGGGAAGTTTTAACGTTTGGCAAGGGCTTGACCCAAGTATGGCGGAGATACAGAAAAAAATTTACCATCAAAACACAAACAAAATTTAGCAATAAAATTCCTTCTCGCTGGGCATATAAGTTGTATTTCTAAACATTCAGTAAGTATAAGACTCTGAGTCTAAGCATCATCTCATAAAACAGCTCCCACAACAGCATCCTCTAGGGCAGAATATGTATGATGAGGTTCAGGATCATGCTCCATCTCTTAAAGCCCTCTCCTGCTGAAAGCGTTATGCATTTTCACTCCTCACATCCCCTATGTTTTATGCTTTCCTTTGCTGCTTGTCATGTGAAAATATGGAAAAATTAGGACTCGTAGTCCTAATGCAGAACAATTTAAGGGAAACAAGAGTGCCACAAACTCACCTAACATATTTTTATAGCACTGATATCGTAGCACGTTACCTTGAACCCTGGGGCTATTGGTGGAACCTAGAATTCCTGGTTTATATTTTATCTGTACTTTGTAAAATTGAAGGGATGGTGGGAGCTAGGGTGGAGAAGACCCTTCTCCCATTCCTTCCCCATTAATTCCTTACAAGGGCTGGCATAGCAGACAGGAGGGACCCAGGAAGAAGTGGTTGCAGCTGCATGATGCCCTCAGCTTTTGCTGTCCAGAGAAGCAGAATTCAGTGGAAAGAGGTCGTAGCAGTGGCTGGGCACACAGCAAACAGTGGATTTCAGTACCTCAGTATAAAACACAGGAGATGACCATGCTGTGTGCAGCACACCTCAACTTCACAGCAGGGTAAGCAGTAGTCCCCTTGCTTGTTCTGATCCCTTTTCCCTTGGAAGCAAACACGGGTGCCTAGCTGGGCAACTGAGGTTCAAGATGCAGAGCTCCCCTGCTTCCTGAGCAGGGAGCGGCACCACCAGGCTGGGCAGCCCTTCGACCTGCCAGCTTGCCTCAGCCAAGCCAGGACGCCACATGCAGCCCTAATAGGCACCCCAAACGCGATCTCTCTAACAGTTAAATTGTGCACGAGAAAACAGATTCCTGGAAAGCATCTCACTTACTTGTAGCGTATACAGTCAACAAGTGCTGCTCCATGGCATTTATAGCAATTACTTTCTGTTGGAAAAACAGACCTTTGTCGTTATTAAAGAGCATTTGGATTAAGTCATAAGTACATGCTTGCTTGGGGAGCTTAGATAAGAGGTTTTAGGCTAAAAGAGTAGCTTGTGCAGATATGTTATTTCTAAATGTGTTTCTTGCTTTTCCAACTCCTTGTCGAGAAAACTTTAATGTAATAATTTCTGCTTGAGTACTCACTGATAGGATGCCACATAAGACTGCTGTGTACACTGAGAGCATGTAAGTAGTATCAGATACTGGAAAGAAAATCACATGAAACAGAAACTCATATAGCCACAATCTGTCTTTCAAATCACTACTTCCTCCTCTTGCTAAACTCAGACTTAAAGAAAAAGCAAAATCCTAAGCATTTTTTGTCTTAATGAGCTCTGAAGTTTGTGACATGATTTTACTCCAACTTGACATAAAAAAATGCTTTCAACCATTTCCCTAAGTTATGTCTTTTCTATTGATATTTTGTAAAACTCTAGCTTTGAATTTGTGTCCGTCATATCCTACTCTGTCGTCAAACACTGGTGCAATTACTTTAGTGGAAATGATTAATAATTTACTGGTGTTTTCTTTTATGATATAGGAAGGCTTGCGACAGTTATTCATAACATTCAGGTTTGTTTGCTAAGGATTTTTTCCTTATTTTCCCCTATCTCTGTTATCTTACAACCTAATAGTCTACCTACCTGCCCTGGGTGCTCTTACACTCCTTCATTGTTTACAAAATGAATAATTAATGGTTGATAACCTGCAGCCAAATCCCTCCCTCCCTATTTCTCCTGCTTGGCCTATGCCATTTTCTAGTTTATTCCAGCAGCTTGGTTTACAGGACTTCATATCACTTACATGCTTGAAAGAGAGAAACGGGAGCAAATAAAATTGTAACAAGGTCAAAGTTCATGTTAACCTGAGCTGTAATACTTTTGTAGGTCATTTTTGTAGCTTTTGTTATTTAGCAAAATTAAATATATCTAGACCTATCTTTATAAAGTAATACTAAAATGCACAGCCCTTCTAAAGCACCAAGAAAATCACTGCAAATGCCTTGTCCAGTTTCTGAAGCACTTTTCCCATTTTCCAACACCAGTCTATGTCACCCCTGCCCCTCAGGGCATCTTCCCAGCATCCACAAATGCCACTTGAATTCTCCAGCTCTCATGGCTCAGCAAAACACTCACGTCCACTTATCACTTGTATTACCATATTTTGTCAGTCAATGCACAAACGTCAAAAAATGATCTTTGCCCCAACCAGCGAGGGACAACTTACAGAGTCTATGAAGCAGAGCCATCTCATGGGCACACACAGCCCTCCACGCAGGGACGAGCTTCCGCTTCCCTGCACAGCGACAAAAGTTGGGTCAGGGGATGCTCATTTTGACTTTCCTGTGATGGCCCTGACTTCTGAAGACTCATTTTTAATTTGATTTTCCAGCTCAGCATCTAAACTAAGACCTCACTGCCTTCTTGCTTTCATTAATTTGCTCTAGCAGTAATTTTGTTCAAGTCATTTGTGGGCATGAGGGTGCAGGTGCTCAGCCTGTCCTCAACACCTGCACAAGGAAGCTGAAGCTACCCAAACTGCAGGTGAACAATAAAATACATAATTAAAAAAAAAGTTCCTGTGATCCAGACTAGACATGCCATGAAATTCAAATATTTGGCACCTGTTTTTCAAGTTGAAGTTGCACATATTTGTTTTGCCATCAGAGGCACCAAAACTTTGTAATCAGGAGCATTCAGATACCTGTGCTAGCAATGAGTGCACACCGGTCTAGTTTAAACCAACTGAAGCGGGCTTTTCCATGTGGAGTAGTGCTGACGAACTTTGTGTTGTTCACACACAATATCCATTCAGCTGGGTTTTTATGAACCAGAACAGTAAAGCATGTGCCCTTCTTTTTGCTGATGGTTCAAAAATTTAAGACAACACACTTTTACTGTTCTCTCACTAATACATTTCGTGCAAACAACTAGAAAGCCTGTTGGAATTGATAACATGTATAGTATTAAATGCATCACGTACTGTAAACTTATCAATGGAACACGATAAAATGAATTCGTGAAATGCAAAAGACGAAGTTAAAAACTATTAAAATGCATGTAAATCATAAAAAATAGTAATTTACAGTTAATATTTTTTCATGGAAAAGTCAAATTCATGACTGCTAACAAATAATAAAGGACAACTCTCTCACAATTAATTTGGGTCCTGATCCTCTGTGATGCCCTTAGCAGAGGGCAGAATCAGATTTCTGGATATTAGCAGCCCTTTCACCAACACAATTAGTTACTGGTAAATCCTCTGCTTTTCAAGAGAAGGAAATTAGTCAAACTGGCTGGAAGATAAATGCTTTGAGACTTGATTTTGTTCCAGTGCCCATGCTCTGGAAATTCAGAGAGGGACATGATTTTCAACATGCCACCTCCAAGTTTCTAAATCGAAATTTATTTTTCACAATGCCTGTGCAATGAGAGAAATGAGTTTCTGACAGCCTCTGCCCTGCAGAGTCCTAGGCTCCGGGCAGATTCATGCTTGGTGCAGACACTGCCACTGCTTCAAACCACTTTTCTTTCAGGCTCCCTCAGGATAACCCAAGACTCACAAATCATCCCCTAGGGGATTTGAGGGACTTTCCCTACCCCGGGTTAATGATGGCCCTGACATTGAAGCATCCTCTGGAGCCATTCACACTGGAAGGTCTGAGTGTCTGTTTGTCACAGCTGAAGTCTGAAGGGCAGAAAACCTTCAAACCTCAGTGCCTTTGACAGAGTGACATCCTACCTACATCTCAAGAAATGTCACTAGAACCTGAGAGGTTTTCTGCCAAACACTGTGCAAAACACACTTTCTTTCTACAAAGTTATTTAATTAGAAAATCCTGAAATTTTGTTTAAAATTAGAAATTAAACAGAGGGGCAGTTGAAGAGGTTACCAGGCCAAGAGGGCACAAGATATGAGAGTAGTCAGTAGGACATGAACACTATGTTCTTCTGGATTTCAACAGCCAAAATAACTTTGCTGGTGTCTGACCTAGGAGTGACATCCAACTTCTGATCATTTTGCTTTCAGAAACTAGCATGCAGTGGTAGGATGTTCAACAGTCTGCCAGGAGGTGTTGCCTTTTTCCTGACTGTATCACAGAGTTTCGATAAGCAGCTCCAAATCAGGTCCTCCACATCTAAGGTGGAGATGTTAATTCCAAATATAGCTAAGCAGGATACTGAGGCTTGCTTCATCCAAGCACACTGTAGGACTTGTAGTTTTTGGATGACAAGTGCTATGAAATACAAGAAAGGTTTAAACCAAACTGGGTGGGACTGTTGAAAGGAAAAGAACAGGAAGAAGGTAGAAAGCTTCCCGCAGTCACAGGAAAAGGAAAGGGGTCAATAAAAAATGTCATAGGTATATGGCAGATAAAAAGAGCCTGAACATCTCTGTGAGGAAGTTAGCAGGAAACACATAATTTGTCCTTGCATTTGTAACTATGAAACTAGTACATGAAATGCAGGGTAGGGGATGAAGCTCTTCAAAGGATTTCAGAACAAGCAACACTAGTCTAGTCCAGTCCAAGCACTATTTGTCTAGTCCAAATCTCAGATGCTAAAGAAAAAAATTGGAGAAGAGGGAGGCAGATACGCACTGGGGGGGAAGAGTAATGGTATCATCAGGACAATAAAATAAATCAAAGAATAACATATTATTTAACGTAGTAAAGAATCAAAGTATTTTTGTTGGAAAATCTCATATTAAAAATATGTATAACTGCTTAATTTTCAATTAAATCCAAGAGCTAAATCTTTAAATTCTTTTCATTAAAAAATTAAATACTGACAAAACCACTTCTAAGAAATTTAATATCCTAATCCTCTCAAGAGACTTTTAGAAAAGGATTTTTAGACTCATCAGTTAATCTGTTTCCACCAATGAGACCAGAAATACACAAAGGCGTTTTGAAAAATTATATCCACCTGTGTGTTGCAAGCAGGATTTGGGGCTATTTTTTGTATTCACACTATTACCAAAGTATCTGAGAAATAAAAAGAACCTACTAAGAAGCAAAGTAATTTTTTCCTTTTCTTTCTCTGACAAAAGTTTTACACAAAGGTGCGAGAGACAATTCTTTCTGTGTGTTTTATTTCAGCCATAAAATACACGTTATAGTAGTGCTGAAATGCTACAAGACACTTATGCTGTGCTCACATGGCTTTATGCCACCTAGCCAAGAGACATTGGTAAGGCAGTCAAGCACACACCCTGTCGTGTGTACTCAGTTTTTATTGCCCATTCAGAATGCATTGTTTTCGTCATTTTGAAATGGAACTGAACTCACTCCAAGAAACCTCCAACCTGGATAAAATTAAAGCCAAAATGCAAAGAAATCTGAACACCAACCTACTATGCTGGAAAAATATTCAGCTGGTTCATTGACTTTTCCATTGCCATGCTATACCTCCCTGTTACAAGCAGGACTAAACCTTTCAGAGCTAATGATATCACAGAAAGCTGCTTCATGTAATATCCTTTTCTTAGGAACTACTTGTCCTCTCTATTCAGACTGGAAGATGGCACACACACGCACACACACGTGCAGCTACCTGAATTTTCAAATAGCCCAGCAATAGGCTGTGCTTAGTACCACATGCTGGGCTCTGCTTGCCCTCCCAAATCCCCAGCTGCTAACTGAATAGGGGTCATTCGTCTAGGGGGCTTTTGAAACACCCCTTATGGCTGCATAGGAAAGGGCAGACACCCACTACAAACACCATTGTTGGGGGGCCCTCCAGTAGATGGTTCACACAGAGTTGTAGGAGCAGCCCTCTCAGCGGGCAGTTCCTGTGACAGAAGAAATTGCTGAGCTGGCAATTTAACAGTTGTGTCTGCTACAGAAATGGTAATGAAATAAAATCTGTTTTTAAGCAGAGGTCTGTCTCACACAACCCAACCAACAGAAATGCTTCTGGAAATAAGTACTGTGCAGTATGAAAGGGAACCTCAAGGCACTGATCACATCAGTTCACCTGCTATAATTGGCTTTGGATACATTCATACATTGAGTACATAAATGATCACCAGACATTCAAAGCCAGGTCTTACCACCCTTATCTGAGTGATCACATTAGAGTCCCAAGTGAGACACCCATATGACTCCAGCTATGTTTGTGTGAGCAGGGCTTTCCAGGACCTAAAGATGCCCATGTGAAACCACCAAAACTAGAAATACATGGCAAAACATCAAGCACCAATGTGTAACAAGCCAAGAGTGTTTTAATAATGTTTTATAACATCAACAACAAGGGCTTTCCCTTCATGCATAGGATCCTTGTTTTAATTACGTTGGATAGGTTGTTTTAGTTTGGTTTATGGGCACATCCTGTGCACTCTTGCACAGTTGAGCAATCCCATTCAATTCCAAAGGCTTACTTATGAGCATAAAGATGACTTACAGTAATAAAGAGCTCCACCCTTGTCGTTCCAGTGTTCACCTGCTTACGGATAATCTTATCATAATACAAACAATGAAAAAAAATACATTCAGATTCCGTTTTCAGCCATGCCTGAGCAAAGCACAAGTACCCAGAGAAGGATAAACAAGGATCCTCCCCCAGCTTCCAATTCCTGTACTGGTTCAAGCTGAGAGAAGGAGATTCAAACTACATTTCTTAGAAGGATGAAATGTTCTTGTTTCACTGTGTTTCAAAGACACACACTTCTGCCATTTTTTCTTTCATAGCAATGAAATACCTACTTTCAAATGCATTATAGTTTTGCAGGAATTGGGCTTTTTTTAATCCTTGCTTTTGTTATATATTTTCAGTGGTTTTATTTCAACCAGTGACAAGCTTCCATATCTGTCTTACTTTTTTCCCCCACAGAAAATACCCCTGCCCTATGCAGATTTTCATTCTGTTTGCTTCTTGTCGCTCTCAGATGGAGGCCTTGCTGCAGCAGAGGACAGATTAACATCCTGTGGGTAGAGCCAACTCAGAAGGAAACAGGTCTTTCCCTGCCCGTCACAAACTACTGGGAATTTTCCCTACACAGAGGTAATTCAGGGAGAGGCTCCTGCCAAGATAAATCCAATTGGGCTGTGTAAACGGAGAAAAGGACCAAAGACTATAAGGTCCAGAGAGAGATTGCTTCCTTCTGATAAACTAAGCTAATAAATAAGTTTTTAAAAGACCAAGATCTGAAATGTTGAAAGCTTCAAAGAAGGATCAGTTTATGCAAAAATTTTGGGTGACATTTTGGGCACAAATATTACTTTGCATTGGCCAATTGCATCCTTGATTTAGGCTTCAAAGACTAATAAGAAAAAAATACTTTTAAAGAAAGAAGGAAGAGAGTAAAGGCCTTGCCTATAATACAACAGCTTATCCCTGCCAGAGCAACAGACTACACTGGCATGCCAGAGCCAGATACGGAGACACTGGAAATGTCTGTCCCCTAGTTTGTGCCACCTGCTAAGTCTCCTAATTGATATGAGCTTACAGCAGAAAGCTGCTGTTTTGTATCAGCCAGCAGAGTGAGACATTGAAAAGAGCAAGTGGAGACTCATTTTTTTCTCTGGAAAAGGTGTGCTGAATTTTATGTTGATGCTTTGGGTCTATAACTCTGTACTCTGAAAATATGATCCATGCCACACACAAATAATTAGTCACTAGTTACCAGTCCTGTCTGCTCATTGTATATCTCCCTCATGTGTGAAAAATCAGCCACTCAACAGCTCAAGGGATCTACTTTGATATGGTACTTTTTTTTTTTTTTTGGATGAACAATGTTGCTAATTAAATCACCAAACCAGAGAGCTCTCAAGGAACAGCATTCCTGAAGAGCCAACAGTCCTCATGCACCTCAAATTCTCTGTTAAATTTTAGGTCTTTCACCACAAGAAAGACATTGAGGTGCTGGAATGTGTCTAGAGAAGAGCAACAAAGCCGGTGAAAGGTCTAGAGTAAGTCATATGAGGAGCAGCTGAGGGAGCTGGAGTTATTTAACCTGAAGAAAAGGAGACTCAAGGAGGGGACCTTATCGCTCTCTACAAAAAGGAGGCTGAAGCAAAATTGGGGTCAGTAAAAAGTGATGAGAGGAAGTGACATCATGTTACACCAGGGAGGTTTAGATTAGATATTAAGTAAAAAATTTTTACAGGAATTGTTGTCAAGCATAGACTCCCTAGGGAAGTGGTGGACACACCATCCCTGGAGGTGTTAAAAAAAATATGTGAATATATCACCCGTGGACATGGTTTAATGGTGAACATGGGGGTGGTGCTACATTGACAATTGGGCTCTGTGTTCCAACCTTAATGTTTCTATGGCTGCATGATTTTTAGATTGATTCTTAGCACAGTTATTGCAAGAACTTTTTATATGTCATTCAGAGTATTTCTTCAGTATTTTGTTTCACATTAAAGCTCATAAGTTGAAATAGAGATTGGAACAATATTGTCTGTGTTCAGTTATATCATAATGAAAATCACCTTGCACAGTTTATACAAGTGAAAAATCGGTAGACCCCAGAAGAAATTACCACTGTGTCACCTGTGTAACAAGCCAAGATTCTATGTTTCATATATTACTCCGGTCTTATAGCTAAGAATGATATATAGATTAAAAATACACACTGCATTAAACAGGGCAGAGTGAAAAGGTTTTCACTGAGGTGTTTGGGGGGTTGCTTTTTGTAAAGTCAATATTAGCAGGAAGGGACTAAACTAAGGGGAGGGAGGAGAAAGGGAAAAAGGGGGAAATTTTTTAAAAAGAAAAAAGTTTAAAAAAGAAAAAAGTCAAAAAGAAAAAAAAAAGAAAAAAGAGATATATTTAAAAAGTAGAGAGAAAACTGAAGAAAATAGGAAACAAAAGGAATAGCAACGACAAGCCCCCTAAGGTCTCCGCCCGGGAGCCGCAGCTACCATGGACAGAGCCCGCTGTCGGTCCGGCTCCGCCCGGAGTGGCAGTGGCGGCGGGACCCGACGGGAACCGTCCCCGCATCCCATCGCGGTCCAGAGGTCCCGGGCCCGGGCAGAACGGACCCACAGGACAACACTGCTCCGTGCAGAAGTTCCAGCCAGGCCGCCGGTGCCGGGAGCGGCGTCACAGGCGGAGCGGCGCGTTTATGAGCTCCGCCTAAGGCAGTTTTATGGCGATGTCTGGCTTAGGTCGGACTTGCCTCTGTTGATTCAGGGCATCCTTCGGAACACCTGCCTCCGAGCAGTTACCGCGGCACTGTTAGGCGAGCGCAAGAGCCATGAAGTTCAGTTGCAATAAAATGTTAATAAAAGAGTTTATTGCCGGGTGTGTAAACCTAAAATTTTAAATTAATCAAGAGCAGCTCATAGGTAACTTCAAAGCCTATTTTTTAAAACATAACATTATCCTATCATTTACAACACAAAAGCTTTGTTAAATACATTTTGTTGGACAAACTGCTCTTCCTGCAGAAGGGGAAATCATGACCCCTGATGCATTTTCATTTTGGCTATACAGTCTACTCAACACAGGAATTTCCTATTACCTATTTTGTAGCCCATTACCTCTGAAGAATGGCTGCGAGTAACACCTATTTTTCCTAGATAATGTGATGCTAAAGGGAAATCTGAATTTGGACACACTGCAGTACATACAGGGGAAAGGTATGCAATGCCATATAAGCATGGGATTAAGTGTTTGAGAGGAGAGAAAGAAACATCGAAAAAACCTTAAGAGAGATTATAGAAAATATCCCAATTCCTTGATTTGTTTTAAAAACCTGGCTTTAGTAAAAATGTGAATTCATTTCAAAAGAAAAGCTGTTACACTTGATTGTGATAAATGTGAGCTCAGTAATGTACTTGAAAGCAAGAACATTGCTGAGGATGTTATTTCATGACACTACCTACATGCTTCGGAGAAAGTGAAAAATTCTGAATGTGTTTAGCTGGATAATGGGATATTAGCATGATTCTATTTAACATAGATAGGGTTTCAAAAGATATTTTTGTCATTTCCTGGGAATTCCCCTAATTTCTTAATGATGTGAAACCATCTACTGCTGTTTGACTGTCAAGAATACATTTTTTTGTGTTCAAAAAAGAAAAAAGAAGTTGAGAAATTACAGTCTTCTTAATGATCTCAAGAAGAGCATGCAAATGGGCATAACTATCTTGTGTCTTGGGTTAGGGCAGGAAAGACTTTAAAGCATGCAAATTAAGTTTATTTTTAAAGTGTTAGTCTGATACACTTTTTATCACCTGTTTGTTTTAGGTGTTCAGACCTTGACAGATAGGATGTTGTTATCTCCATATACCACCTTCTATTCCTATAACATACAAGCCAGCAACATTGATGGTTTTATGATAAGTGCCTAAGTGACATACAGATCAACATCTAGGATGCCATAAGAAGCTTGAATTTAAATCCCATCTTTCCTCTTAGTCATTGCTCTGTTCTACTTTGCTGGACAAGCGTCTCCAAGGACTCTGAGCCCATAGAAAAATACATTTTGACATGTACTAGCTTAGTTGATCTTGGGCCTTGTGGCCCAAGACTTAAAAGTTCAGCAATTATTTGGAATCTCATTATATTTACAAAGTATGTTTTTTTCTGTGCTAGCTCATCCTAGTGAAGGCTGCTTAAAGAGCCTGCCACTAACAGTAATTACTGCACAAGCTCCTCCAGAAGGGCTACAACTACTGATGACAGAAACCACCAGTTCTACAGAACTGGTTGTGGAATGGTCATCACCCAAGAAACCAAATGGTAAGACATTTGTATTTACTTTTGCAAGTCAAAGATACAACAGCATTTTTTCAAATCTAGTTAGAATATCCTTTTCCATGTGACATAAACTAAGGATGAAAAAACCACAGTCTTGATTTGCCAGTCTGACATTAAATGTATGGCCAAAAAGAACAATGGCACTCTGGCCTGTATCAAAAGTAGTGTGGCCAGCGGGACCAGGGAAGTCATTGTCCCTCTGTACTTGGCACTGGTGAGGCTGAACCTTAAGCACTGTGTCCAGTTCTGGGCCCCTCACTTCAAGAACAACATTGAGGTGCTGGAGTGTGTCCAGAGAAGGGCAATGAAGCTGGTGAAGGGTCTAGAAAGTAAATCTGAAGTGACTGCCGAGAGATGTTGGTTTAACACACATAATAATACTTTAGGGTTTTTGGAACTGAGAAGGCAGCTGTTGTAGGATACTTTTGTGATGCCACAGATTTTACTGGTAAACACTATCTTTTAATATATGTGCAATAGAGTTCAGTGAACTTACACTTAACATGGACAACCATCTGTGCATGTGAAAACAAGCATTTCCATCTATTCACAAAACGGGCATCGGTGTCCCAGGCCACGACAGGGGAGTTGGAACTAGACGATCTTTTAAAGTGCCTTCCAACTCCTGAATGCCTGTGTGTGTTTAGAGGGGCAGCTCCTGCAATGCAGGTCGTGATCTTTGCTGTTAGCACATATACTCTTCATCGCTTACTCCATAGCCATGACATGTATGTAGTGGCCAGCCAAGCAGATTTAAGCAATGCTCTCATATTTCTTTTGATGTCAGGTCAGATTTCCTGCCTTTCCAAAGACAAAGAGAGAAGCTGTTTCTCCCAAGCAACCTGTCCCGTTCTGTGCATGAATACAGCCCCAAATACATACATTATGGTAATTAACTATCTCCTGGCTTTACTGTGTCTCTCGTCTTTTCCATTTGGGAAATGTCTGTTCAACTTCATTAGTCTATTCTTCTAGTTAAACCGCTTCCATAATACAACCTAGATCGTGTTTCACTTCATACCACAATATTGAAGGTGGTATTTTTTTTCCAAAGTGGTGAGATGTTCTTGATTAAATAATAGATTTACGCTGATGGAAAATTGACACACACACACCCCTCTCCTATCTAGTAGTATGTTCTAAAAGATTAGCATTAAACTGTCACTCAAAATTTTTCTACTTACTGTGTAAAAAAAAAAAATAAATATCTCTTTGAAAAATCAGAGGCCTGAAGTAATTTCCAGTAACATTTGATCAGAACTTTAGGATATTGGCTTCCAGTGAGGGCATTAGAACTCAGACAGTAATTTAGCCATTCATTTTCAAATCTCAAAAATTCACAGAGGGGAAAATAAAAAGTGTAATGAAAGTATTGTTAAAGTGAGCATTTGGATAAAAATAGCAGAAATTAGTAAAACTTCTAATGCTATGTTTTCTATGATGCTTATTAGCTGATCCTTAGCTCACTAAACATACTGATGTTGGTATTTTAGTAGAATTCTAAAAATCCTTTAAATGCACTGATTTTTTTGCCTTCCTTTTTTTCTGTAGGCATAATCATAAGATATGAAATTTATATGAGAAAAAAAAATTAAAGCTGGTTAGGAACTTGCTTCCCCATGAAATTCATATTTTCCAATGGTTGATGGCTCAGTCCTCAAACAGTTGCAGAGTCTCCTAATGAAAATGCCCTGGCTTCCCCACAGACCAGTACCACAGCTGATCTAGAGCCATTCACAGACCATGAAGTTTATGTGATAGCAGTAAACTTGGCAGGTATCATATCTTCAGACAAGATATCAGGACAAACAGGAGAGAATGGTAAGCAGTGGTTTGAATTTGTTTGATAAAAATTAAAAGAAAAATAAATTAGAATATATTCTTAATTTTTTTTCAGGCTAAAGAAAAGCTTAAATGGATCTTCTGACACTGCACTTCCAATAATTTTTCAAAAAGCTCCAAAAGCAAATATCTTTAAACCTCTCAGTAAGGACCATATGCTGACAATGTTAATCTAATCAATGAAGAGTCCTCAAAAATCAGAAACTGAACTCAGAGGTAGAAAGAAAAATATGTAAAAACATGTGATGCTGCCCAATAGTAAAATAAAATGTTTCTTGCCCTAACTGAAGGTTTTTCTGAGTGTGTCAATTTTCCTTCCAAAACATTAACACTCAAGTAATCTCATCAAAAAGCTGGGGATCTTAAAAACAAATTAATCAAAATGTGAAAATGCATTTAATTATCAGATGCAGTTTGCTTCATCTTACCATTAAGATTTGCAGGAAATGCAAATGGGCCATAGCATTGATCAGAATTGCCTCTAATTTTTCCTTTCAGCCAAATAGACACCTTGATGATGTTTTGCATTTACATTTCTCAAATCTGACTTTTTGAAAATCAAGAAGAGCCATCAAAATTGATATATTCATGAAGAAATAAAAAAAGTTGTCATTTTTGATAATTTGTTGGGTTTTTATTTGAATAAACAAACTAAAGGTCTATCAAAGGAAGACATCAAGCTATTTGTTCCTAATGTTTCCTGCAGACTTTGGAGAGCCTTATTCAGTGTTGCCTGCCAGCCCTCTGTATCAACCATGATCCTGCACCACCATCTATTTCAGGAATCTCCAGGTCAGATCCCTACAACAGCTCCACCAACGTTATCAAGGTGTGTAAGCGTAATAAGTACAACTCTAAAATGCACCAACAGATATCACTCCAGTATTTCAGTAAGAGGCCAAGTTTTCCTCTGCTGCTATGCACCCAACTGCCACAGAAACAACTGAAATCCTCTGAACACTCAGCAGCTTTTGAAAACCAAAAGTCTTACATTAGATGCTCATCCTTCATTTTTCTTCTTTCTATTTGCGGAAATAACTTTTTCTTGTTCCTGGTTTTAAGAACACTTGAAATTATGACCTCAGAGTCTCTACAGTAAGTTTTGACCCACTGTTTTCAGCTGGGCCAGGATGATGCTCTTCTATTTACACTTGATTAGTTGGAAAAATGAAAGGAAAACAAAGATAGAAGTATTCTTTCCAGATGTCACTTCCTCCAGGGGTGGGAATACTAGTGGAAAAACTACGAATTACTTTTTAAACTCCTGTTTAGCCTGAGATATACAGAGGTTAGTGTCTCTTACACACATCTCTGTAGTAGAACAGCCCCACACAGGCACAGACAGGGACCCTTCAGCACAGGAGTGCATAAGGCTGGTTGTGCTCTGGGGCTGCCACCAAAAGCTCCGGTTGTGGAAGAGTTGCAGGTGCAGGCCTAGGAATACCTCTCAAGGGAGTGTCACCGAAGCATCACAGCAGCCTCAGGCAGGTGCATGGCAGTACTAGGAACTTCCTAGAACACTGCCAGTCCCTCACAGCTGCCTCAATTCCACTGGACCACGCCCCAGCCCCTGGAGCAGCCCAAACCTGCAGGCCAAGGCTGCGAAATTCCCATTAAAACCACAGCACAAATACTTCACACCTCTAAAGGAGCCCAGCTTAGAAGTGGTTTCGTTGCAGATATACCTAGTGGTCTTTGTAGAATTAGCTAAACAAATAAAACTGCCTTTCCTCTAAAAGTACATTACTCCTTCATCCTCAGCTTGGAATACTGTTCACTGCAGTTCCCCTGAGGGTGTCAGGGATGAGGTCAGCAGTCACAAGCAACAGCAGCATCCAAGTAAAGTAATACCATTACTTGCTAATCCCAAAGTTACAGCCAGCAATGCTCCTGAGCTTCTATGATCTTTCCCAACAGGCAAACTCTGGGAATCCAATGGCAGTTCATAGCCTTTCTTTCCCAGCTTCTACCCCCAGAGCACTAGACTTCTGTTTTTCAAGCCTTTTTAAACAAAAGGCTCTCAAGATATTCTGCAATGCCAAAAGGAAGCAACCGAATTGTGGGGCAGGGAAGAGGGTTGATTGGATGCTTTGCTAGCCAAATAATAGAATCACAATCAATTTAATCCAGAAGTCCTTCCACAACCAGAGATGAACCACACGAAAATTTGGTATGAGAGTTTTTTTGCAAGACATTCTGGTAAGCAGTGAAACATAGCAATATAATTCAGGCTGTATTTATCACGGCTTCATCACATTAAAGTACAACTAATTTCAGAAAAACAACACATATTCTTCCTACCTGAGAGGTGATCAAGGATGGTACTGCATGTTCTGCATGCCAAACTGCGCCTTACAGTCTCACATGCCCTGGAGAACTACCTCAGGTTCATATTCTCACCCGCAGCAGAAAGGAAGTTCCAACAGGAACAATTTATGCAGTTTCAAACTTAATGAAGGAACAACCTATGAGTTGGGAGAATCGTTTTCCTTGCAGAAGCCTGCATCCAGTTGCCATCCTTCCCAAGATGCTGCTCAGCTTTACCCTGCAGCAGAAAACTCCACCTCTCTGTCCCTATCAGCCCAATCAAAATAAAAGGCTACAGCTGGGGCAAGGTAACTGCTCTGCACCCTGCTTCCTCGGGCACTGGCAAAGAATGACCCTACCAATAGGCATGGTGAACCATCCGTGCAGGTGAAAAGCCAGTCCCTGATGAATATCCTTTGCTTCAAGCAATGTCTTGCAACTGGAAATGTTTTTGAAGTAAATGGAAGAAAGTGTGTGGTGCAAGAAGGTGTTGGCACACATCCTGCACTCATGCCCTGCCTTTGGTCTTGGGTTACTGTTGTCCACAGCAAATCACTTAACATTGCTGGGACTCAGGTCTTTCTCCACAGACAGGGTAATACATCCCCAGGACACTGAGAGGCACCTTAGGGACTGAGAACCATATAAGTAGTCCCCTATATGAGCTTTAGTCAAGCTCTTAGCTGTACTGTTTCTGTGGGTTCGAGTCATAGTTATGACAGTCATACTACAAATCACCACAGCTCATTGAGAGTTGGAATTCTGGGGAATATTCATATAACACTGGACCTCAGTTTAGCATTAGTACTTGCATGAGAAAAACATAATGTAATCTAATATGTGGCTCATATAAAACAAATACGACAGTAATACTTTTTCCCACAGCAACTGAAATCCAAAGCAGACAAGCTGTATGGAAGTGCTTAGCCCACTTTCCATTGCTTTTCAAAAGGGAGTACAAAAGAGCGCCGTGCCCACTCTGACAGAGGTCCCTGCTCCCCCTGCATCCCGGCTCTGCTCTGACCCTGTGGACAGTCTATTCCTGCTCCAACGGAAACCATCAACAGGACTTCTCCCAGCCCCTCCACCAGCAGTAACTCCGCCTGCAAAATACTTAGGTGAAAGAATTAGCTCTTCTATGTAATAAATAAATAAATAAATAAATAAATGTCCTCCCTCGTTTTTTGAAGGGGACTACGACGAAATGATGTTGCAGGAGACATTATCATGCACGGTTCTTTCAGAAGCTGGGCTGGTGGATTTAACAAATGAATAAATAAATAAAAGACCGGCCTCCTCGCACTGCTCCCAGGGAGAAGCGAGGGCGGCCCCAGCTGAGGGGGGTCGGTGCCCGCTGGCTGCCGGGGGAGTGGCGAGGGGCCGGGGTGTAGCTGCTAGTCGCGGATGCCGCCCCAGAGCCGGGAGCGAGCAGGATAAAAATGTTGACTGTAGATAAGGGATGTGCAGGTGGAGACTGAGGGCACGGCGGCGGCTCCGGCCGGTCCCCGAGGTTTGCTTTTGGGGTTTATAGGAAGCAGGTGCTGCCGCTCAACGGTCTCGGGCTTATTTCAACGTGTCCCCTGAACCAGGGTTCAGTCAGTGCACGTCGGCGGTGCAGCCATCTCCCGGCTTGGCAGAGTCCTGAGGGGAGGAAGGGCTTGCAGAGTCAAACGTTTTCCCTTGCCCGGGGCCGGAGCTCCGACAGCTCTGCTGGGTCGATGTCGGGACGCAAGCCAGAGCTGCCGGGGGACTGGGTGCAGGTTCGGCATCATCACCGGGCTCACCGGCCCCGAACGGGGTAGAGGGACCGGCCACCCCCCGGCGTGTCCCGTCCCGGTGCGCCGCCAGCACAGCGATCACCGGCGGCAGCGACGGGTCCTGCGCTACCCACGAGTGTCGGAGTCCTGCAGGCCGGGGGGCGACATGGTGTCCATCCCGTCCCGTCCCGACTCCCGCACCTGCCGGGCTCCGTTACTCTGAGTCAGAGGGATTTTGCAGCGCAACGCAGTGTTGCCCTACAGCCCGTACGTGATGCGCTGCTCGCTTCCCATCCTAGGCACCTCTTGCTCCTGACTGAATAAAACTGTGTTTCTGAGCAGCGGATGGGAACAAAAAAAAACAACAGCAAAACCCCAAACATCTTGAAAGATAAAAATATCAGTGGGTGATTGGAGATGAAATTATACGAGCTGACCCCATAGGACTGAGGGATTTGCTTGTCCCAAACAGGTCTTGTAAACACCAATCCGACAAGCCGAAGAGGGGTTTACCGTGCCGGTGGCTGGGTGTCCTGTTTCAACGAGTCACGTACCATTAAAGAGGCACTTTTACAAGTTTGCGGCGAGGCGCCAAGGCATTCAAAGCTGCTCGCTCGGGAGGAAAACCCGCGGCAGTATCTTGGGGAAAGGGTTAACCCGCTGGCCGCCCTGCCTGGGAAATGATGGTAAATTACCCGGCGCGTTCTCCTGGGGAAGAAATTAGACTTCAAAAGGGCTGGAGCCCTTCTGAATATATATCAAGCAGATGGGCTGATGCGCTGTCTCGCTGATGTGCAGTTGATTAACCGCCCCATAAAAGTGCTGCAGCCCCGCTCGCCCGCGGCGGGTGCGCGCCGCCGCCCGCCTCTCTGCCGGGCACCCCGGCGGCGGCAGCGCGCCTCTCTGGGGCTGCTGCTTCGGTGTAGAGCAGGGGAAAGCGGGTGGCCGCCACAAGACGTCGGAAAAGGAAGATAGGAAGAGATCAGAGCGGGAAGAGCCGGAGGAAGAGAGGAAAAAAAAAGGAAAATATAAAAACTGGGGTGGAAATGGGATGAAATACAAAAAGAAATTTCTTCAGAAACGGAGGAGATTTGATCTCCCATCTTCAAACCTCACTTTCCGTGTCAGCACTACAGAGAGCCCATCCCCGCCTCGTCCCAAGCTCCCAACTCACGTCCCAGCGACCCGCCGCGCTATAGTGGGTGAGGCGGGTCGGCACCCCCCCACCCCAAGCAGCCTCGGTGAAACCGAGCTGGGGGCGAAAAGCTGCGGGGAGCGGTAGAGGAGCTGAGCTCTCCCCGCTCTCGGCTGCAGGACGGGGCAGAGGCGGCCGCTCCGGCGCTGGCGCCCCGCGGGGAAGAGCTCGGCTGCGGCACCGGGCTGGGGGGCCCCGAGGGCTGAGGGGTGTCGCACCCACCACTGGAGCAGCTCAATAAAAACGCCTTCTCCCTCCTCCCGGTTCTAAGCGGGGAGGGAGAAAAGCACACGCCAGAAAGCCACCTATTGTAGCATTTAAATGCTTCACCGCTCAAACTGCCTTTGACACGCCTTGGCTGGGCTCCCGAAGGCATCCTAAGCCATTCGATAGTAGTTCAGAAGAGGCCTCTCTGTCTGCTCTGCTCTGTGCAGCCTGGAAATAGCCAGCGCCCGCAGCGGCAGCGCATCCCCCGCACATGGGCAGCTCACCCACCGCACAAGGGCAGCGCAGCCAGCGGAGCCGCGCTTCCTCCCACCCACTCCCGGTCGTGCAGCAGCTCTGGAAAACGTACTTAGAGAGTGTCCGCCTGAAGTTAACGGGGGATGGCGGCAGGGCAGCACATGGCTTCCCGAGGCCCGAACCCAGCTCTGGGTGCGCCCCGGCCGCCACACGGCCCTGAGCAAAGCCGCGTTGCAAGGACTTGGCCGGAGTCAGACAACTTGCCCCCTTGTCCCCTGGGGTTCGCCACCCCAACCTGGGCGCTGCGGGGCTGGGTTGCCCGCAGAGAGGTTGCTCCCCACGCCGGGCCGGCAGGGTTCCCGCCTCACTCACGCACAAGCCGACCCCTCGCCACTCTCCCCTGCACTTTTCTCTACTGGACAGGCACGTCACGGGCAGATGCGACGGGGGGTGACCGGACGCAAGGACGGCTCCTGCTGGGTACCAGGGTCCGTGCCCGTGGGTGGCATTGTCAGAGCTGGGGCCACCGCTGCCGGGGGCGCACAGCGGCACACGGGCCGGGAGGTGCCCGACGCGGGAGCGGGGCTGTGGGGCGGAAAGCTGCCTGGGCGCTTTTCTCTGCTCCCGCAGGGTAGGAAACGGAGGGTGTCTCCATCCCTGTGGCAGAGGCTCGGTCCCCTGTGAGCGTGTGCAAGGATGTGCACGCGTGTGCATGCCCGACCTCCGCGTGGGCTCGCCCGTCCCTCTGTGGGCGCCTGCCTCTCCGCACTGTCGGAGCAGACACGCTGGGCCGTTCCTGGGTATCCTTTTCTCCTCTTTTGTCTCCCTTTCTTTGGCTTTGACTCTTTCAGGTGCCCCGGCGGTGCCCTCGCGTGCTGCTGGTTGCTGGGAGGTGGCGTGGCTGCCACTGCGCTGCTGTTGTGCGAGGGGAGGGAGGGAAGGGGGCTTGAATGCTGGCTGTTGTGCTCGGCTGGGATGGGGGCCGTCGAGGAGGAGGAGGCCGATGATGATGATGATGGAAGGGAGGGGGGTGACGATGGAGCTCACCGCGGGCGCGCAGCTCCCTGGGGAGCCGCCTGAAAGGCCGCTGCGCTCACCAGCTGACAACGCGTGCTCTGCTCCAGACACGGCGCACCGCGGCCGGGAGCGAGGCCAGACCCCCTCCTCCGCCCTCCAGCCCCCCTGTCCCCCGCATTGTCCGCCCCAAAGCATTGTCCGCCCCGCTCTAATTAAGAAACACTGGCCCCACGGCCAGCTTCGCCCCCCCCCCTCCCCCCCCCCTCCGCGGTCCCTGGGCCTTTCTGGTCTCCCCTGGCCCGGTTTAACCCTTCCTCATCCTTCCCTTCCTCTTCCCTCCCCGAGGCCAGAGGTTGAGCAAACAGCAGCCAGAGAGCTGCAAGGCAGCGATGCGTCCCGGCCGTCGTGCCCCCCCCCCCGCCCCGTCACCGCCGCGCCTCGCCCCTCTCCGACCCCCCGAAATCCCCGCCACCGAAACGGCCGGACAAAGCCCCCACACCGGAGCCCGCGGTTGCGGTTCGTCCGGCGACCAGGGCTCAAAAAGGCAAGGGAGCCGCCGTGCGCCTCGCACAAAGGCGACCGCCTCCCGGAGCCCCCCCAGCCCCCGCAGTTGTTTCGCACACCCCAGAGGACAGTTAGCGTTCAACCAAAATTTAACGCTCGGATAGTGCGCTTCTGACTCGCCCTTTTCAAATAAAAGCCCGTTTAAGATGATAAAACCCCACGAAGCAAGCCGGGTGAAACTGCTTCCAGGGGCTGGTGCGCGTCCCCGCTCTTGTTAAAAAACTTTGCGGTAGTCTATACAAAACAAACACTGTCGCGAGCTCAATAAAGCGATTTATCCATCTTCATTACTTAAAGAAATGTTGTCTCTTTGTTTGTTTGGGAGATATTAAGCATGCTTAGCTTGCAACACATAGTTGATTCCTTTGCTAGTATCTTGGATACTTGGATCTGACTTTGGAAGGTAGGAGCTAATTGCTAATAATGGAGAGAAAGGAACCAGCCAGCATAGCGGGAGTGGCCTGGCATATGGGGAATGAGCGGTCTGAAATACTCAATATTCAAGTTTCCAAAATATTAATGAGATTATAGCAACCTGCAGCTATACGTTACAGCTTGTTAACGGAGTGTAAGAGAGGGGGGCTGCCAAGCGGTTGTTATGCAAACTCTATAGCTGAACCTTAAAATGGGAATGCGGCTGGGTAACCCTTTCAAAGAAGCGTTAAAAAAAAAGAAGAAGAAGAAGAAGAAGAAAAAGCCCCTCAGACGGCGAGTGCTGCGCTGCGGCTGCGAGCACCAGCCGCGCCATGCGGTGCGCTCATCTGTCGGGGGAAGGGATCCGACAGAGAGACCGGGGACGATTTTGCTGCGCTCTTTTCCACCACCTCGCGTGTTCGCAGCCGCAGAGGCAGCGCCCGGGACGGCTTGGCCGAGGGAGGGTGCTCGCACCCTTTCAACCCCTGGCAGGCACCCCCGGGACCCCTCCGCGGGGTGCTGCCCTGAGGTCACTCACGGCGGCGGCCGCCGCTTTACCCGCGCTGTGCACATACCCAGACCAAACCAAATAAACAAAACAACACTCCCAAAATTTGCGATATTTTGCTCCGCCGCATCACTCCTGTGCTAGGACTCCACGCGGTCCCCGAAGATGTGAGACCGGCTTCCACAGCCCAGAAATCAATGCCCGTAAGAAACGGTGACCCTCCCCGATAAAGCAGTCGGTTTTTATGAAGGGAAATAGCCCTCTCAATGAACTTTCCGCCCTGCGAGACCGTACGCCGCTTCGGCAGGTACGGGCGGTGACCGCGGGTGTTGACGGCGGGCAGGGCAGTGCGGTAGCCCGGGGTTATCGGAGGGGCAGGTGCCCTGTTTCTGCAGGGGAAAGCGACACCCTCATGGGCTTCGCTCCCGCAGGGGACGCTCACCCGGCCGCGCCCGGTTAACTGATCACCCCTTAGATACCCCCTTCCCAGGTGTCACCTGCTGAACTCAGCGGGACCCCGGCAGCGACACGGCTTCGGTTTAGCCCCGGGTCTGGTGTCACGGGCAGGCTGGGCAAAGCATCATTCCCCTGTCCCCCGTCCCCCCTCCCCCCCTCGGGTTTAACCCGAGCCCAATGGCCATATCCTGATCCCCCGGCGACCCACTACGCTGCTCGCGTGTCCTCCAAACCCTGCCGGCTTCCCCGCTCGCTCCTAACCCTTTCCGCCCGGCTTATCATGAGGCTCCGTGGGGGGATCCGCTCGTGCCCCCGACCGGGGGGGGCAGGTGTAAGAAAGGAATGATGTGACTCGAGCGGCGGTGCAGGGACAGGCGGCTACAGAGCAGCGCCAAGCCCCTCACCCTGCACTTGTTGTAATTACCCCGGTTCCGCTGGGAACGGCGGGACGGAGACTGGAGCACGGTCCCGGCAGCGCAGGCAGCGGAGGCAGCGCTCCTCCACGCGTGGCACAGCCCGCCCCGGCCCCGGGGCCGCCCGGTCCCTCTGCAGGCAGCCGGGGCGCCCCGGCGGCTCCCTGGAGCATCGCTCCGCGGCTCTGTCTGTATCTCTCAGTCCCGCTGCGGGGTTTGACACCATCCCGGCTCGGGGAATGCGAGGGGAGAAGCTGAACCGGACCACGCTTTGAGGCTGGTTTTGTTTTGGGGTTTTTTTTGTTTTGTTTTGTTTTGGGGTTTTTCCCCCACGTTTATTTGATCTCAAAAAAAATTTAAAATTAAAATACATAAAACAATGGCAGCTGGCCTTGCTAAAATTAAAATAAACGAATCTCGTCGTAGAAAAGAATTTTTAAAAAAGCAGAAATAATAGCAAACACTGCATAATAAATACGTTTCCTATTACCACAAAAGGAAAATAAAACGGACATAAAAGTTTGACACGACAAAGCTGTTTTCGTTTTTAAGAGAGTTCGGATTAAGTGGCTTAATTAAATATCGGTCTCCAATTGGCGGTTAGTAGCTTTCCTCTTGAGACTGCATCTCCAGCCGCTGATAAAGTGCTTGCGCCAAGTTTCCCCCCAAAAGACGCCGAAATGGTGCTCTAAGGAAAATCCAAATTTTCTCCGCTATTTACAGGTCAAGACGGTGCGTTATTGACTTTTTGTGTGTGTCTGTGTTTCCACAGCAGTACGACCCAGGGCAGGATCGGTGTCCTGGAAAACGGGGGTGTCAGGGCGGGTTCACGGCCGGGTGGGGATGGCGCCGGCGGCACCCCGGCACCCCCGGCAGCGGGGCCAGGCTTTCTCCTTGCGCATCACCTGCTCGCCGGCAGGGCAAGCCAGGCTCCGCGCTGCGAGGTGGCGCGTTGGCAGAAGGGAACGGCAACGACTTCTAGGCAAAAGAAACTTTTAAAGTGGTAACTAAAAATGGAAACAACCAACCGACCCTGACAGACAGGGCGGGTACAGTCACTCGCTAACAGCCATCTCTCCTGGACAGACCCAGGGGCTACCGGGGGTGGGAGACGAGGGGGTGAATTTCAAAGCGACCAAGGGGAGCCGATGCCGTCCGAGGCAGCACCGCGGCCGGCTGCTCACCCCACGGCGGAGTCTGTGCTTCTAGGGGCGGCCGCGGCCCCGGGGCGGCCGGGGGGTTGCCGGGGACGACCCCCCCCCCGCCTTAGCTGGCCTCGTCCGAGTCGCTGTAGTGGGAGCGGGGCGAGAACTCCCCGTCGCTCCTGTGGGACCGGGGCGAAGTTTTGCTCCTCTCCTGCGGCGGCTGCCCGGGCTGCGGCATGAGGAGGGCGGGGGAAGGGGCTCTCTGTCCCATCAGGGCGCCCTCCGCAAAGGAGGAGAAGTGCAGCGGGTCGAGCTGCACCGAGTAGCCCCCCGCGGCCGGCGGCGGGGGGAAGCGAGTCCTGCCGTGCCCGGGCGGCGACGCTCTGGGCGGCCCCGGCGGCGGCGCCGGCGGCCCCGGCGGCGCTCCTGCCCCGGCGGCGGCGCAAGGCGGCTCGAAGGGGGCCCCGCGGTGCTCGGCCTTGCCGGGGCCGTCGGGAGGGGCGGCGGGGCCGTGCAGCAGCTCGGCCAGGGCGCTGATGTAGATCTGCGCCATCTGCAGCGTCTCGTACTTGGAGAGCTTCTTGTCGTTGTTGAAGGAGGGGATGACATTGCGCAGCTGGTCGAAGGCGTGGTTCAGCCCGTGCATCCGCCGCCGCTCCCGCGCGTTGGCCGCCAGCCGCCGCTGCTTCTGCACGCCGCTCACCTGCGCCCGCAGCCCGGCACCGCCGCCGCCGCCCCGCGGCCGCCCGCCGCCCCGCGCCCCGCCGGGGCTGCCCCCGCCGCCCCGCGCCGCGCCGCCCTCCGCCGCCGCCTCCTCGTCCTCCGCGGGCAGGAGGTAGCGCGGCGAGGCGGCGGCGGGCAGGCGGGCGGCGCAGCACACGCCAAGCCACGAGCCCGGCGCGAAGCCGCCGCACCCGCCCGGCTCCGGCCCCGGCCCCGGCGGCGGCTCCGGCGGCGGGTCCCGGGCGCGCTCGGCCCAGGGGAGGCTCATGGCTCTAGCGCCGCGCGCACATGGGGCGGCGCGCGTGGCGCCCCGACGGCTCCGGTGTCGGAGCGCGCGCCGCGCCCCCCTTTAAGGAGCGGCACGCGCCGGGGTCCCCCCCCCGCCCCCTCTTCCCCCCCTTCCCTCCCCTCACCTCCCTCGCGCCCCACCCCTCCCGCCGCGCGCCCGTCACTCGCGCCGGTCGCGTGTCGGCGCGGCCAATGGAGCGCCCGCGCGCGGGGCCGGCGCGTGCGGGAAGCCAATGGCGCGCGCGGGGCGCGGGGGGGGGGGGGGAGCGGAGGTTGCGGGGGGGGGGTAAGGGAGGGGTGATCCCGGGCCGGCGGCACGCGCGGCCACGCCCCGCCCCGCCCCGGCACGGCGCGCGCCGGGCGGGCGCCCCGCGCGCGGCCGTGCGGGACCTGGTGCGGGGGGAGCCCCGACGGCGCGGCCGCTCCGCACCGGGGGAACCCAACACCCGCCGGCACCGGGCCCTGCCCGCCGCCTCCCCCCGCTGAGGATGCTCCGTCGCGCCGGCCAGGGGAAACATCCCTCTCCTTCCAGCCCCCGCTGGCCAAATCCCGGAGGCTCCGGTAAATGCCCTCCTTGGCCTCCCAGCGCCGGACGGCGGTAGCACTTGGTCCGTCTGCGACCCTGCCCGAGGTATCGGTAAGGGAGCGCTGTCCGCCCCGGGACGGCCGGCGTGCATGGGACCGGCCGCCAAGCCGCCGAGGGTGTGCCCTCGGTTTTAGAGCGTTAGTCCCGGAGACGCGCGGGAAGCCCGCGTGGGACCCGGTAGCTGAGACACGTTGGCGTTTGCAGCCGGGACAGCACACTGCCCCCGGAGCTGCCACGTGTTCGGCAGGGTCCCGATCCCCCGCGAGCGAGTCCTTTTGTTGGGCCAACAATAGCTGCCCAAAGGTGGTGGAGAGGGAAATAGCTCCGTGCACGCATCTTAACTTCCCTTCCGCGCAGCCTCCCCTCCCGCCACCGCCGCCTGCCTGGAGAGGAGAAGTGGAGGTTTGCCCATGTGAATAGGCGTGTGGAGAACAAAGTGATGGGCACAGTATGAGGTAGATATGTTTTTTCAAAAGTGAATAACTCACGAGCCAAGGAGGGAGCGAGGGAGCCCAGCAGCTCAAAGCTGAGCGGCGGTGACATGGAATGAGCAGCCTCACTAGTTTAGGAAGCTGGCTGGGTACGCTTGGCGCATGGCCACCTTCCACAAACAACTGGATGTTTTTAGACAAACGGGACGCTGATGGTTTGCTTTCTTTAAAAACAAATTGAGGCAAGCCTTTGCTATTATTTTTTTCTTTTTTTGGCAATTCTGTTTCAAAGGCAAAAGCTGCTGGACACCCCCAAACCAAATTATCAATTTCTAACCAAAATGAAAACGTTTACTTGGTAAGAAAGATGATAAGGAGCAGAAGTTAATACCTTGTTTCTGTATATTATCCACAAAGTTGCCAGACTATTTGTATCTAACAACTCTTACATACTCCTTTTGTATTACAACCCACACATAAATGCTTATATCACGAATGGAATAAAAAGTCCTCTGAACCTCTGAACGGTGCTGTTCGCCAGCTAAACACCCAGCCCTCCAGCTTCTCTTTCAGTCTGCAGCAGGCACTGCGTGCTCCCTCACTGAGTCCCCGTGGCACAAGCACGCTTTGCCAGCAGCCCTGTTGCACTCTCCTCCCCAGGGTTAAGCTTGAGCATTCCCCTTTCGAGCGCCAGTTGCTGTGGCTGGGAGCTGCTCCATGCAAGGACCGCAGACCAAAGCTTGGAAATGAGAGGTAACCTTGCTAAGCAATACCCACTGACACGCATTTCCAGAAGCCTTACGAGCTCCCAGGCATGGGGAGAGCCATGATGGTGCAGCGTTGAAGTCTTAAACATCTCGCTCCAGGCTGATGGGCCGTGGGGCTCTTGGGGCCTCCTTGACAGCAGGGCCCATCTTTAATCCCACAAGCCACCCAGTAGACCCTGGGCATAGAGGGGAGCAGCATCCCATTAGCATCTCATGTGGATGTGAGGCGACTGGTGCCCTGGAGGGGCCCTGGCCTCTGAGTACCCTGCACTGCTGGCTGGGCCAGAGCTGCTGTCAGGTGCTGGTGGGCTTCCCTTAGCAGTACTTCAGTGACTTCATGGAGCACTGGGGAGATCAGCCTAACACCCCAGCACGCTCTTTGGATGGTCAGCACGGCTGAGAAACACTACCAGCTGCTTATTTTTCAAGCGCGTGTTTTGTGAGCGCGTGCACACTTTGAAACTGGAGGCATCTGAGACTCACTCGAGAGTTTGCCTTTGAAAGGACACACACAAAAAGCTATTTTCCCCACCAACACCACTGCTCAGAGGGGGAAAAAATGTTTCATTGAAATCCAGTGCTCTCCATATGCCTGTATCTGCTGTGCGCGCTCAGAGTCAAAGTCAAAGGCAAAGAGTGGTTTATGTCAGTGCTGGGTTTAGCTCTGCTCTCCCAGAATAAGATAAATGTAAGTGATGAAGAACTCCTGGGGCTGGCTGAACTCATTTTGTATTCAACACTGCCCGGCCCTTTTCTCTTCCCTTTCTCCCTCTCTTTGTATGTTCAAGCCTACTTGGGTTTCTTTTTTTCTTTTGTAGAAGTTGGTTCTTTTGAAGCGGTTCGAGGCACGCCCTGCTGCAAAGGGGACTTCATGGGAGTCGGAAACACAGGCACACCGGTCTGAAACACTTACTGTACAATAGCAGGAATGTAGGAAGCCTTGAAAATGAATCTGCTCTCTCTAAGAAAGTGTCAAAGCTTTCAGAGGAAAACAAACTGAACTTATCCCTGTATCTTTATGCAGATTTCCCCTTGATGCTCCTTTCCTAATCCCGAGCCTGGTTAAGGGCTGAGGCAGTGGTCAGGCACATATTAGTGTTACAGAAAAATGGGTTACAAAAGGGGGGAGAACAGACTTACAAAAAGCCTCCTCTGTCATTACAGCTAGAGACATTCTGAAAGCACACAAAGCACATGGGTCAGTCCTCAGCTTAATTGTACTCAACAATCTAGGTGCTCATTCAATCCCATTTCAAGATCAGCTGGCTGCTCTGCAGGCATCACCACTGGTCAGCAAGTATTTTATTCCTTCTCTTCCCTTGCCCCACTTTCCCCACATTTTCTCCCATTTCCTTCCTTCCTTTTGAAAAGTGGGGGATGCACACAACCCTCTTTCTACCTCCCCTGGTCTTCAGGCAGTAAAATACACGAGTGGGTAGAGATCAGGTTGTGAGTCTCACTGAGATGAGGTAATCTATGCTGAATCTCAACCAAAACCTGGCCAGGCCTCCAGCAGGAGGAGGAAAATGGGATTCCTGCCCACTTGTGGCTGTCTTGCACCCTGGAATGCCCAATCCCATCTAGAAGCTACTACAGTGAGCAACAACAAACACGTAAAGACAACATACAGCTGAATAATTCTCAGTCTCATCAACTGCATCATCAGAATAGTCACCCAAATAAAGTGTTCATATTTACATTATTCAGAGCAAGATTGCTTAAAGCAGAAGATGGTCCAGCAGGAAGTCTTTCTTAGTCTCCTCCTACGACCAGTGCCTGATGCTTTACTGTCAAATGTGTTTTAAATTGACATTAGAAGTGATGACTGCAAGGAATGCAAAAGCCCAGGGAAATCACTGCAGACTTCAATGTTTCTGAAACCTGCCCCTTTCCACTCAGGACAACCAGGACCATGGTGCTGCTGAAGAGAATGTGCCCTCATTTCTGCAGAGTAATCTTCCTGGGCAGATCATTACGATTACCCAATGTCATTTGCTTCAACTCTGAGGGTTGGTTAAACTAATTCCCATTTCTTGGTGACATTTACCCCCATAAATATCTAGTGCAGACTTAAGCTGTGGGGCTCCCCCTGAGGACTCTTGCTGTTGTGTACAGTTAATTCTAGTGTAAGTACCTCCACTGCCTCCAAGAGAAATGCAAAGCATTGCTGTAACAATACCTACCTCCTGCAGTCATTGTAAGGCATAGTGAACTTGGCTTTGTAATATGGGAATCTTATCAATGGAATTTCTACCTACATACACTTTGCCTATTTATTTAAATGGCTATAACTGTTACCGAGACTTTAGTCTATGCTCATCTTTTAAAAATAAAAAGCTTCATATTCAAGGAAGTGTCACTCATAAAACAATTTTCCTTTGGTCACTTTGTTTTAAACACCTCCTTTTATTACCCTTGGCTTGTCAAGGAGGTTCCATTAAAATTGCTAAATGCCTTCAGTCCCACCAAAGTCTTGGAGAGTTCAGGCACTTCTCAGCTGTGTGGCACTTTGAAAAACAGGCCTCCAGAAAAACCAAACCAAACCATCAAGGCTCACCACACAGGGGTTTACAGGGCTGTTGCCATGGTCTGATGCATACTGCCATGGCCCCAGACAATCAGAGGACCTTGTTGGGAAGATGGCAAGCAGTTTTCTCCTGTCCTAAGCTGAAAAAATCTGACTGTAGAGGTCTGCATTGGCTTGGACACTGCTTCTGACAGGAACTGTAACCCAGAGTGTGGGCAATAGCTCAGACAAGCAGCTTTTGGATGAGGATGTGTATAACTAAGCATAATCCAGAGCTAAGCTTTTGGAGGAAGAAGGGTTAATGACCGAAAAATATTTATACACTGCACACAATTGGAAGCATTTCCTTGCAGTGAAAGACTGCTTTAATGTAATGGGAATACTAATATCAGACCCAAGGGATCTGCTTTTGTCGGAGGCTTTATACCTTCCCAATCCTTGAGCTCCTCACGTCTCTAACAGTAATGTTATTCCAGGTGTAGTTTGTTCGCCCATTGCAGCAGGAACAATTCTGCAGGGCTTGTGCGTGCTCACATGCACCACCCACAGGTCCATCATTTTAGTCACTCTTGAAATGAGCAGTAACAGAACACTAATGACCATCCCTACTTTATGAACAAGTGTTATCTAGCATGCTTTCATTACGCTGCTAGTTGGGATATTTTGCTAATATAAATCACTTAGCCAAGAAAATGACCAGTGCCATCAACAGTTTTACAGCATACGAACAATACTTCATCTGCTTTAAGATCAGAAAATTAACATCAATCCATCCACAGAGATAAGACAACATATTCCCTTCAAATCACATCTGGTCACTTCCACTTGCTCTCACCGTCTCTTGCACAAGAGCCCAGGGAGTGTAAGTACTCCAGATTTGCTGGTACTAGATTTGGGTTTTTTAACTGATTGCTACAGCATTCCCTCCTTCACTCTCACTTTAGCCAATGTACTGTTATAAAGGTTTGCTCTGGAAAAACATTCTAATCATAGGCTTGAGGTATAAACTAAAAAGTTAGCTTGAAGTCTCTCTGTGGCACAGTAATAACATATCGATGGACAAGTCAGGAAAAAATAACAGCTGATGTAAGCAAGAGGAAGAAAAGGAAAAAACCCAACATCTGAAACAGTCTGCCTTGCAACAGCAGCATTACTTCAGCAGTAACCTGGGAGCTTAGGGGAGCTGCTTCAATTGTACTGGGCCTTGATCATGTTCTCACATCCATCACCCACAAAGCTCTTGACAATTAGGCAGCCCTGTGCCTGAAGGAGGTTTCTTAGTTGTGGAAAAGCCAGCTCGGAATTTGAACCTTTCTGGGTCTCCTGAGGAGAGAAGGTCTCTAAAATGTAAATAGTAAATATTTACAGTTACACAAGCCAAAATAATGTGGGGAACAGCGGTCCCTCATAAGGGGAGAAAAGCAAGTGAATAGACCCAAGCTGGTGCTGCTCAGCAACTCAGAGGTATTTATCCACGAAAGAAACACTTGTCAGCCAAGAAAAAATACTACCTTGCCATCCACGGGAAATCCTTCCATTTAATCCCTGACAGCAAAGAGCAAAGTGGCTTCTAGGAACTGTCCATTTCCAACACAGCAACAACAGAACTTTCAGGAACTACCCTTGTGAAAGGCTGTGAAAACAAACCCTTCTGAAGATATCTTCATCTGGTCCTCTACCTTGTAGAGTAGGATGTCTTAAGAATTTTTACTTGCTAAAAACTAGAACCATTTTTTTTTCATGGGGTTAAGACAGAAAGACATACACAAAAATTAAGCATTTAAGGGAATTAAGCTTTAGGGGCATCTCAAAATTCCAAGCTATGCAGAAGACTCTCTTCAGTCTATTAGCCAACAGACAGCTTCAGCACAGCATTGCTTGCAGTGTTCTCGTCAGTGACAGTGTTCTCATCAGGTTTGTTCAAACACCAATGCTCAGTTGCAGTCCTGTAGCTCTTGGGAAGCAGTTCTCCTGTGACAGTAGGCTTCCTGACTGCAGCAAGATCCATACTTCTGGCATCTGGCATACCCGTGATCTGCAGACCTGCTTGGTCTGGAGCTGGAGGGAGACTTGTAAGCATTTTTATTTTCCAGGCATGCAGGATGCTTTGAACTCCATAAAAGTTTTAGAAACTCCCAAAGGGTGAAGCCTAGTGTTCATCTGCAGTGTGTAAAAGCTCCGTTGAGGCAGAAGGTGAGGCTAGACACAGCTGATGGTCTGCTGAGGCTTGGGACCTTCCATCAGGAACCCGCAGTTTTCAGTAGCCCAGGTGTATGGCTCTCACAGTCTGTGTGACAACCCCTACAGGGGTCACACAAGAGTTCAGTGTGAGAACCAGAGTTGTTCAGCTTTGGAAGGAGGGATGGTAGGAGTAACAGAAGTAACAAGCATCCCACCCTGCCTGGTTCATGGAGCAGAAAACCCCACAGCTTGCTTCAGCACAGTTGTTGCATCCACACTATAAGAAATTATCTCTGCTGTAGGCCTGTGTGCCTTTGCATCCTGGTGAGAGCAAGGGGAGGTGACATCCATGGAAAGGCAGCACACAAGCAAAGTCCAGCAAAAGCTGCTTTGCTTAATAAAAGCCTGGTGTCTCCACCAGGTCCTTGAGTGCCCTGCCACCGCCGTCTGGGATGGACACGAGGGCATTTCTCTCCTACGTCTCCCAGCTCGGGGCACCTGCCCTGGCAGTGGGCAGTGCTCGGTGGGCACCACTCGCCAGTCGGGCTCACACAGCCCACGCCACGCGGCTGAAGGTGCCCCGAAAAGCTTCTCCCCGGCGAGACGGCGGTGAGGCCACCACCCCGTCCCCTCGGGTGGGGTGTGCGCCCCGGGGCCGCCCCGCTGCCGGCAGCAGGTTGAATATTGTAGGTGTGGGCGATTAAAGTGTCGCCGGCACAATGGCGGTCTGTGTCCCATTCTCCACGCCCGGGCTCCTCTTTGGAAAGCGCACACAAGAGGTGACACGGCGCTGGCCCTCGCCATTATCCCGGCGGCATAGCGGCGCGGCCCGCCCCGTTTCCCGGGAAATGGGGCTCCTCCGGCCGCCGCGGGACCACCGCGGCCGCGCACGACTCCGCGACACTCCCACCCCCGCACCGGGGGAGAGGGGCACGGCGACGGGGGACGAAAAGCCGCCGGCGGCGCCCCCGAGGCACTTGTCGGGGACAAGAACCCCCCGGCCCCGGGCTGCTCCCAGGCCGATCCCCCCCCTTGCCCCCCCGCGTCGAGGCACCGGCGGCACCGAGCGGGCCGCAGGCGCCGGGGCTGTGCCGGAGCGGGAGGCGGTGCCGCAGCGCCACCGCCCGGGCGGCGCCCGGAACGGCAGCGCCGCCAGGGCAGGGCAGGGCAGGGCAGGGCAGGGCAGGGCAGGGCCGCCGATCCCGCCGCCAAAGCCGTCCCGTGTCGCCGCTCCTTCACCGCGGCTCTTCCCGCCGGCTTCCCGCCTTTCCCCGCCCCTGCACCCCGGCTCCCTCCGCACAGATCCCCCGTGCGAGGCCGCCGGCAGCGGTGAGGAGCCGGATAGCTCCCTCGACGAGCAAACGCCGTGGATATCTGAGGCAGAAGGTGTGCGCGAGATGATGGATAGCTGTAAATTCAAGCCGGGCTAAGATACAAGGACAAATTTAGCCCCTTCAGTCTGTCATTGCCTCAACCAAGCAATGTTTGAAAATTGACCAGATTAAAGCCAAAACTCGCCATAAAGGAAAAATTCAGCTAGGTGTTACACAACTGTACTAAAAATAGTATGCTATGTTCGGAGGCTTCCAACTCCAGCAGCAGAGTAATCAGTGCTAAAAGTGGGTTTTTTCCTTATCTCTTCCACTTGTTTGGTGGGGGTTTTGTTTGTTTTTGTTTGTTCGTTTGTTTTTAAATTTAATTTTATTTTTATTTTTGTCCATGCTTTAGCAAGTGACCACCATTTACTCAGGAATACGAAGCATGGGGTAAAGGATGGAGATGTGCATGCAAATGCACCATGCCTGATAGTTCCTTACATGGCTTCAACCCATGAAACAGAAATTCCTGTCTGTACTTCAGGTTGACTTCTATTTATACTCCAGCAAATTATTATATGCCATGGATAATAACTGTCTGGCTGTAATGCCATGGATAATAATCCACTGGCTGTAAGTTTTGGAAGGAAAGCTGCTTGTATGTGTCAATACTTATGGAATAAATGTTTAAGAGTATTTATGGATATGTTTTCCCTTTTCAAACAACTCATACAAGACACAACAGACTTAATATACATATGAACAGGCCTACATTTGTCAGATGATGCAGCACATCTTTAAAAGTGAAGATGACAGTGATATTTATTGAAAACAATAAATGTGTTTGTGAAAAGTCAGATTTCCAGGTGTATCCCCTCTAGTTCTACCTATCTTTTATCTTGATGTAGGAAAAACAAAGATCCCTGTGTCCCAAATCAGCTATACCTTCTGTTTTGTATAGATAGACTGACATGATAATTTTTAGTCACATAAAGGGGTTTAGGGAATTCTGTTTTGCTAGAGGGGGGGAAGTAAGAAGACTTCATCTGCAGTCTCCAAAACCTGGGGAAATATAAAACCAATCCAAGCAACAGCAGATATTATTCAGAAAGGTCTGTAAAAGTTAGAGCAAGACAAACCAGTCCAGTGTAGCCTGAGCACTATTTCATAAAGTAACATGCTTTTTTGTTACACTGCATCAATTTCTTGCTGGGTTAGCTGTCATGCCACAGAGACTACTCCTTAAAAATGCGTCAGATAGCATGAGTAGCAAGTAACCACATTATTTGCATTGTTCACAGTATTTGCTTTCTTTCTCCCGTTCCCCCGTGTGTAAGGAAAAGAATTAATTAGTAACAACATGGGTCAGCTGTGATTACTGTGGTCCACAGCGAATATTCATACACAGGGAATATTCAAAACCAAACAAGACCTCCCCACTGTGTGTGTGAAGAAGCATGTCCCTGACCAGTGGGGGAGAAAGGCAAGCTTACCAGCGGTGGCAGGGCTACAATGCACTCACAGAGCTGCCCGCTCCTCCTATTTTTTTCCCTGGCATTTGACAGGGACATGAGCTAGACTTAAGAGTGAAGCAAATACAACACAAATGACCCACAAGAAGGTGTTTTTTTTTCCAACTGTGCTTTTTAATTTCTAGCAGTTGTATAATATTAAGCACCTTCACACCAGACTCCCAGGAAAAATGCTTGCATCAGAATCTCCTGTCTGCTTCTGATTGTGCTGAGTAGGAAAAGAGGGTCTCTCTGCAATCAAGTAAGGGGAGTAAGCGACATCTCTGAGTCTTTCTTTGAGTGGCAACAAAGTTAGATTCAGGTGGGGCATTTTCCTATATGTAGAAGGAGAGTATGGTATTTCCATCACGAGGCTGATTCTCGTGGATATTTGCAGATGGGGCTTTGATCCAGTTGATGCATCCCACACATAATGAGTGAGAGAGCTAACAGGAAAGCTGTGGAATTAGAAGAGGCAGCTGAGAAGGAAGGGGCTGCTTTTCACCTCCTTGCTACACTTTTCTGGTGATGTCCCATCTATAGCTGTGTACCAGTGTAGGGGACTGGGGATACTGCACCCTGTGCAGCAATGCTGCTGCTGCAGCCCTGCAAGAAGGGGAAAGGCAGGCAAAGCTTGGCTGTCCTGTTGGGTAACCAGGTATGAACCCTCAAATTAAGTGGATGGGTGTGTCTGTGAGCATCTTTGCCAACAAACTCAATACAGCTGCCAGTTTTCATGCCCTGTGAGACCAAGTTTACTATGATGCCACATCATCTGCTGCAGGGGCCAGGAGAGCAACCTAGGGGAGCACCTGCAGCTAGGTGGCTGCTTCAGGAGCTTGATGACTGTCTCGTGCAGACATAAATGTGCATTGCCCAGGCCTTTTATTAATGGGTTTGACTTTAAACTCTTCATTTTGATTTGGTGGGTCAGTCTTTTAATGGATTATAGCTAGATTTGCAAATGAACAAAAAATTATCTTGCATTGAAAGAAATGTTGGCCTTCCTAGTGCTGATAGGAATAATTAGCTACAGAAGCACTGAGCTGTCATGTCGTGGTGAATGGGTGTCCTGAGCATGTTGGCCTGCAGGTAGCTTTCTTTTTCCACTGGTATGGCAGTTATTGATCCCAGCCATTTGTAGAAGGGCTCATATAGTCACTGTACTTGTTCATATATGTCCTACTTCAGGCAGCATAACCAGCACACCCAGGGAAAGCTCGCTGTGGGAGAATAACCTGGAGTACAAAGACCGCCTGCCCTGACATGTGGCGTCCTCCAGCTGCTGGCGGGATCACAAACTTGTCTGATAGGAGCTAGGGAAAAATGCACAACCTACATCTCTGCCTCTATAGACCTGCTTATGAGCCTCAGGTGTGTACCTAACAGCCCCTGCTCTTCTTAAGGGGCCAAAACTGGTCTGAAATGACTGCTGGGGCAGAAGGAACAGTGGTGAAAGTGTATCTCTGGCCTGTGAGCAGGAAAACCATTGCCCCTTCCTGCTACCAGCCCAGCTGTGTGGTGTAACCCTCTCCTTGGCTCCCTGCTTGCATCTCAGCTAAAACCCCATCTCAGCATGTGGGGGAGGAAAGATTTATTTTTTCCCTTATATGAGTGTACTGGCTCTGAGATGCTGAATTCTTCCTCCTGCCTCAAATTTCCTGTGTGACATGGAGTACAGTAGTTAATGACTTGAGAGTTCAGTTTTCCAGCTGTAATGTTTTCCTTTTTTCTGACAGATGTTACAGAAATAGATTCTGTAGTACACACAAAGCATCACACTAGTGCAATGAATGGGAGTGAGGGGGGCAGATTTTGTAAGTTCTGAGAGATAATAAATTTATTTTTATAACTATACCTCTTGAAAAGTATTTTTTTCGTTAATTAAATTCTTGAGTCTTGTAATTTTTGGTCATTGGTGCAATTTTTTTGGGTTAGCAATTTGTTCAGCTGTGAATCATTTTGCCTGTTCTGACCTTCCTTTGGAGGCATCTATTTCTGACCTCATGAACAATGCCTTGGGTGAGACATGAAAACCTGATAAATCATGATGATGTCTTCACAGTTGCCCACTGCTCCTGATATGACATGTGCATGTGTGTGTTCATGTCACAGTGTTTATCAAAACCTTTGTCTATGATTCAAATTAAGGGGTAGATACTTGGTTTTGACTTTTATTTCAAAATAGCTCTGCAGAGTGAAGATGAAACATGGATATTGGGACTGAGAGAAAAATGGTTAAAGCAGGGCTGTGTTGGTATGATGCCTTTGTTGTTTTGAAGACTATTTTTTCATTAACTACAGCATGAGCCTGCACATGGGAAGCTGGTTTCCTTTTCGTGTCATTACCTTCATGCAGAGTTGAGAAATTAAACTTATCAGGGGCATTAACCTCCAGTAAACTGTATTGACCCAGCTACTGTGAGTGTTTGAAGAAAGGCAGCTTTATGCTCTCATTTCATAACATCCTATGGAAGTCAGAAATAAAAAGGTGCTTCTAAAAAATCTGATTTAGTTAGGGACACAATATGAGCACTTTGTTTTGTGAAGACAAGACAGAAACACAGGAGACTTTGTCCTGGTCGCGCTGTGCTGTGTCAGTGACGGCTATAATCATTCACTTGATTGGCTCAGCAGGACTATTTATCTCCTGGTATTTCACCATTGGTCAATAGAAGCATCTTAATAAGTAATTTTTTGAAATCAGATAAAAATGTTTTCTTCCACTGCTCACTTTTTGTTTGCAGCTGGTATCTCAGAATGGTCGTATGACTGCAATCACCATGTAAACAACTCATCTTTATACAGCTGGCTTGTATCTCCACTGGAGATACTGCAGCACACACATGACAGTCTTTAACACTATTACTTCACTGGATTTTTATTTAAAGAAAAGCAAGCGTCACATAGGGTTTGCCTTGACGTAGCCTATTACAGAGAGTCTGTATGTAGTGTCTGTAAAACCACCTAGCTCTAGAGAGGTGTGTCTGTGAGTGTAAATGACACGGGCAATGCCTCTGTTTAAGTGAATGACTTATGATACAGGCAAGACAACACTTTCCAAGGGGTTATGATTACTTTACAGATCAGCAGTAGTCTAAAACTAGGGCCCTGATCATTCAAGCGTCCTTGTGGTTAAGGGAATCCCTACTAGATGTGCTGTAAGGTGCATGAGGGCTTGTAGGGTCAGTGCCTCAGTTTGCCATAGCTCTGCCTCATATAAAGTAATTAGAGCTTGTCTCTTGGTTGATTTTTTATGAAATAATAAAAGCCTGATTATAAAAGCTTCTACCATCCTGTGGCTAGGTTTTTAGTGCCCACATACTTACGAGCCTATTGGCATTATTACACAGGCACCTTTAAATTGTAACCTCAAGTCACTTTCAATAATCTAACTTCCTTTAGAGTTTTAAGTTATCTGTATTCAGATTTTTCTCATGTAGCAATGAATTGAGGACTCCTTCCAATGTACTTTTGAAACTATAAAATGAAATCCCCTGAAAGCCTGGTAAGCTTAATAGAAAACTGTAAGAGGTCAAAAATATTATTTAAGTAAATAAAATACAATGAATGTAAAAAGCCAGCAGACAAATTTTGGATGCTGAAAGTTAAATTGTCATGGCTGATGTTATTGAAGTGATTCTGCACAGCTTGCTAATGACTAGGTCATTAAGGTTAATGTGTTAATGAAACTTAAAAATTGAGAAAGCCATCATGAATGAAATATGGGCTCCCTTCTCTCATGCAAAAACTTTTGTTTTAGGTAGTGTATGTCCAGCTCCAGAGCAAACTAACCTCTGTACAAATAAAGATGGCAGAATGTGATTCTATAAAAATAAAGGCTGTGTTCCAAGAAAATGCCTACATTACACTAAAACAGATGAAGGTGGGATGCAGTATATCTGCAAATCATGTCCCATACATGTTATTGCTGATGAACTCCAAAATCATTCTCCAAAATGTTGTTTGTAAATGTTTTCTGAAACCTAAGTCTGACATTGATAAACATGGTAAACCTTGGATGCTCTTCAATGAGCTGACTCACAGCAACCTGGCAAGCTCATCCCATCTCCATGGGCTAAATCCCCTTCAGTAACAGTGCAGCAAAAACATTTATAAGTGGACACATTGACCTATGCTGAAAACCCTATAGCACTCAGCAATTAAACAGGAAGAAACACAAGTTTAGAAAACAATTTTATTAGACAAATTATTTAGACAAATTATACACAGAAAGCTCTGCCACTTGTAACTGAGGCCTCCAAAAAGTGTTTTGTGTATCTGTATAATAGGCAACACATCAAAATAGGCCTATTTTAAATATCGTACATGGTTAACAGGTTTTTTAATAGCTAAAATCACTGCAACATCTGGTATGTCCCTATGTAGCTTGTTGGAAAGAAATTTTCTCTTTTTTTCTCTTTTTTTTTTTTTTTTTTTTTTTTTTTTTTTTTTTTTTTTTTTTTTTTTTTTTTTTTTTTTTTTTTACTCAGAAGTGTGGATGAGTTCATGAATGTTACAAGGGGGAAGCAAGTTGTGCATGCTTTTAGACACTTGCTACCCTGGAAACAAAATGGCCTTTTGCACGATAAGAATTCGTTCTGCCTTACACAGTAGACAATATTTGAAGATTTAGTACAAAAAACAGTGACAGTACAAGATGCTCCCCCAGAACAGAATTAGCATCAAAATAGAATAGATCTGAAGAATATACCTTTTAATTTATCCTAAAGCAAATCACATAGGCTGATTCCTATTAATCCTAGCCAAAGAATGAGTTAGATTAAAATATGTGTATGGTTGCATTTAAAAGAAAACCAAACCAAAAAACTCACAGGATAAACTGCTTGCTTTCTACTTAACCGCATTTTTAGTTTTAAGGATTACAAATTGAAAGCTCTTCCTATGTTTCTAACAGGTAACAGTGTTACTTAAAAAAGCTGGTGCCAAAGTGGGCACTGGTTTTGCTCTCACTGCTGTTCTTTTTCTTACTCTATACAGTTGGCACTAATGTAAAAAATACACAGCTCCTCTAAACCTAACTTAACATAGAAAGGGTTAAAATGAGCGCCTGTTCATATTTTTTTTCCTTAGAACAATACATGATTATAATTAAGGCCACATCTGTATATCTCAAGGGCTTATTTTTTTTTCTCTACTAACACCATTATTGTATTGATCAACTGTACTGACTTGGAAAAGGATTTATTAACCTTTGATCTATGTTTAACTTCTCTAGAGCTATATTAGTTGTTCATGAGCATGGTATACCTAAGACAGAGTTCCATTTGTCTAATTAATTAAAAGGAAAATTATCAAGATTAGCCTTATAGAATGCTCAATAGCCAATGCAAAACCTAACCAAAGGAGTTACATCTAGGTACAAACCTTAAATTGCCCCGGATGTTCTAATAAAAAAGTATAAAATATGCTCTGTTGGCAAACGATGCAAGTCAGAATAACATTAAAGCAACCCGTCTTTTCTAAATGAAAAGACACCCTGCACTGTACATCTCTCCTGTATACAACACATTTTTACTAAAGCTTTATTAAATGAATTGCAATAGCAACGGCTGCCATTTTATAGCTATATATACATGTATATATATATACACATACCTTTGTGTATATATGTATATATATATATGTATGAGATACTAATTTATTTAACACAACAGAGGCTTCTGCCATATGATACAGTTTACTGTACATAAGAAAAACTTTTAACACTGTACAATCACATAAAGGTCATATGCACTGTTGCAGTGCAAAAGTAGATTTAACTGTAGTCTTTACTGGCATAGTAATGGCTTTTTGTAATCCTACAAAATTGCATTCTTACATTATGGGGCCTGAATGATCTTTTAACTTCATTTGTTTTCCATTCTTTTTTTTTTACTTCTTTTGTCTTTTTGCCTTTTTTTTTTAATTTTTTCCATTTTTTGAACTGCAGGGTTTGCCTTTGGTCCACAGTTAAAAGGACACACAGCAGTGGAGCGCTGACCGGATGCAGCAGAGTACATGAAAAATACTTAAGTTATTGCAATTATAGTAAAAAAAGGTGGTGGGGGAGGAGGAGCAAATGCCCTTCTGTAAAGTAATCCTCAGGGTTTTTCTATGCATGAATCGCTGCACATTTCCTATATTTAAAGTATATGAAAAGCCTGAAGTAACCAAAACCTAACGCGGTGATAAACCAAAGAATAAGTGATTCAAGTAGTAAAGAGAATAAGGGGAGACAGAAGAGACCAGACTGAGAAAGCAGAGAAGAGGAGGAGGAAGAGTTGCTACTAATAATTCTGATTCTTAAATAAAATAAAGGAAAAAACCCCAAACAACCCAAACAGAAAATAACCCTCAAACAAATAAAAAAACCCCCAAACCACAACCCTCAAAACCAAAAAATAAGGAAAAGAAGAAAGGTTACATCCATGTTAGTCCCACAATATTACAGCTGCTCCTTGCAAAGGGAGTCCTAAATAAGAAACAGTGAAGAAACTTGTTCTGGTGCTCAGATGGAGGTGCCTCGGTCTGGGTCACTACCAATATTCAGACCCAGAGTAGGAGTTGGTTGGTAAGGGATAGATGACATTGTTTTGATGGGGCTTCTGAAAAAGCCACCGTTGGGTGCCCTGTGCCTGAAAGGGCCAGTTCGGTGCTCGGGCACGCTGCCGAAGGAGAAACCCGAAGCGGCTTTAGCAGACAGAGTGCGGCTCAGAGTCTGGATCTGCTCTGGTATGAAGGTGGTTGTGGTGATGTGAGTGTTTCTGAAGTCACTGATTTGCTCCAGTGCCTGACGTGTGGGTAAAGTGTCAATGTCCAGCGGGGTCAAGTCAATCGATGAGGTGGAGAACTGTTTATGGGGACTGTCGTCGTCTGTGCAGAGGCTGTTCACACGCCTGTGGAGGTGCTCCAGGTCGATCTCCTTGTCGTCCTGGGGAATGAGAAAAACAAGAGGCACCACTCACCACCGCCGTTTGTGCTGCATTGAAGTTTCACAGGGTGATCAGAACGGCTCGGGAAGCACAATGCACAATTAACTAGAGCTGGCTGTTGGCTCACGGTGTCTCTGAATGTCACCAGCAAACACCCCGTCGCCTGAAGCCAGGGGGGTGAAGCCAAACCGAGGCAGACCCTTACACCACAGCTACCTTCAAACCCTGTATCCAAACAAAAAACCTCAAAGCACCACTGGTAGATTTTCAGGAAAAGCCAGGTTCGGAGCTAGGTGGGTTAGACTAGCAACAGCTGCTTAACAGTAAAATGCATAATCTCAAATGCCTGGAATGATGCCAGTTCTTCAACTCCGCAAGGAGAACTAAATTTGGATGTCAACATGGGAGGCTCTGAGGGATCAGGTTGCCATCTTTGTCATCCTCTCAGGATTCAAGGAAGGGCTAGAAACATCTCAGGTTCCTTATTGCCTTTATAATGTAAATTGCGGTATAGAAAAGCTGAACATACAGAGGAAAAATCCAAGTGCTGGTGACTCATTGACATCACACAGAAAGGAGTACACCAGCCGATTTTAAATTACAATGCCAACAGAGGGATTAATTATTTTCTTACCTACAAAGAAGCAGTTCCATCTATTCTGATGGAATTATACTTTTGTGGATGAGAAGGCGGCCTGATTATTTATCATACTATATCATCGCTCCTCTTACCTCTGTCCCTTTTCCTTCTTAAATCTCTCCTCCCAGAGAACTCAATTAAACAGGTTTGTTTGTCATAATTGAGAATTTAAATGAACAGAAGTTAAAAAAGAGGAGGAAATCCCAGGTGACCCAGTAAATCACCTGTATTGTACATACATATTTCTACTTAACTGCAAAGCTTAATTCAAAGTAGCATTAAGTATACACGTATAGGGGTATTCCCTCAGTCTAGGTTGCACAGCTCATTCAGAACAAAAATCAATTTCAACTAACCTTAAAATTTACCTTAATCTCTGTGAAATTTACTGGCTCTTCCAGGCCACTAGAAATATCTCACACTCTAGGACCTCACAGAGGATAATTAGGCAGCCGATAGATGTGCACTGATGACTTCCAGCCTTGATTACTGAAATTCAATGACTGGCTTGATCCAGAGCTCCCTGAATCAATGGCAAAACTAGTATACCGAATGGGCTTGAGATCCCTCCTTTGTCTAGGAATGAAGTCAAGCACTCCGAAAAAGTCCACACCTAGAATAAACTGCAGGTGTTCATCTATTTAGCGAAATGGATCACTGAACATTTGCACTGGTACCACGCCGAACACAGAGCCCAACTGGAAGGAGACTGAGAGGCCAGCTCCTCTCTGGGATTTTACCCTCCGAAGGCAAGGACAGGGAGGCAAACCAGGGGAAAAGGGGCAGGGAACAGGGCATCAGGGATCTCCCAGGGACTGGATGATCACTGACCACAGAGGCTTTGGTTTGAGCTCATCACGGGAAGGAAAAAATGCAGTGCTCATTTCTCGGACTTAGCTTTCTGTCTATAGTTTATTCACATGTGACATAGACATGGATGCACATAACAACCACACAGGTGACATCAAATCCAAACGCATTCACCAAACGCTCTCTCCTAAAAAATTTGGAGCTGCATATGGATGCAGGAGAACTGGGGCCACATCAGAAAGCTAAAGAAATATACAGAGGCTCCATTAGCACGTGCAAGTCATGACTATGTCTCCGAGGGACAGTCCTAAATATTTTTCTCTTTTGCTTGGGTTTTGTTTGTTTGTTTTTAATTTTGAAAAAAAAACATACAAACACTTTGTAATTTAAAATGCCAATTGGGAAAAGATTGGAATTTCATAATTTCTGAGCCTCTACAAGTTACTCAAAATAGTCCTCTTTCTTTTACAGAGATGCATTTGGGGCTAGGGTCAGACCAGTGAAAATATATAAGCGGTGATACTCTCCCATGCTTAGCCCACAACCCAATCTCCACCCAACTGATACACCAAAATGAGACCCACTCACAGTAAGATTGTGCATATCTCCATAATATGATCTTTCCTCTTCTCTCTTGTGTGATCAGTAGTGAAATATTCAGCAGTTTTCACATTTAAATTATCATCAGGCTTCAGAGTCAACATCCCATTGAGATTACTGGGGCGGTTCATACTTCTCTCAGAGCTACTGTTTAAGGCTGTCTGCAGACTCAGGCAGACATCATTGAATGGGTTACTTCTGGCACGCGACCGAAATGTTATCTTCGCAACCATAAGACAATTTTTTTCAGTATAAATGCTTGCATTCTGGAGCACAAGATGGCAGCCACCAGGAAAAAGGGTTGGCTTGCTGACCACAAAGTGGCCCAATCTGACCCCCGATTCTGGACTAGTGGCCTGGAAGAGCCAATGGATTTCATGGAAGCTAAAATGAATTTTAAGAAAGTTAGTTAAGATGTATTTCTTGCTGAATGACCCCCACATCCAGGATAATGAGGACATTCAGCACATACGTCCTTGTTAAACTCAGTTTTGAGCCAAGCTTTTCAATTTAGCGTTGAGATGCAATTTTAAATGCTAAACTAATGACCATATAGCAAAGATCAAGGAGGCCAAATTATACCATTTGTGGAAAGTATACACTTGAATTTCTCAGCATTTGAAAATTGAAATAGAAATTTTTTAGTTGTATAAAATATCTGTGTGTTTTTTTTGTTTTCCTTTGTTATTGATTTTCCTGTTTTGCATCAGATAAATATGAAGTATGAAGTTCTGAATGTTTGGATGAACAACAATCAAGTAAATTTTAGGTTTTTAAAATAATTTACCAGTTGAAACTATATGGTTTCCACTCCTGAGAAACCCAATTTAAAGACTAGAGATTCCTTTTTTTTTTTCCTTTTAATAATGGTCCGGTCCAGATCTTGAACAAAAAAAAAAAAAAAAAAGCTTGGGAATTAAAACAGGCAAGAAAAGATTAAACGTATTTTAACATCAGTGCCAATGCTGTCTAATTAGGTAGGGTAATTAATCCTTCCCTAATATACAGCATTAGATTAGCAGGAATAAACACAATGGAGAAACTGCAGAGAAAGCAAGACCACTGCACACAAATTAACAGCAATACCCCACAAGCTACACAGATGTGCCTAAGCTACACAGACAGAAAAGCTATATTTGACAGTGTGTCACTAAAGCTCATATTTGGGTTCAGCTTTGGGTGTTGCTGCCAGGTTTATTTTAATAAATTGTTTTTTCCCTGATTTTTTTTTAGTATTTTGTAGATGTAAATACTTAATTATAAAGGTAAGAAATTTGGTATAAAGTTGCATAAGGCTCAGATGGCTGGTAAAGGGACAGGTAGGTTACCACAGGAAGGAAAGCATTACACATGCAGGTGTAGAAGCAAACTCATCTCAGATGTAAAATAACATATCTCCCTGTGGCCTCCGTCCAAGATTTTCTGAAACAAGTCTGTAGTAGATTTCAGAAATAAGCCTGGCCTGAACCTGAAAAATCTAATGTAGCCTTACTTCCCTGGACTTCAGATGCAATAATGAGAACTGAAGTTCATGGAAGTCTCAACAGGTCAGTATTTCTGAAAATGGGGACAAGACTCAGCCATTGAGCTTAGGGGATATATTTTTCAAGAAGTAACCAAGAAACCTGGTGAGAATTAGCTGTCACCAATGGGAATAATGAACCAAATATTGATGTATTAATAATGTACTATTCTACAAGTAACAGATGTGTTTTACTCAGAATAGTTGCATATTTATACATCATCAACATATATTTATTTCCATTCAAATAATTTATTTCTAGAAAGAATAGCTTAAAAGGTTTTGAGGAACATAATTTATCTTAAAAAATCAGGAAGCTAATGAAGTATCTCAAAATTTGATTACCCACCCTCTCTAGTGCTATAAAGTCAAGGCAGCATTATTTAGGGTGCATGAAAATTCCCCAGGAGAAATGGAGGGTCTAATACCTCTTTTGATGGAACCCGGGAGCCTTTCCTTTTATTCCACCACGTTTCCAACATTGCAATGAAACAGGATAGGACAATCCCTGCAGCGAGGATGCAGAAAACACCTGCAAAACTTTTTATGTCCAGGGCACCTCCTTTCTGTTTGGTATCCACAGATGAGTAAAGATCACACTGACCGTTCTTCGGCCACCATTTATGCTTCAGTATGTCCATGTCGCCATTCTGCTGCAGCTCCAAAATCCTGGAGGGGAAAGCACAGAAGTCAGTGGTTACAGTGGGGCAGTGGACAGCGGCACCTGAGAGTGTGAGGATGGAATCTGGCTACTTGCAACCTTCCCATATGTCTTGGAAAGCCAAGAAGCTGATGAACCCAGGCAGACTGATTTAGCCAGAAAAGAAAGCTTGAATATGGGGTTGCCTGTTAGACTGAGCACATAGATATCCATGTTCTACTCCAGATACAGGAAAGCACACATGACTCTCTCTTGTCTTCTTTTATCAACCTTAATGAAAAGGCTTTACTTCATATACCGTATTTTCTTAATTGGCTTTCACTACAGACTATGTCAGTAGACTTTCGTAGTGCATTATATATTTGACAATATTTTGCATTTTAATCACTGGAGAAGAGACATTTCAATTAAAAAAACCCCCAAACCAGAAGGAAAATACAGTCCAGATGGATCACAAGTTACACTTTATTGATCCTAACTGATCTAAATTGATCCTTATTAGGTTACCTACTTGCTGCTTTGGAGAGAGAGAGAGAACAAAGCCATCTTGTTACAGACAGTGGCGACCTAAACTAATCTTGCTTAACGTGAGAACGTGACCCGATGATAAGTGATTCCACAGGAAGGTTCCTTGCTGTGGAATTCACTTGTCCTTGGACCTACATATCCAGCCCATGAAGATTTACTGGGCAGCTTGCAAGGACAATGCACTTAACTAGACTTCCTGTGGGATGAGCAGTTTGAGAAATGAGAATTTTATTTGTAAGAAGATTTTCATATTTAGTTCATTTATTCCTGAGGAGAGTGTTTTTTTTAAAAACATCCAGAAATGACTACAGTAACAGCTGGGTATCTCTGGTTATCCAAAATAAAAAATTCAATGATCACATCTAAAAAGAATAAAACAGAGGGAATGTTTTCCTTTACATAATAAATTTGTTTTTCATTTCAGTGTTGGAAGACAAACAATTACTTGTGCAATCATTTGACACAGCATGCAAAGAAATCCAAGTGCACACAAACCAGCAGAGGTCTGGGATGTTGCTGCCAGAGACTGTACTGCATCAGAGGGGGAAGAAAAGCTGTCCTACTGTCTCAGGGCTACCATAACAGCTCAATGCAGTGGTCTACATCATCAACCTTGAAAGGGAGTTTGAATGCACCTCGGAAGCACAGAGCAACTGCTCTATACAGAATTTACTCAGTCTCCCATGCTGCTTGAATAGGCAGTTGTGTCAGTGAAGTCACCTAATTTTCTATGGCACATCCAAATGACCATATATTTATGCTGTGGTCCTACCAGGAATGGGAGACCTGACACAGCTACCAGTGGCTGAAATCTCAGCACAGCTCTGGAATGGGCTTCCACTTCCTACTTAGTACTACAAGTGGTGCCTGAGATCCTCACCTGTTCAGAAGGGAACTGCTTGTTCACCTCTGTGCTGTACCCAAGGGAACAGTGCCCTCAAGGAACAGATCACAGGCAATACACATATCCTTGGAGATGCCAGAATCACCTTCTTCGTATAGCTTTGTGTTTATAAGAAGTGGGACAAATTCTGTGCAGTGCCTGCTGACACTACATCGCTGAAGGTCCAGCCCTGGAGAGGGGCAAACAAGGTCACAGTTGCCTGGGCTATATTTTGAATTCTCCCAAACTCAGAGTCAACTTGGGGAAACCTCATCCTGAAGCTTCCTGAGGCAGCAGGGATGTGTCAAGGGTGGGAGAATTCTCCGTTCTGTTACACGAGACAGAGTAGCTGTTATGAGACATCCATGTTCGGAGGAGCTTTGGAGGCATGTGGACCATACACAGGAGTGCTGTCATTGCTGCCCACAGCTGCCTATTGGGAGTGTGTAGAGAAGCTGAAGCTAGACCCAGTGACAGGAAGAGATGCAACTGGGATAAACCAGAAGATAAGAAATTCCAACTAGATAAGAGAAGAATGGGAGAGGTCAAACACTGGAACAGAGAATTTATGGCACCACCACCCTTGACAACATTCAAAGACCCACTGGGAAAGACCCAGAGCAAACTGACCTAACTGGACCTGCTCTGATCAGAGGGCTGGACTGGAGATCAGATTACTGCTCTGCAACTGCAAACACAGTCCATACGCTACCCTCTATCATGGCATACAATCCTTACAGAAAGAACTCACCATAATCCTGGTTCCTGCTGCCCTAGAATCCTGTAATAGGATTTAGGTGAGCATTTTGCCCAAATATGCCAGTCTGACAGGTTAGCAGGAGCAGATAGTAAGCACAAACAGAACCTTTTTGTATAAGTTCTTGTGGAATAACAGTAGATTAATTTTCAATGCCTAATCCAAACATACGTGGTTTTATATTTAGGAATTACTGTACTATCTACACAAGGTAGTAACAGAACAACATCCATGGGGCTTATTTCTTCCAGCAGTGGCTGTAATCCCTGAGCAGGACTATTTTCTCTGTTTTATTCAGTCAGGAATAGAATGAACCATCCAAATGATTGCTCTATTCTCATTAATTAAATGATTCTTCACTTGTCAGTATAATTCTTGATTACACAAGACATCTTTTTAACAAAAGACATTTGCATAAAAAGTGAGCTTTGGCTTGTTCCTTAATGGAGATTTATTCCTAATTGTACTCCTGGTAATTATTGGCAATTTTCTTTATGGATGTAACATATAGTTCAATTATTTAAAGGAAAACATAAAAAAAGCAGCAGAAACCAGCGATAGTAATGGTATCATTACACGGAAAAGCTTGAGAAGTCAAAAGCTTGTAGTAGTCAAAAGCCTTGTAAAACTGCAGCTTAAAACAGATGTTGAGGGATAAAATACATATCAACAGAAATAATAAGAGCACGAATATCTAACTCTATTAATGTGATGCAGAGAACAAGGAAGATCATGCTTCTCTTAGACTTCGCAAACACTTTGTTCTGGAATTCACCTGTCTGTGGAACTAAAATAATAGTTAACATACTAAGAAGATTTAACACTTCTGACCTGTTCCTAGTTATGAAACTTCCTATTTTAGTAGTTTATTTTCATAAACAAAAATTGTACTTTAATGAAAATTCCAGGAAAAACACAGGAGTATGGGAGTATAGCACACGAGTACTGCTATCCCTGCGTGCTGCGGGAGCCTCCCACACGATGGCACTCTTTCCATAAAAATATGTGGTTTTGCCGCAGGTCCTGCTGGGTGCCCTGATACACTCTAATCAGATGTACCTGTTGGGTGGCAGACACTACAATCAGTTTGATATTTGATTTTCAAACTTAATAAATGACTAAAGTAATAATGCATTAACTATATGCTCTGAATGATAATGATGTTCTAATGCTATAATTCCAGCAAGTGCCTCTTTTTCCAAGTCCCAGATGTTTAAAACAACTTTTTCCTCGAGAGACTTGGCTCCTTTGAGCCTGCTGTATTGGTGCAGAGTAGTATTGCAACACATAAGCCAGTAGAAAGAGTTGTGGAAAGTATTAAGTAGGGGGCAGGAGTTCCTGCTGTTTTGAAATACCACAGTCTCAAAAGGCTTACAAAAGAAGCCTATATATTGAAATAATCTGATTTGTCCAAAAAATACCATGACCTCTAAAACTTGCTTATGGATAGAGTGCAGATCTTAATATATTTTGCTTTAGCAGGTTAATGTTAGAGTAACATTTTTCAAGGCAATGACGTAAATTTATTGAGCTGCACAAAAGAAAATGTCTGCATGCAGTTTAATGGATTTGGCTCTGAATTCACAGTGCCAAGTGATGTCTAGAGGATAGAAACATAGAAAACTAAACTGCCTGTGGTTTCTAAATCTAACAGGGATGTGAACAAATCCTACTGAATCAATGGGAATAGGGCTGGATTCCACTCAGTAACTACATACTTCACTGCTGGCAGTGAAATGTAATTACTCCTCCAAAATACCCACAGATAAAAAGCCCCCAACTTAATATGATAGCAAGGTGTCACAAATGCTACACACTTGAGAGTTCTGTGACAACACTTTTTTTGATGTAATTTTATTATGAGTTATCAGTAGTGAGCAAAAGATATGACAGGACACTTAAAATGATATCAGAAATGCCAGTGCATGTTCTAGGATGTCAGAGGTTACTGAATATCAGCTTCCTGCACCAGGAACATGTTATCCAGAGGGATAACTTCACCATTGGCACTGATGGGGAAGAGAAGATGATGAGGTGCTATTCTGTCCCTAGTCAGAAGATCAGGGTGCAGTAGAGAGCAGATGCGCAGAGTTGTGTGATGAATGCCCACCGTCGAAAGGGGGAGAAAAAGTAAATTAAAAAAAAATAAAAAAAAAGAACAAAAGAAGTGGTTATACTGGTATACCTTAGTGGGCTGTGCCTTGGGGGTCTGAGCCAAGGTCCCAGGCCTTGTGCTTGCTCCCAGGGGGCTCCTGGGAAACTGTTGTGGATTGCATTTGGGAGCACTTGGTACTTGCAGATGGGGCCAGGTGGTTACAAGACCTCTAGTAGCTTCTGCAGTGGTTAGCCAAGAGTCAAATTCCTCGGGCAAAACCTCTTCACTGGAGTTTTTCTAACAAAAATCTGGTATAAAGTTTTTGCAGAATTTGGTTTTCCTCTTCAAATAAGATATAAAACTAAGCTTATTTGTAAGCATCCTTCAGTTATCAAAGTAGACAGGTAGGAACCCACAAGGAGAATTTGTGGTTTGTTTTTTTTTTTTATTTCAGTGAAGCAACTGCCTAATCTTTCTTATTCACTGCAATAACTGGAGTGATGCCAACTCCTATTGCATCTCCCATTGCATCTCCCAGAGCAAGCTTTAGGTTTTGGCAAAGCAGCTTTCACCAGTGCCACCTGGAAGGCTGGCTCAGGGCTTTGGTGCCAGAGAGGGATGGCTGCTGCCCAGCCTGGCTTGCTGCCTCCTGACAGGGAAAGAGGCAGTCCCAGACATGGGGAAGGAAATGGGAAATAAGAATGGAGACAGGCAAGTCCTCCTGGAGACAGGACTCTTGGGGTCCTTTCCATCTCCTCCCCCACCAGTGGCACCTCATCTCACTGAGACCTGATGAGTTTTCATATTTTGCCCTTATCCTTGAGGCCTTGAGGGAGACACATGTTGATGCTCAAAGCCTTGACTTTTATGCTATAAATCATGTTTGCATCATATTTCAGCAGGAAAAGTGTGTGTGGGAAGGTGTAGGGCAGAAGTCATTGTTCCCAGGTGAAAGAAAGAGGGGAGCAGTGCCAGTGCCTGCTCCTGGGTGGACTGAGGTGATGCTAGGAGAGCTTGCCAGATGAGCCAAACACCCAGAGGCAGAGAAATCATTGCTATTCCAGTCCTTTCTTTAACTACAGATCTTGATATCTGTGAGAATTTTTGGGTTTGAAGAGACTGTTTTCTGTGTGTGGATTTTTTTAAGCCAGCTTTTTAATGAGCTGCCAATCACGGGCTCCATGAGAGGAAATTTTTCGTGCCAGCCAAATGCTGCCAGATTAGACGAAGCGGTGCTCCCTCTCCACCCATTCCCACCACTTAACCCAGCAAAAGAGTGCCCTAGGGTCCAGCTGCAAAGCCTTTTTTATGGCAGAGACTCCAAGCAGATTTAAACCCAACTAGCTTGTGGCCCATGAAGGCAGGCAGGTGGTCGTCTTCTGATCTGCCCTTCAGCAGTGCTCAGCATCACAGTGCTGTCACTAGGAAGTCAGTGCACAGAAACAAGGATAGGCATCTCACCTTCTAGAGATAGAAGAAGCAGTAGTAAACCAGAAGCTGCTGTTCAGCATTAAGGATTTGCATATCAAACAATATTAAAAGAGAGAAAGCAGTTGACCTTCTGTTTTGCTCAGCAACAAACCATTAGCTTCTAAAGATGCAGCACTCATGACTCAGATCCCATAAATTAGTATCACTTTGTTCAATTTAGTGAACTTCTTCTTACTTAAATCTTTTTGAACTCACATGGACACTCTCTCAAATACAGAGGGCTAACCTTAAAAGAAATGGCATCTGCAGTAATAAGAAATGAGATATTAACTCTGTTATATGACTGGTGGAATTTTATGAGGACAGCTCTACAATAATTTTTTTCAAGCTGCACAGCTTTGCTGAGTACATACTAACAATTCAGAAACCTAGATAAAGATGAAAATCAAGTTAATAAAGATCTTCTGCTTACTTTATATATCAAAGAATAGAGGTGAGCTTTACTGGCCTTTCATTGTGAAGAACTTTTCTGCTCAGGAGGAAGCAGCAATAAAAGTATTAGTACCTATTTATAAATCCCAAATGACAAGAGAACATCTACAGACAGCTGCATAAATATCATGAGTTCATTAAGCTCAGTGCTGTTATGGTAAACACCAAATTAATTCATTATGGTGAGTCACGGTACACCGCCAACCTTATTAAAACAAAGAAATGTACTTTCAAGGTACATTGGTTCCCGTACACTACCCATATTCCAGTCCTCTTTTAGAAAATTACGTGAGAAATGATACTTACTAAGCTTTATAAAAAATTCAGTACTTCATGGCCACATGAACAGCCAGGACCTAATTTTTCTCTTGCTTTCATTACCATAAGCCAGAAGCAAGTGCAGGGACAGCTCATGGAGTCTGCAGAAGAGCAAAGCAGACTTTGATGCTCTCCCCTCAACTAGGACAGCTCTGTACTCACTCTCCCTGGTCTGCACCAGGAAAAGTGTCTTGCTAACTGCCCATGTTTCCAACACTGTCTCCAAGATTCAAAGATCAGGTGTGATGTGTGTGACTGCCATAGAATGGAGACAGTGCTCATTCCTAAAATTACACTTTCTTCAAACTATCCCCTACAGTAGTTCTTGTGAACACCAGAGGCAGTCAGAAATGATGTTGTGGCTATATGTGAGTAGACTGTATGATTACACATATACAACTTAAGGACTTGAGTTCAGGTCCCAAGCAGTGTGTAAGTAAATCAGTAGCTCCTTTCATAACTGTAATAATTGATAATTTCACACAAACCCAGGAAACCCAAATGTTCAAAGTCATCAGGATTTTCATCATTAACTTACAGACAGCAGAACCCAACATAGAGCACACCTGGGAACCCCAGCCCTTCTGGATAGGCTGTGAAAAAGGCATGGCATTTTTCTGAATCAGGATACCTAGACTAGCCCAAGATGGAAAGCTTGAAAAATGCCTTTTCAGTCACCACATATTTCTTAGATGTCTTCTCCCCAAAATCTCACATCACTGAACATTTCCTCCAGAGTCACTTGTCAGCTGACCCCTGCCTGAGCAGCCCTGTGGTTAACAAGCCATGTAAATAACCATTCTCCTGCTTAGCAGCAGAAAGAAAACAGTTGAAAACTGTTTAGTTTGACTTTGTTATTGTTTTTTTTTCCATGAGTGAGATGCAAACAGACAGTTATTAGGCTCAATTACTATTTCATCTAGTGCATTCTCAGATTTTTTTGGACACAAAGCAATAAATCAAACACTGAAAGTTTTCATTAAGAAAACATCAAAATGAAATACTAAAATATTTGTCTTTTAAGGAATTATTATTTAGTTAGATCATAGGGAATAACTTTAACTAATCTGTTTAGATCATCTGCTGATGTCCTGTCAGAAGGATAAATAAATCAGTTCACTGACCTAATGTAGCACTGAACGAACCCACAAGTCTTGTCTTCAGCTGAGAAGGAATTGCCTTAGAAATCAAATTATTAACATGATTAATCTTAAGAGTTGCAGTGACTAGTGAACTTCAGTTTTTTTATGTTGTGCATGTTTATGCCACCTTTAAAAGTCAAGCACTTATTATAGCTATGACAATATGGTATTTGCTAATATCAAAATTGGACTCCAGCGAATCAACAACAGGCAGAATGAAAGCAAGCCAAAGAGATGCAAGAGAGCTGAAAAGGAAAAGACACTAAGTCCCACAGAGACCCAGAGCATATCTGCAGTCAGAAAGGCAACACCTTGGGTGGTCTTTGAAAATGTCAGCATCATCCTTAAGCACACTGTGATATTTGGGTTATTGGGTGCAGGAAAAGATCTTTCATTTTAGTGTAAGAACCTGGAAATTATCATCTTAGCTTGGAGTCATGCTTTGGGCAGTGCAAAGCCTCACACTATACAAACTACCTACATCCACATTTTGAGAAATACAAGGCACATCAGTTACACTAAGTCCTGTTAACTGACAGTCTAGCATATCTCTTTTATGAAAGTAAGAGATCTAGGTGGCACTTGCATATTTGACATTTATTTGTTATATACCTAAGCAAAAATGACAAAAGATATTTTGTTATGATGGTTCTCTCAAAATATATAGCCAATGATTCTCTCATGTTTTAAACTGTTTTTACAGTGCTTTTAAGACAAAAAAAACTAAAACCAAAATCTTCAAAATTTTCTTTTTGATAGTGTTTAAATGCATGATTTACATAGCTTGATTTAAATATCATAATTTGGATTAGAAAGACCTCAAATCAATAGCTTAAAGCTATCTCCAAGGTGAACAGAATTGTTGATAGAATAGGAGAAGCTAGACAGATAAATACAGAGTCTGAAGATCAAATCACAGTAATACACTTTGTGTCTGAAATTTGACATTTAAAAATATCTCAAATGCTTTTATCTTGGTCCTTGGTTACAGCTGTGAAAGCTTCCCAGATTCATTCCCATCCAGGGTTTTAAACACATTGAAGTTTGAAACCAGTACTTCTGTACATGAACACTGTAATAAACAACCTTATAGATTAACATTATACTGAGGAGAGCCCTCTCCAGACAACCTTTTGGACAATGAAAGTGAAAATGTTTAAGGTTATTGTATATTATTGCCTTAAAATATATTATTGCTTCAAAATTTAATTAATTACTTTGATTTGCACTCTCAAGCAAATCCATTTCATAGAGGAACCGTTTCTAGAGACACCTCCAAAACATGTTCTTTCTTTAAAGCCTATCTCGGATCATATAAATACTCTTCAAATATTTACATCAGTATAGTGCTATCTGGGGAAGCCTAAGGAATAGCACAATTTTGCCTTAGAAAATTATGAGACCTTGCCAAATTTACTGGAGGCACTGAAGAGTGGATTGGACCACACTTAAAAAAAAATAATATTTCTTATTTCACACCTTGAGGTTTGAGGAATTCTACTCCTGCTCTTCAGTCTAAACTTGTGTCATACCAGACTTCTGACACAAGCCTGGCCCAAGTTACAAACAGATCTGCCTGAGATGGGTGCCCTGGATATCTTATATTGCCTAGGGCACCTTGGTTGGTCTGGGGCTCGCTCTGCCTACTTTCCCTTCTACTATGCATCAGGTAAGCCTTCCTCAAAGACATGAGATCATAAATTTCTCTACTTTGATGAGCGTTCACATTTTTTAACATCCCTCCAAGGAGGGCTTTAACGTGTCTTAAAAAGAAAATTATGAAAGACAAGATAGTACAACTTTGCAAGCAAGAAGCTGCCTGACTGCTGCGCTACGGTCGATCTGTGCACAGCACTAACCAATGGGCCGTGTTGCTGCTCCCTTTTGTAACCATGTTGCTCTTACGTATGGGGAGATAAGGTAGGAACTGGTGTAGTTTCTCTTCTTCACCAGACTTAGCGATCACTTTCAATAACGCATCAGCGTGTCACGCTGACACCTCTGTGTATGCAGGTTTTGTGCCAGCGGGAGAACATACCTGCAATCGAAGCACCTTTCTGTGCTCTTGCAGGGCTACCAGCAATGCAGAGAGATGAAGAAGCCTGGCAGAGAAACCCCGCTAGCTACTGGTGGTTATAAAAGTTAATAATTGATGATTTATTGCCCACCTTCCACTGCAGTGTGTGTCCTGGGGGGTTGCAGTCTACCTTGCATGATAGGAATCAGGGCTTTAAGCAGCACGGTGTTTACTCGAAGGATTCACACTACCTGAGATTTCCATGTTATGAAGAAGTGTCTCGATAAGAACCAAGTGCCATTCAATCCAGATAACAATCTGCAGGAGGACTGAGTGTTTATTCTGTTAATAAAGGCATCTCCCTAGTAATGCTGCAATTTTTCAAGAGTCTGTGTTCTTGTCTCACAAACTTTGCCTAATCAGGTCCTCTGGTCCCTTCTGCATTGCAATAAGAAAGGGCTGTCTTCACCTGTTTGTGATGTTAATTTTTAAATTGATTTTATTTCTTCAGGATTTTAGTGCTTTGGAACAGGGCAGAACAATCCAAACCTACCATTACTTTTGCTGCTGAAGGAAGCAGAGCAGAAAGGAACCGGCGGGAGGATCTGAAGTTTCACATTTCACCTCATACCTTTTTTCCCCTCAAATCTAGGCCCATATTATTCACACAAACTTGAGGGATGTCTGTTCTGTGCAAAACAAATTTGTTAGACAAAACATGCAAGCCTATAAAGGCACTAGAATACCTAAATCTTCTGTCAGAAATTTCATCCCAGACAGAAGCAGGAGGAAATAACTGCTTTTCTTTGCAACCGATCTATCCAGATCAAAACTGAGACTTTTACATAAAGTAGAACAATATTCAATTCTTGCCACCTGCAAGGACACACCCCTCTAATGGCCTTTATTTCTAATATTTCATACTGGAGCATCCAAATTTTAGATTCAACAGCAAACATACAGAAGCATGTTAGAAATTATGTAACCATGAAAAGTTTCAAAGGATAATCTTAAATTGAACATTAAAAAAAAAATCAGCTTCCTGACAGAGCAATATACAATCTAAATATTTTTTAAAACTCAGAATGATTTTGAAACATTTGATATTGCAATAAGACTTAGTGATTTTCATTATGAACCCTGTCTTCGTTCACTGCATATCTTGATTATCAAAGTCCACATGGTTAAATCAAGTAATTTTCTTACATTTTATTCTTAAAAGTAAGCAAAATTACTGTATATAGTTTTTCAGTCTTGGAACTCCTAATTGTTTCTCAATGTTTGAGGGGTTTCTATGTCTTTAGAGGTGTGGGTTTTCCCCCCCCACCAATCTGTTGGTAACTGACCTGAACATTATCTTCTATTCAGCTCATGGGAATAGGAGAAAGAAAACATAAGCTTGCATAGCAATGACAGCAGACATCACTTGTATCCTAAAAGTGTTTTACAGCTTGACCAAGCAAATCTTCAATTACAGCAGATGCCTTGGAGCAAAAATCTTTCATAGTCAGCCAGACCAGATAATGGGCTCATTTGCCCTCTGTTATTGTACCTACCGTCACTTCTTTCACAAAATTATTAATCCTACTTGCAGTTTTGCAATTTCTACCATGGAAACCTCAGAGGAGGAACCTTGGGAGCAAATAAATGAACCTTTCCCTCCTTCTCCCTTTACTCCCTCTCCAGTAGACACAGCTCATGAAGCAACTTTCCACAGGGACCACTGAGCTGCGTTTGCTCATTGTCTCATGACACTGTGCCACAGTTGACTGGCATGGTTCACTACTACTGACAGAGGGCAACGCCAGGATTTGCTGTGTAACATTAAAAAGCACATCCCATCGTTTTCCTGTGCACTGTACCAGATAAACTGTGGTTGAAAGAAATAACCCCAGAAATAAAATGTGAGGAACTCCCAGGTGCTTTCTATCATCTTCCCTCTGCAGAATGCCAATGGCTTTATAGGAAATTTAACAATTTTATAGCATAGGTCAAAACCAAGCAACTTGGCACTGAGATTCAATTTGGATAAGCCCATGAGCCTGCTCAGTTGATCTGTGCATATCTTTTTCAAGACCAAGGACACGAGGGCAAATTCTGCAGCTCTTTTTCATACAGTAGGGAAGTGAGCTCCTTTCTGCTGGCAGAGGCAGATCCGAGAGCCGGGTGAGGGCTCCTGTTGCTGTTATGCTGCTTGTTGCACAGCTCAGAGCATGGGGCAAGTTTGGTGAAATTCAGGTTCCATCATCCCTAGTAAGGAGAGTCAGATGTAGAGTAGGTGCAATCAGATGTAGAGTTTAGAGGAGAGACAAGAAAAGGGGAGACATATTAAAAAAAGTCACCCAAGTTTAGAGGAAGAATCAAGACCATGCCAACTTCTCTTGAAAAAGCTGTCTGGCAGAAGAGGTGGGAGCATGAATGGCGGGGTATTCTCAACCTTGATTTCCCAATTCCAGAAAGTAAAAGTTTATTTGTGGGAGGGCAAAGGAGGATATTAACAGGTTTTTATTTTTATCCAGCCAGTTCACCTTTCTCTACCTCTGTGTCAGACTGAAAATTAGGACTCCACCAAATGGCCCTGTCGCCATCCTGCAAATTCACAGCTGCAGAAGATGACACACAGTAAATCACTGTCCTCTCACTGAGAGCTGCCATAAATAATGCCACAGGAGTTTCCCCCCTGCAACCAGCAGCTGCCTGCAACTGCTGGGCACAAAGCTGTAACGCAGCCCCCAGGTAGGGAACAGAGAGAAGGTAAAACAGAACAGTCTGGAAAATAAGATCCTGGCATTTATCATCATGTTAACTTGTAAGCTTTAAAAATATTTGTCTCTTCTACAGAATTTCTATATAAGTTGTCATAACTTCAGACAAATTTCAGGAATGCCCTATGTTAGTTTTTTAAACGTACCTAATCTTAAAAGATTTTCATTAACAACAAGTTTTACCACTCTGCCTGTACAGAGAAGAAAGCTGAGTCTCAGTCAGAGACCATGATCAAACCTTAGGTGTGGGGTGAAAGCAGTGGCTGAACCCAGTCCCTGCTTTCTCTGTTCCTTTTTGCAGTTGGTATATTTATTTGTTTTCCTAAGAGAAGTCTAGGGCAAAAGAGAAGGCAAGGAAAAGAGCAGTTTGGAAGGCTACACTGACAGGTAGAAAAGGCTGAAGACGTGAAAGTGCATTAGCCATGACTTCCCCAGCAAGCAGCTGGCTTACTCTATTGCTCAGTCTCTACATCAATGACAGCTTTGAAGGCTTGTGCTGCAGCATAGCCTCTCTCTCATAGGCATTTCCCAAACACGGGAACAACCTTAGGGTTACCAGCAAGGCCAAGCTCTGGGCAGGACTGGCCCACAGGGAAACTCCAAAGCACTGATCTGTAGAGAACTGGAAGGGACACGGACTTCATGGCAGCTGGGCAATATCACAGCCCCTCTCCAGCTCTGGAGGGATTAGAGCAGCACCAGTGGGCAGGGACATAAGGGGGTGATGGAAGAAGGGATGAGATCCTTCTTTACATTGCCAGCAAAGCTATAACATTTCCCTGCCCTTTACAGCACCACTTGGCATGTCAAAGCTCTGCACCATTTACACCTTGGATAACACACTATCCATAACTACCATTTCTTCACCTAATTTGGGTCAGACAAGCTCCAGGGGATACTTCTCTCCCTGGGAGCACTTCACTGAAGAGAGAGATCAAGGATATGTATTGCAGTACATCTCATGGATGCTGCCTGCAGATGGGGGTAAATAGCTAAAATTCTAAGGTAATGTCAGATTCATTCCTATCCTGTTTGGGAAAAGTAGGAGCAGGGGCTTTTTCCAGTTCTGTAAATACATATTATATAAATACATAAATAAAGATATATTCAAACGCTGACAATTGGTTAAAAAAAATGCTAGGAACATTCAGATATGAAGATAAGGCTATGATCGACTGTGGAGATTATGATGATAGAGGGAGCTTTACATGGAGATTGTTGTGTGGATATTTGGGGTTGAGCATATTCCAATGCAATTTCATGTTGTTGTTTGGTTTTTTTGTTTTGCTTTTTTTTAAATTTTTATTTTTTAGACTAGTTTCTAATTCTGATTTAAATTATAAACTAAGAAGACTAGTGTTGTTTTTTCTTCCAGTCCTCCCTTTTTGTTTGCATTTCAGATCAAACTGGATATTCTGATCCAGTTTCTCAGAGAGCAAGATGCACACTCAGAATGTAGGCAAACTGGCCTTCTATCCTGCTTGCCTAATTCAAAGCAGGGACTGGAAGTGAAATCACCTTTATAACAGGGATTATAAGGTAGAGAATTCATGATAGAGACAGCAATAAGAGTCTCTTGCCCCTGCAAGTAAATCTCTAGCTTAGGAAGCTATTGCAGGGAGCAGGAAAATCAGATACAGGAACATGCCTGCATTAAGGAAATCTTAATGCAGGCAGGTTGGAAAAAACAGATACTGAAGCTTAGGTTTTTTCTTTTTCTTTTTCCCCTTTGAAGCAGAATGTTGTTTTCCATCCAGCTCTTACCAAAACTGGAATTAAATACCCAGCACAGCATATCTCTGTTGGAAAGGGGCACCTTCGGCCGTACTGCTGTTGGACCAGAGCCTGCAGTAGCCACTCATCACCCTCTCTTGGCAGATGCAGGACATGGATGCGAAAAGTCAAAGCTCACCCATGCTGCCTGTTTAAGAAAAGCTCTTTGTACCAGTTAGAAAGATTAGAGAAGGGCAACAGCAGAACTGCTGCTTTTCAGAAGCCAGAGCAAACCCTCTGACACCTACCTTCTCTCCATTCCCATCCCTTCAGATGAGCACAGTGCTGCAGCCAGAGAGATACCAACCAGCAATGTGTTGAGCACAAGGCCCTGCCCGAACTGTGGGAATGAACCAACACCTGTTGCCCAAGGAGCCTGTAATCACAGCCTGTGACTTCTGATGGTGTAATTCCAATTACAGATGACTGGGATCAAAGAAAATGGAACTACCTGCAGAATAGGGCAGCAGAGATTTTCCCCTTGCTGGAAACAGAAGGCAGTGGGTAGGAGGCATATTTTGTTTTATTGCTACTGCTGGCAGTGAGGAAAGCCAGGCCACGCAGCCCAGCACAGAAAGTCTTTTTAGGCAAAATATACTTATACTGGCTAATTTTATTCTTGCACCTATTTTGCTTTAGAGCAGTAATGCTGACAAAACAGTTGGTTCTTGTTCACATCTACAAGAGAAGTCAAGTTTTACTTCTTTTCCTGATGGATAAGCTCCTTAAGACTGTGCACATATTTGCAAATTGAATTAATACTTAACATTGTATACCTGATTTTTTTTAACTTATTTTTACTGAAAGCTTTGAGTTTAACCAGGTTTTAAGTGAAACCTTTTAGAGTTCAGAATGAAGTTCAGTGTTACTGCTTGTTCTTTGATTATTTTTCTTAAATAAACAAAGCAAAGAACAAATGCCAAGTGAAGACTCACCAGCTGATAGGGGAGTTCAGTAGAAATAGAGATTCACATTTAATTTTAAAATAATTTTTAGGACACACTGTGTTTGCGAGGTTTTTTTTGTGATTTTTTCTCAGAGGACACAAACCTGGTTTGCATTTGCGACTATTACCTGTCTTCCCAGTCCTGTGCATGGCCCTGGGGCTAGAAAGAGAAAAGTGGCCACAGTAACAGTGGGTTCTGGAATACCTGAGCTTTGCTTGTATGCTTAGATTTTTAAGTCAGAAGAAGGGCTCTGCTTTCAAGGGAGAGATTAAGATCACAGGCTTACTTGAAGTCTAAACACATGGAGAAATCTCCATGGCTCCTTGGACACACTGATCCTTTGCATTGGCAGCACGTTCAAGTCTCCTAATAAAGCCTTTTCACTAAAGTACGTGCTGAGAAAGGCCAAACAAAATTTCAGGTTTGCATTTTGTTAGCTGTTCACTACTTGCAGTCTGCCTTGCTGTGGGGTAGAACTGCCACAGTATCACTCTAAGATGCTTGAACACCAGAGAGGAAAATGAAAAATGAATTTCCTTTTCCTTTTCCTTAAATGTATTTCTTTTGAAAAGCCAGTATCTGTTTTTGGGTCTCCGATTCACAGCTTTGGGGTGTGCAGTGTTTTAGACCACCACTATTTCTCTTCAGCTTGCAAATATGGGGGATGTAATACAGCCCTGTTTACCTCATAATATTAATTGCCTTCTGCTTTATAGATCACAGATTAAAAATGAGGCAAAATAGGCCATACACAAAGCTAAGAGAGGTTAGAAGACAAAGGAGCTGAGGCTAAGACAAGCAATGTAGGAAAGAGACGCAAAGATGGGACATGAGTGGAGACTGCAAATACCTGGCAGATAGCAGAGCAGCTATCAGGAGGTGATTGGGCTGGTAGAGATAATTGAGTGGCTGAGCTGAGACAGGATGTTTAATAAAGGCCACCCACAACAGGGGAAGGAAATCTTGGTAGAGGACAGGAACCTTTGGCACTAATCCTGGAAAAATCTCCCTTACCTGAGGGAGATGTCCCCAGGTTGGGAGGTTGGGCACACACTACAGAGGCATGGTGCTTGCAGGGTCAACAGCAAATCTTTCCCTAATCAGGGCTCATGGACCCATGGACATCCAGTGTTTAATTCACTGTCAAGGAGATGTTGACCTCCTGTGCCTTATTGCAGCTGCTCTCCACAATTAAAGGTTTAGTGGAGGGGATGGGGTTGTCAAGCTGATTGACCTCGTTCAGCTGGAGAGGGAATGGTGACAACATGGGTAAGTAGCCAAGGAAGGTAAATGGGATAATTTTAGTCTCCCTGCCTTCTATTGCAGTAAATTATGTATGAGGGCTTTTATGGCAGTCTGATAAAAAACAGAGTTACCTGGTAAGTGGCACTGGAGAGACAGGTGCTCATGAGCTCCACAGAGACATGTAAAAATGGCACATAGCTTGTTAGTCACTGGGCTTTAAAATGTAATGAATTTAATTTCTTTTCATACTGACACAGAGCACATAACATCAGTACATTATCTTCCAAGATGAGAATTTCAGGCAGTATTTTTCAAAGCAGCTAAAAAACATGAGCATCTCAGGCTTTTGCAAAAATACACCATAGGTTTGGGCAATTTTACCTTTCTTGGCACATCATAAACAGGACCCAGTCTATCTCTAATCACTAGAACAAGCTCTGCCTGTCACTGAATCACTGACTATTTTGTATGTCACTATATTGCAGCCAGCGGAGTGGCAGCAGATTTGGGGAACAGAAGCACCTCAAAGGGGGTGCAACTAGATCACAGGGAGAACATGTTATAACATTTCCTCATGCGCAGATGCTGTTTAAAGAGAGACAAACATCTCTTGTGCAAGAGTTTTTTGCTTTGGTATAATATGAGATCCCAGTACTGAGACCACCAGACACATGAACATGGCCCTGTTAGAGCAGAGTAGCAGGCAAATTCCATCATCTTTATGGAGCATGCAATACCACACCTGGCAGTCAAGCAGCAAAGCTATTTTCCCCCTTGTAATTACTTACAACAGCTCCTCTTAACCTGTACAGCACAGTCCCCTCCCCATCCTACCCCACTGAAATGCTAAGAACAGCAAATGAGGTGTAAAGCCCTTACCTCACCTCAGGAGCCATCAAATATGATAAGGTACAACAGGCTCTTAATTAGGCTGCCATGGTTTATAGGAACGATTTAACACACACAAATCTTTTGAGAAGCTCTGAGAGAGAGGTCCCTGTCTCCTAGCGCTCATACAACGTGAGCTCCAGGTAATTACTGACCTTGACAGAAAACACAGAACAACTGCCTATCTCCCTCCTGGTTACAAGGGGCAGGAGGGAAGAGCAGCCATAAGAAGCTGTACTGACAGCACCACATTTTCCTCCAACATACAGTACCCACTGTGCAGAGATAACAAGTAGCGCAGCCATAGTTATGTTGCTTAGCTCGTTGCCTTTATGGTTTGCATCTGACAAGACACTGGTTCAGAAAAGGTCCCCAGCACAGATACTTCATTAAGAATGGAGACCATGGCCTTTCAAACATGGAGTCTTTCTTATTCGCTAGATTATTATCTGTTTCCACTGGGATAAGTTAAGCAAAAGCACCCTTCAGCGGACTCATTTCAGCACTCAACAGTTGCTCAGTTTTCCTTATTAGCATCTTCCAAAAGATTTTCTAATGTGTTTAATTTCAAAAACCTAATAGTAAAAAAAAAAAAAAAATCTAGCTAGAAAAATAAGATAAAAGGCAACTATAGAAAAATAAATGTCTTAATTACACAGCAGCTTTGTCCTAGAAGGATGTTAATTCTGAAAAAATCACATCAGCTGAAGTCACATAGAACAAAGCTGTTGCTTTGCATGTTCGGAAATTCATTAAGGGCATCTTAACATACTGGATGCCTAAGTGGCTCTGTCCAAGGAGACCTGTAGCAGATTGTGAAGATACTGCACTATTTTACACAGCTCATAGCCTAACAGAAACAGCATTAAAGCAGTCATCTGCTACATTTTTTCCTGCTGTATTGTAAATACTCAAAATCTTTATTAGGGTTATTGTTTTAGAAGAAGAAGAACTTGTCCTTTTCAGATTTTGCATAAAACTGTGCTTCTCCTGGGTGGGAGTCAAGCCTTGGAGAGCATCGGATTAGCTCTGAGACTTGAGGCCATCTCATAAAACTTAAAGAGGATACACAGGCTGGAAGATTCATGCAAGCCTTAAGCTGAAATCTTTACATGGGAGGTGTTTCTGATCGACAGTTGCTCTTGAAAGGTACAAGGGCAGTTTATAAAAGAGATATTCTTTTATAAAGATTGAAATGCACAATAATAACTTTGAGGAACCCATTGTCATGTATGTGAATAGAATGAGAAGATGTGACAGCTATGAAGATTCTTAAAAAACACTGAAGTGACTCAAAAATTGGAAGCTACTTGAAGATTCAGAGCAATTCACAGTTTGGAAAAGGCGTTTTGCTGCCACCAGTTTAGTCTAGTAATCAACATTACCAGAAAGTTCTCAACTTCCAGCAGACTTTAGCTAGCAGAGAACACGCTTCATCCACTTGCTTGGATGTAGATGGGACAGGAAGGAACACCAGTGCTGAAGGGCAGAGCCACAACTTTCCAGGATTATCTGTAATATGCCAAACAGGAAGTAGGAGGTATTGTCTGATGTCACTACTCATTGCAGCTGAAAAGTATTTCTTGTTTGCCCCAGTAGCTCACAAAGACTTTCTGTCAAAATGAAGAGAGGGATGAAGCACAGATCTGATGTTCTGGGGGTATATCCATGGGAGGATGCTGGATGGATGGTCCCAATATTGGTGCCAAAAGTATTCCTCAAGCTTTCCAAAGTGTCACTGTAGAGTGCCACAGAAGCAACTAAAGGAGGCCTAAAGTATATTTCCCAGCAGGCTTGTAGTCAGGCTTAGTGATCCACACTACTACATCTTTCTTAAATATCCAAGGAGCTAGGCTGAAGTATATCCCCTGTTGCACCACGAGAAGAAAGGATCCTTGCATTTGGACACAAAGGTGACCAAAGCTATCATCAAAAAGGCTGTCCAAAGAACAGTGAGCCTCATGGAAACATACTGGTAGCTTTCAGACTTATGGAAGGTCTGAAGTCGGGTCACCCTGCTCAGAAAAGCCTTTCCCAGCTGGCACACATGAAAGGCATGACTGTGGCACTGTCGTGGGCATAGATCCCACACCAGAATCTCAAGCCATTCATCTCTGGCAGACCCTCAGAGATAACAGAAACAGGATTTCCACCTTCATGAGAGGCAGACAGAATTTCAGGTGCAGCACTGTGTTGAAAAAGTGCACCTCCTGAACCTAACAAGAAAAGTTAGGCTCTAAGGTGCTTTTCCACTCAATTTTCATTAATTAGGTTTTTCTCTCAGTGTCCCACTTCGAGTTCACAAGACAACTTAAGACAAAGACATTTCCTTTTCTGTCAAGAATGCATCACCCGCTGTGGACCCATTATTGATATGGACAAAGCATAATATTTATTTCTGAACTTAAGCACCACTTGGTGAAGTAGTTGCAATTCTCTTAATTTATCTACGTAAAAAAATATGTATTAATTCACCTGCCTAACATCTGTTCAGGATTCTTTTTGATAAAAGCTATCTGTGGTGCAACATAAATAGGAAATTTAACTATTCCATGCAAATGTCAAGGCACTCTCTAAATATTGTGATCTTACACAATGCACAGTGTCAACTGTGACAATGAAGACAGGATTTACTGCTCCTGGTAAAAATACATAACCCACCATTAATTCAAGTGCTGCCAGAAGCTGATCTACTTTATGTAGAAATATTACACTCAAATGTGAATCCAAATTTGAGCTACGCAAGCTGAGCTTTCAGAAAATACTGGAAAATATAATGCTGCAATGTTAAAATAATGACTACAAATTGTATTTTCAGCACCCAGCTTGGCATATATAATTGCCAATTTCAGAGAAGATAGTTTGGGTCAATTTTTGATAATTTTAGTGCAATATTTTAGTCATATGGTGGCTTGTGTAACATCAGTTAAATGAGAATGCTCATACTCACAATTCCTCTTTTTGTTCAAATAGAGCTGCTCATACCTGCAATTCCCATTTTTGTTCATGCACTTGCAGTCATGGTTTTCTTGCAACATTTTTTTCCTAGGGATAGGTGTAATATTTTTGAATATTACCATCTGTAGAAGAGCTGGCTCCTTGTTAAAGATTCAGAAGTAATAACCAAGAAATACAGATTCAGTTCTTTACCAGGGAACAGCCATCCTGTGCTCTCATATAGGAGAGCCTGATTTGCAACCTTGTTGAAGAGGAGACAATGCAAAGTACAAATCGATCTCTTATTCTGTGCTGCCAGGGAAAAATACATTTCCACTACAAAAACCTAATTCCCTTCAGAGTTTCTATGTCCTCATTCAAATACAATGAACAACCAATAGGCTGTATCTACACTCCTGTCTTGATCCATAAATATCATTGTGGAAAGTGTTTCTGCAAAAAACCTTTGTCTTAGAGATACTGCAAAGCCTGATTCTCAACTCCAGAAAACTGGGTTCAAATCTTGGAAATTAAAATTAGGTCAGTATAATGTTGACATAAATTTCTTTCTTTCTGTTCAAGAAAAACTTAAAAAACCTATCTCCAAAATTGAGAAGACAGTCTCTTAAATCATGAATCAAGTCTGGTCATTCTTCCTTCAGTCAAAAATTTAAGTTTTAGCAATAAACAATGTTTATTTTGAAAAGTAAAACATGCCAACAAACAAAACAAAAAAAACGCTGTAAGAGACAGTGTCAAAGGCTTCAGTAAAGTCCAGGTAGACTACATCCACAGCCTTTCCCTCATCCATTAAGTAGGTCACCCTGTCATAGAAGGAGATCAGGTTGGTCAAGCAGGACCTGCCTTTCATAAACTCAGGCTGGCTGGGCCTGATCCACTGGTTGTCCTGCACAAGCTGTGTAATGGCACCCAAGATGATCTGCTTCATGTACAAAAGAAAAACATAAACCCAAGCTTTAACTCATGACTGAGTTCACCTGGCTTCTATTTCCAACCTTCAGATTTTGCTATGCTTTTCTAAATTAAAGCACCCTATTATCAATTTTTTTCTTCCCATGTAATCACACTATAATCACACCAGAACTGATCACCTTTTCCCTCTCATTTTGATAAACTGAATAGCTTGAGTTTCTGACATCTTTCATGATAATCATGGTTCTCAGATTTCAGACTGCTTATATAGTTCTGAATTTTTATGATGTATCTGTACCAGAAATGAACTTAGTATTAATGACCAATAAAAATACCACCAGTGTTGCATAGAGAAACAACAAGTCCTTTTTCCCTGTTCAATAGCATAAAACTTGCATATTCAATTCCCGTTATTTCTCCTCAGGACTCTCCATGTAATTAATTTTTCCAATTACTTGTAATAGAAAAAGTTAATTTCTAAAAAAATATTTCATCTGGCCTAGAGTAAAATGCTTTGTTATAGACTTAAGCACCTAAGAACTTCCATTTTTTTTAAGTTGAAATAAAGAACAACTAGATTTAAAAGTATTTTTTAATAGAAAAATTTTTATTTGCATTTTTATGTCAATATTTATAATTCCTTTTTGGGCCAATTTCTGAATAAAAAAGAGGTTTATGTCACCATCCCAGCGTATTTTGTCTCCTTTTCCCTCTTGAAATCGTCTCAACAATTTCACAATTTCTATGAGGACTAACTGCAAAACCAAGCCACAAGGACTACAAATGTCTCGTTTCTATGCACTTTATTCCACTTCAGAGTGAATCAAGTTAAATAAGAACACCAAAACTTTTGAGAAATAATCCTTACACACACACAGAGTCATTTAGATGAAGGTGCATTGTAGCAACCTGAATGCAGGGCCCCCATACATGCCCAAAGAAAGGGGAGTGCACTCAAGGCAAGATGCAGTTTGGAGACACTTTATTAACCGTGATGCTAAGTTAGCACTGAGCTGGCTCGGGAAGCAAAGAAATACACCTGTTTGAAACATGAATACCACTGATTTGAAAATTTTAAAAATTATAAACACGGGACTCAGAAGTGTCATTTTATAGCTAATTTTCAGAGACCTAATACAAAAGCAGTCAATGCCGGAATAAGCCAACACACCTCACTGAACTATGTATTGCCTGAACAACAGCTGTGATACACTCCACCCTTATTCTGGAAAATAGTCTTAATATTGCTTTTTAAAAGGGTAACGACTGCAATAAAAGGTTCTCAGCCACTGCAAGAGCAATAGCAATATTAATGTAATTTGAAAAGATGGTCAAAACACTTTGCTAATGCTCATGAATCATCAGCTGCTTTTGCAATATAACTCCTGTGTTTGGAAATTGCATTTCCCCACTCATTCATATTATTCCAATCATTATTCCAGTCTGTCTGTTTTTTAAAGAGTCATCACATGTCCAAGAAACAGCAATCATGAGCCTTGAACGTGCTTTTATCCTGCTTTCATTACAGAGAGGGAAAATACAATTACAGGTGCCCCCTCTGAGCAAGAAAACCTGTCTTCCCTGACAAGCAGCTCTGCAATATGACCAGGAGCTGCTGATGGAGTTGCTATGGTTATAAAGAGGTCCTCTGTGGGAGACATCTTCACTTGTGCTTGGGTTTTGACAGAGACAGAGGGATGCTTGACGTGGAACGAAGGAAGGATAAAAAGACCTTCATCCATTTTATCGATGTGAAAGTGGAGTTACACAACATCTGAAGTGTTTTTGGAGAAAGCCCAAACTTTGTTCCAGACATACAGGGGATTTCCATACAGGCCAGAAGCAACAACCACATACAGAAATAAAACAAGGAGAAGTAGAGTAGTTCCCGACCTGTGGATTTTCCTGCAATCTCATGCAAGAGGCCACTACACTCTCCACAGGGCAATGAGACTAAAAATAAACCTAATAGATGAGCAAATACCTGGATGTGTCAAGGCCTAAGTGAGAAGCCAGGGAAGATGGAGGTAGCCTATGCTAATTGGGGCAGAATTTAAAGGAGTAAACTGCTGAGCATGAGTCTGCAGCACTTACAGACTGCTGAGGAGCCTGGTTAAATCATCAAACAATAAAACACCACTCTTTTTTTATCTACCCATGCCTCTTTTCTGTCCTTTGGGATGTAGCCCCTTGCATAACAGTCTTCCTCTCTTCCTGCACACTTTTTTCCATCCATCCTGCCAACTACAGTTAAGTTGGTGGATCATCTGAGATAGTATGGGAGGGGAAGCTATGCTCCACTTTGCCATTTATTAAATTATTTGCTTTATCATATAAAATGTGTGAGTTTTCTTCCCTCTCCCCACATTCTCATCTTAGATCTTCAGAGTAGACCTTTCCATGGGAGAATGGGATTGGAGAACTACATCTGATACAGCGAGAATATATACCCTTGTAAAAGGCAAAAATGAACCAAAATCTTTTTTCAAGATACTAGGAGATCTGAAACACCAACAAGCAAAAATCATTTTGAATGAAATCTTAGTGAAATAAAGAAGGCTGATCAGAACATTTCAGAGTGTGAAAAATTGTGACTAATAAACAATATGAGTTCTGTTTTACTATCAAATATTATCACATTACAAAATCGATCCTGTGAATCACCCTTGATGATGGCAAGCAGACTCTGTGTTCAGAGCACCAAGTCTGCACTGTTCATAAATATTATTATGGCCAATAAACTCAAGGCAATGACAAGGGGGATGTAAAACCATTGAGGGTACCATACACTGCAGAGGTTGTAAAAAAAGCTGTAAAAGTAAAATGATCTTTTATGAAATCTTTTGTTTAGGAGGAGCTTTGTATTTTAACAGGGCATTTAGCACACAGGATAGCTTTCCAAAAGCAGCAATCTCTCTGCCCTTAAATTGGATTTGAAGTCCTGTGTAGTCCCAAAATTACTTCATCCAAGAGGGCTGAAGATGGCCTCATCCCCATCTGAAGAAGCAGGATGTCCAGTGCTCACACAAAGATCAGCTCACCATCCCCTCTTCCCTGGTCTTTTACAGCTTTTATCACACTTGATGTAAGATATGCAGTAAAGACTCTAAGGCAGCCTCTTCTGCTCCAGTTTTGCTTTCAGCAAATGGGAACTCCAGTTTGCAAACCTGCTCTCTACCCAGCCGATGCCCAAAGCCAGCGTGAAGCTCCACTGCGGGCGCAGAGGCAGGAGCAGACCCCATGGCACAGTGCACCATGTGCAGGGTCACCATTGCTTGCAAAGGAGCTACTCCTGAGTTGCTCCTCAGGGTACGTTTGACAGCTCGGAGTCTGTGGACGGCCTATGGGACACATCCCCTCACTGGTACCAATCCATCCATAGTTAGCAAGGCAAGGCAGTGCATGCCTTTCACTTGCAGTGAGAGTGCAGACTGCTAAGTCTGCCTGTAGTTTTCTACGTTCTCACCTGAGACCAAACCTTCATTGCCTCACTCAAATATTTTTAATTCAAACATGCAGAAGTTTAGGAAAAAAAATATTATCTTCTTCTAAAAGCTCAACACACAAGCGTAAAAGCTCAGTATGGGATCGCAAAGTCTGACATTGAAGAAGCTACACACAAGCCAGCTAGAACTAAACCCCATCCACTTTATTTACCCCACGTAGCTAAAGGCAGTGGTAGCATAAGAGAGTTGCGTGGGGCCTGATGGGCCAACTGTTGTGCTGTGGCTTAGTACCACAGCTGATAACCAGGCTTTTACTGCTCTTTTCCTGCATCTGGAAGCACTCTGAGGTGTCCATAAAAATCAGAATGGTGGGGGGTTTCTGAAGTGCATCCTACAAGATGAGGAAAAAATTTGGTCCTGACCTCTAGGGTGTTTCTTCATCTTAAGGCAAATACTAAAGGACCTCCAATGCCCTGACCAGAGTGGAGACAACTCACATAAAGACACAGATATTATAAAACTCAGTTAAACTGCCTTCAGTTCAGATATCAGGACTGACAGTATTGTGACTGAAGCAAGGGAATTTTAATATTAAAAAGCCAGAGACAGCATTTTCTCAGACTAGACAGACAGATGTTGATTATTTAAATGAAATAAAAATATATTGCTCACAAAATAAATTAATATTTTAGATAGCATTTGTCAACATATGCAATCATAAAGAAATACAATACGCTCTAGAGATTAAGTATGACTCTTGTGTAATGCCAAATGAGTACTTTGGGAGTTGTTTTTACATATTAGAGGTTTAAAACTTGCTCCTAAGAGCATTAATATTTCCTTTGGAATAACACATTAACAGCAAATCCAGCAAAATCCTTCACAGTACACTGTAAAACACATCTAAAACAAACTCTACCCTTACCCACAGAGAGGTTCAATCTTAGGATAATTCCACACTTCTCATTCTTATTAAAAAATTTTTTTCAGATTGACATGAATTCAAACTGTATCATCTTTTCTATTGCAACACAGTCTCTCTATATTAGGACATCCAGACTCTAATCAAACACAAATGTTTGCTTAAGCCAATCAAGCTCTGTGTATTTTGTACTAAAGCCAGCATATCGTATCTAATTAACCCTTCTGCTTTCCTGGCTGTGTTGCCTGCATTGCACTGAACTGAGTACTAAACCCGTGACAATGAAATTTAAGTAAAGAGCTCATGGGGGGAAAATTGCACTCCATTCACCTTAGCCTTCTGTCGCATAAGGTAGTAATATTTTTAATACGGCCTGTGTTCCACCAAAATGCATCCCCAAAATACTTCTGCAACTGCACTGAGGGGGAGGAGGGCAGCACTACTTCCATCCAAACAAGATTTGCAGAATCACACTATAGGATATAAGAGCAGTATTTGCTCCTGCAGGCACAGTAACTGAATTTCCAGGTTGTAATTGGATGATGTGGCTTGCACCATCTCCAGAACCCCTTGATGGAATTACATCTGCCTGATAAATTATATAGTTTTCAGAACTGTGTTTTACACAGTGTGTGGAGCCCTGTGTCCTAATGTCTTGATGGGTATCATCTACCTTCTGCTCCTGACATCCCAAGAGAGGCTTAAAATAATATGAGCTGCCCTTTGCTCAGACATAAGGCAGAATGGGAATGCCCATGAGCTCACGGGAGCCTGCTCCTTGCCAAAGGGTCTTTCCTTTTGCAGACTGATGTTCATTCTCCCTCCTTGGGCTAATGAGAGAAACAGGAGTTGGTGGGGAAATGGGATGTCTGCTGTTGTCTACAACTCCTTTTCTTCCCACAGAAGAGCAGTACAAATCCACAAAGCATCAGCCACTGGGTTTTAATATGCTTGGTAAACTGCAAGCATGACCAGCATCAGGGACAGGCTGCTGAGTTTGGTTTGACCCTATAAGTCTTTGTTAAAGAATCCCAGTATTCTTTTACACCTGAAATTTTAATGTGTTGAATCAAAGTGGGAGTTAAGCAGGATTACATTTTGGCTTCCTCTGATGCCTTTAAGTAGAAGACAGTATATGCCAAGGGAGTGAATTTTAATCTGAGAATATAGAAGGAATTGAAAAATAACCTATATATAACTGCAGTAGTCCTAACGGCAGCCTAAGCCCCTGAGAACTGAAAAAAAACAGGGTCTGCCTTCCTCTATCTATCCCCTGACTAAAAGAGAATACACTATGAGGTTGGACAGAGAATAAATGAATGAGAAAATAGTCATTTAGTATACTTATTTAATTAGTTCTTTCTGCTTCTAATGGTAATGTGGCAGAATACGAGACTGAACAGAACGAGGTAGCTGCCTACGGCATAATTAGGCCTTTTAAGGAGGGAGAAAAAGACATCAGTCTGCAAAGGCTGGTGAGGAAGGCAGCTTCAGTGAGCACCCAATTTCCATAGCTGGAAACACACAGCTACTTTAATGAGTGCCTCTGACAAGGCATTTAGGTTTTTTGTTTATAATTTTTAAATAAAACACAACTGTTACCTGTCAGTTGAAATACACTTATTAGGCTTTTCTTCGCGTTACTGGAGTACCCAAACCGGGGGCTCTCTGGCCCCGAACGTGTAAAAGATCACTTTAACACCTGAATGTTTTTAACAGGATGGTGAGTAAGAGCAGGTCAGCAAGAATGGAGGTCCCCAAAAGGAAGCATGGTACCAAACCTCCTTTCTCCTTCCCCTCCCCCTCCTTAGGGACAAAAATCACCACTTTGAGTGCCCTGGGAGCCGAGTGCTCTCGCTTTTCTAATACACAGCAAAGGGCATCCTAGCACACAGCCACATATGCCCCACTTCCAGCCCTCACTAAGATGATTTGGTTACCAGTAGCTTGTATAAAAAAGGTAGGGTAGAAAAAAAAGCTGACCTTATAAAAGACAGTTGATAGATCTGCATGGCATGTTTGACAAATACATCCATGTATCAGGACCAAACATGCTGTTAAAAATTCTGGTTACCATAAAGAATCAGCCTTAACTAAAACTCTTAAATTAAAAACACCATTTTGTGCAAAACATAAATATTTTTGTTGAGCCAAAATGTATAGGCATACTTATATATCCTCATCTCCAGGTGAAGCGTAACCCTATTATAACCCTACACCTGTAGCATTGTAATCTAGAGACACACGTGAATTGATTTTTTGATGGATTTTTGGTCTCTCTAAAGAATCCTGCCCCAAATATCTTTGCTGAGACTTCCAATGTATCCAGGCCCCAGAGAGCTTCAGTGTCCATCTGTGACATATGCTGCAGCTTGGCAGAACTCTTTCCCTTTAACTAATCAAAGTTTTGCTCTAACCTACACTTGTGTGAGATGTAAGACAACCATTATCTTAAGTGCATCTCTGTGTATTTAATAGCCTAATTTAGGGTACAATAAATACACACAAGCAGAGATAAGGATCATATCTGGTAAGAAACTGCTCTGACTGAAATTGATAAATACCTAATTACTGATTTTAGTTGAAATTAGATTTAACTACCCAATAGGTCAGTCAAATTAGTATCTACTTGAAAATTACTATAACTACTCCAAATTGTCACAAAGACTTGCATAAAATTAATTCACAGGATCAGATGAGGAATTAATGCCAAGACACTAACAAAAACCTAGAAAGTAGCATTAAAAAAATATAGTCTGATGGTGACAATATTTATTGCTAATCCAATGACATTAAAGTTTATGTCTTTCTTAGTATTAATAAACTTGTATTTCCCTGACATACGCTGATCCTTCAGTCTTATTTATCAGGTAGATAAGCATTTAATCAATTTTTTTGTTTGTTTGTTTTGCTTAGCCGTGCTTTGCACAGCATTGCCCTTTCATCAGTTGCAAGTCTAACTATGCAATTAGGAGGTTTTTTCCTTCTCAAAAATTCAACTCAGCCTTGTACTTCGCAAGTTATCTTTATCTGGGGAGATAAATAACACCTCTACTTAACTTTTATGGTTAAACTTTCAAAGTTTGATGCTGTCGAGGTTATTCCTGGCAGGTGTTTGGCATCAGGCTTGCTCCTGTAGAGCAGGTACCTGGGTTTATCAGCCTGCAGGATTGCAGCTGGCCTCCCCAGCTGCTAATAAAGCACAGCATCAGGTACCTCCACACTAACTTGCCCTGGTATCTCACTATCCAGGGCTTGGGCTTGGCATTTTCAGTCCAGTTCGCACACAGATGAAAACTGCTGTGACCAGAGGCCGTGCACCTTCATGTAAACACAGGAGGTATTGGTTGAGCACCTGATGGTCTGACTACATACCAAAATCAGTCTCTCTAGGTCTCATAATGATGTCCACCATGCCTGCATAGAAGACCCAGAACTGCACTGGCAGTAGTTTTCATTTTATCTTATGCATGCATTGCTTTGTATAAGCCTTGGTGCTGCTTCTGCAAATACCCTGCTATACCTGATTTTGAAAATATAAAGTATAATATCTTTGGAGAAGAGAGAGACAGTTGATAACAACACTACTAACCCACTGAATGAATATCTTGCAAAAAATATTAGTGTCTGAAGTGACTTCCATTCCTTTAATCATACTAGTTAAGTTGGAACAGAAATTTTGCAATTTTCTAAGTGAGACTTGCTCACTGCTAAGAATGAAAGGTGACCACAGTTAACATCAGACTAGGCATTGCATCTTCTGAACATTTTCTTTCTTATTGGAAGAAAATAGTCTGATCACGCTCCTCGGACAAGGAGCAGCTCTTTCCCTTTCAGATGGGTTTTACTTACGACGACATATTTAGTGTTATGTGTACCAAAGTGAACAAAGTAATAAGTAGGTTCTGGGGTTTTTTTGGTCAGGTACAAAGCATCACTTTAAAATTGCTGTGCCCAGCATCACTTTAAAAACAGAAAGGGTAAACATGGCAGTATTGTTTACAGGTATTTTTTTATCTAAGAGACCAGGATACTGGGGGGTTTTATAAGTGGAACTTTCAAATCTCAGCATTATATAAAAACTGAGATTTGCTGAATGAATTAATGGTTTTTTTACAATATCTATTCAGTGTATTTATTGTAAATGAATGTTTATGAACGACACAATATCACCAAATTGAAGAGAAAAATTATTATTAGTGATCATTATGTTACCTGTTTTTTACTATTATTAAAATAACAAGTAATATGTGAAATAAATTAATACATAACATGTAAACGTTTTTTTAAAAAATATATAATAGTTATTATTTACTATCAGCAGAAATAGCTGCTATCAGTGTTGGGTTCACAGAAGTCAATCCAGAGCCATGATCTAACCCGAATCAATAAGACCCAGTAACTGGCAGCATCTTTCTGAATATGCAGCATTGATGCCAAACCAGTCTGATGGGAAAATCACCCTAAAACTATTATTCTTTAAAAGGAATTTGGCCCATGGGTTTCATACAGTATCTCCATTTCTTCTGTCCTTCCTTGTGTTTCCTGCTCTTGCTGCCTGCAAGAGCCTAGCAGTGCATGTGATGTGGCTGTTCAATAGACCAAAGTATGAAAAATATTTAATAATGACTTTTCTCTACCATGGTTAGCATGCATGAAATGAATGAGGCTTCCTGCACAAGGGATAAATCTATAACTAAATGTCAAAAACTATAACTCTCTCTGAAGGTAGCTTATTAAGGATTTGCTACGGTTCATTTTACAGTGACACTTCCATATTCAGGAGTGTCAGAGTATAGAGGAGCAGCCTGGGATCAATTCATTCTGACATTAAAAAAAAAAAAAAGAGAGAGATTAAAAAAAGGGGAAAGGAGGGAGAACAGAACTGGTATCTTACAAAGCATCTGGACTCATTCAAAGATAAAGAAGATTCAAGATTCATTATTGAGCCCCCCAGTCCCAATCAGACAGGCTCTGTGACACAGTCAGGGTGATTATAGCTCACCAGAGGAATGCATAGCAGTCCTAAAGCCCAATTTGCTTAAACAGCACGATATGGTTCTTCCTCCCAAATCACATATGAAAGCTTTATGGAAAAATAGCACGAATGAAATACACAGTATGCACATGACAGAAAAGACCAACAACAAAGCTGTTGGGAGGAAAGTAGACTATGGTAAACTAAGGTTTCTAATACTATTAGTTTTTAAAACCAGTACTGGAAACAATGCAAGGTTTTGCTTAAATGTAATAGCAAAAAGCAGATCTAATTCTGCAAATTGAAAGACAGCAAGAACATAGGTTTGGGCTTAACAAGTAAAAAAAAAAACACAACTGTTCTAGTGGCTGGTGAAAAAAACTTCAGGTGAAAACTTCCCTTCTGGAACATGACATCTCTGTAGCAGTGTGACAGCCTCGCCAGAACACTGATGGGGAAAGCTTCCACACCACTAGAAGGGAAATGCCTGCCTATACTGCCTCCTCCAGCACACAAACTTGATCACTGTTTGTCATCATCTTCCATTTGGAAAACGAGGAATGGGCATTTAGAGAAGCTTTTAGACCTTTCTAGACAAAAAAATTGCAGTGGAGCCAGGCACAGCTCAAGGGAGCACTGTTTAGCTCGTTTGCTGCCTCCAAACTGCTGCAGAGGAAAATGAGGAAAATGAAGGGGAAGCATGAAAAGTCTCAGTGTGTCCCTGCTGGATCAGTCAGTCCCCAGGAATGTGTGACAACAAATGGGTGGTTCTGAAGGCATTTATCTATGAATTTCCTCTCACAATAGCTGTCTGACAGCTTAGATGGGGCAGTTACCAAACTACCTGGGTGGTTATTGGCAAAGTACTCAATAAGAAGGAATAAGACAAGTTCTAGCAGCTCTGTCATATGCAGCAGTATTCCTGGGAACTACCACCTCTTCATTAGAAAAGTCTGAGGTCACCTTGTTTACCTTTCAGTACAAACTGGAGAAGAAAGCCTGAACCACAGATATTTGCAATATACTTTGGCTTTGTTAAGCTCTCATACTTCTCCAGTTCTGGGGCAGTTTCCCCACTTACGTATCCTAGTTCCAACTTTTTACATTGAGTTTTACACCCTAGTATTTGTAAATATTAATAATAATAATAAAAAAAACAGCTATCTCTTATTCCCTTTTATCTTTTGGGGTTATTTCTAACACCACATCAGAAATGAAACATATCTTCTAATGAATTAAAAGCACCAGCACTCCCAGATCTGTACATCTTTTATGGAGGTTGGTTGGTAAGAGACAGTTTATGAGAAAGAAAATTACTGCCTGGCCCAGAGCTTGGACTCTTGGGTTCTGCCTGCCTATAAATTTGCAGACTGTCCACAAGAAATAAAAACCACAGGGAGAAGAAATTGGGATGATCTTAAAGATTCACACAAGCAATGGTAATTGCAGACCACCCAACATACCTTTATGGTCTTGGGGGGGGATAACGTTATTAGTAAAAATGCACAGGTATTTCTAATAAACTAGCAATTTTCTCTTGGGTCCTCCAATCCCATTGCCAGTGTCTCACCTCCATAGCTCTGGCTTTGGGTGTCAGTAAGGTTGGATGTGACCTGGAAAGGAGAGATGGTGCAGAGCTGGGAGGAGGCCACAAAGAAACAAATCTGGGGAGAAGTTAATAGCAAGGGTCTCTTCTCATCTCCTTTTAAAAAACTGTAAATATATGTAAATATGAGGAATACGAAGTCTGGTCATGGCACGAGAAGTTACCTCTGATTTCTAACGGGCAGCTTTTCACTCTCTCCATCACAACGACATTACCCATGCAAGAACAGCTCAAATGCTGCTGATTTTTCTGTCCTTATGAAAATGAGCAAAATCTAATGTTAAAGAGTCATCTGACATTGCCAAGGTACTGCTGCTGCATCGAGTGCCAGTTTCGCAGATGCTTTATACTGTTTATTAATGAAGAGAAAAAGTTAAAATAGCTTGAATATTTTAAGCAATGAAAACAAGTCAACAACTCTCTACCGCAAATAGATACAGAGAGATCAAGTGAAAAAAACAACAACAAAAAATTAAAAGAAATCATTATTTTAAAAAGGATGTTTAGATGTGTTGCTAAGGATTCTCCCAATTCTGGGGGAGAATCCCCATGTCCTCATGGAGGATGCTAGCATCTCTAGTGCCTGAGTACCTTGCTGCTTGGAGACTGTTGCTACTTGGACCATACTTAAAAGCTCTCTGCGTTTATTCTCGCCTGTGTAAGTACATTAACCTGGCTTCCCCTCTGGCAGCATGCTGTCCTGCTTATTTGCACTGTGCTCCTCGGTGGCTGGAGCTGACTGCTGGGTCATCAAAAGCAATGTGAAGGGCAGTGCTGGTTAGGGGATTGTCTCAAGCCCTGTGCTTTTTGCAAAACTCTTCCAAGTGCATCCCATCACAGCAGCAACTATACTCTCACCCAAGTCCTTAGAAAGAAGTGCTCAGAGAGGGATCATTGTGGTTTAATTGATGAGGGGGGTGTGAGCACTTCTAATGCCCTAATGCAGGATAAGAGTCTTCTTTAATAACTCTACTGGTGTCAAAGAATGAGTCACATCAGAAAAGTTAATCACATCAGCACGTGCTTCAGGACAAAGCTGAAAAATGTTAGATAAATACTGCATTTTATAACCCTTCCCACTTATGCTTATCTTTTTTGTAGTGGCTATGGTCTATTATAGCACTTTTGTGCATTTTTAATCACACAGTTTTTGAGTACAGAGAAACAGGATATATAATTAAAATATATTACACATATACTACATTTCATATTAAAAGGATTAAAAAGACAGCTCTGATGCATGTAATGCAATAGTGGGTCTGTTCTCCCTCCAAGAGGCAAGGCAGGAGATTTTTGCTGGAAATTTCTGGATGAGAGATAGTTACATTTGCAAAGGAACAAACCGAGAAACTCTCTTCTCCTATCACCTGACATGATTTTCTGCCTGCTTTCATCTGCCTGTTTTAGAAGAGAGGCTTTCTTGCTTGCATAGGGAAGAGATAATACCTCTTATTCAAAAAAGCTCTCATTTTAATCATATTAGCATTAATGAGCAGAAAAATTTGATATTCTAATGATGATACTAATTGCTTGCAGAGATCTCAGTACCTTCAAAGCATTGCATGAGAATGAGTAGAGTAATGCATAACTGTGCATGCCTTTTATCAACTCCAGTATTATTTGATGTTCATTAAATATTTTCTTGAATTAAAATGCATGGTACTTGATAACTGACAGCCTAGTTTTTTATAAGAATAGAAGCCACAGAAGTAGCTTTCTGTGATGGAAGAAAGTTTAATTTTCTCATCAGAAGAACAAAACATGTTTAGCTTAGCGTGTTTACTGTTTATCTTATTATTCCAGGGAGCACTGTATATTGCAGTTCTGTGTCTGTTTTTCAGAGGGACTGTGGATAAGTAGAGTTTATTAAACCCTGCTGAGGCAATCTGTTGTGTCTGTCTGTTTTAATGTTGTTATAAGTCAGTTAAGCATGTACCATACTTGTTAGCTGCATATATACTAATTTAATGTATTGATGGGCTGTCAGTACAAATACCTAATGAATATTAAAATACAAACTCAGATACAGAAATGCAAAGCAGAGCCAGCATGTGGTCAACATTTTGAGGGACAGGCAGAGAAAGGAAAAGACCAGAGTTCAGGGTAAATGACAGTAAACACTCATGAAATGAACCTGAAAACAAATCACTAGCAGCTTCCCAGGAAAGATGGAGGAAAATAATAATTAACGGTCTCAAAAACATGTGCTCTAAATATACACTGCGAACTTTGTCTTCTGCCAGCTGATTTCAATATAAATGAAACAAAGGGCAGTTAGAAGACCAGTATGCCAGTAAGACAAAGAGAACTAGAGAAGCCAGAATAAAGACACTGTACCAGGGGAGGCAGGGGAGGGGAGAAGGAAAAATCTCCCACTGTCTTTTCCACGATGCTAATTTTCTCTTGAACAATGACTCTAAAAATGGATAGCAGTCGATACTTTGCATGCTCCGCATAATATCGTCTTTCAGCAAAAGCATGTACGTACAAATCTCTTCTGCTTCAAGTGAATGTGGCAGGAGTTTGCTGGGCATGTTGCTCCCTATTAGATCATATTCAGAGCTGCAGCCAGCTGCTTGTTAGAGATTCAAAGCCTTGCGCACCATTCAGACCGAGCTCAGAGGCATGCTGTCTATCCTTCACAAGGTTTGAAGTGAAAAGCGAATTACAAAGAGAAAAACCCTTGGGCCAGAGGAGAAAATATCAAACCGCTGTGAGTGGGGAGGCAGTGGGATAGAGACACGTGAGCAGCCACAGGGCTAATGAAGCCAGGAGAAACAGCCCAAGTAATGCAGGATCTGTCTGGGGTTCGATTGCTGCTTCCTTCTCCCTGTCCCACCTCTCCAAAATCATACAAGTGTCTTTAGGGTGACAGGGAACTGGCAGAAAAGGGAAGAAGGAAAGAGCAGTTAAATAGCAGGTGAGCAGGAGGGAACTCATGGTGGGCTACCATCTGGGAACACCTTGCCAGTGCAGCAGAGTCACTGGAAAGGGTCTGGTCCAAAAAGCTAGCTCCTGGTGGCTACCTCACAGGTGGAAAAGCCTGCGTGCACCTTCTGCTCCCTTCCTGTGGGATGGTGACCCACTGCCACCCATCCAGCAGGGATTGTAAGGATCTGCAGCATCCCGGGAATGAAGGGACTGCAACGGAGATGCTGCATACTCATCAGTGTGTGGGGACATGGGGAGGTGTTGGGAAATCTCTCACTCCACGGGCAACAAGGGAGATGCAAAGCTGAAGTGGTCTCCATCTGCAGTCAGTAGGGAGAGTGGTCAATTTTGATTTAGAGGTGAGTGACATTTCTCAGTGGAGGCCTTTATGCAGGACAAAATGAAGGGGGAACCTGCAAATTTATCTATGGCAGAGCTTTCTTAGTTTGCAGCCAACAGCTATGTTTGTTGTTGGGGAGGAGAATATGTCTTCATAGATCAAATGCATAAAGATCTGTCAAAATTTCAAGTGTTACGTAAACACCCAGCAGAAAGACAGACAGCAAGACTGAAATGAAAAGGAAAATCAGTGAAATTGTAAAGTTCTGTTAAGAATCCAAATTCTACATTACATTAAGTGTACACTTCCCTAGTGGCATCAGTCACTAAAAAGATTTAAAAATAATATTCAGATTTAAATACAACCGAATATGATCAAATACTTCACCTTATTGTTTGAGCTAGAAGGGTAAAGATATAGTTTTCTTTGACATCTTTGTACTCCTCTTCCCTGGTTTCTTTTCAAATTACTTCAAATGACTTCAAATGTCCCCCTATAATGCTACGAGGTGTGAAAAGCTCTTTGCTTCCCTGTTCAGTTGCGTTCTGGCTGCTCCTCCTCCAGCCCAGGAGAGCAGCTGCAGTGGTGGCCATCAGAAATCTGTCTGAGGAACTGCAACTGGGTGGCAGGCTGGGATAGTAAAGCAGAGGAGGAAAGATTACCCTTAGCTTGGCAAGACGTACTTCATCACCTTTATTTTGTAGGTAAGAAATCTTGCTGGGTGAAGTGGTGCAGTCAGGGACATTCCTGCTAGAAGAGAAGAATAACCTGCTGGGAAACTTCAGGAAGAAATTACTCTGTGGTCCACTGGCAAACATCGGGTAGATGATGCAAAACTCAACTACAGAGATCAGGCAAGGAGAAAGAGCATATGTTTTGAATCCAAGGGGAACTACATTTTGGGATGGGGAAGAGCAGAAGTTTGCACTCATTCAAGTTTTCTTACTCAAACCAAAATATGTGTTGTGGAGAGCTCAGTGCAAAGCCACCACCAAAGTTTTAGTGAAGAAAAGCAGGATCTGGACAAGCACTAGCACCTAGGTCCAACCAATTTGTAAATCACCGTTCTCCGAATTTCCAGATTTTTTTTTTTATTTGCTTTCTGCCATCAGAATAAGGCCTGGTACACAAAGGTAGATGTCAAGCAAACAATCACTTCAGTTTAATAAGATAGAGTGTAAATAACACAGGCTCTACTTTTGACGTTCACTAAATATGACTGCATTATTCCTGTCTCTTGTGGGTTTTTTTCATTGCTTCTGGCAGGAAAACATAGAAAGGCAGGAAATCACTTACTTTGAGGTAAAGGCTTTGCTTCTGTAATAACTCACTAAAGGTCTAATTCCGTTGAGATTGAAAGACTTTGGTAGGACAAAGGATGTTTAATTTAATCAAGTATTAAAGTCATGTGCAAAACAAAAAATAAAGAAAATTAAGATGAAATAAAATGGAACCCTTCCACTAAGAGGCTGAAGGCAAGACAAAGAAATAATAGTCTAACCGATGGCTTCATGGATGAATGGCTAGAAATATCTGCTATGCCCAGAAAATAACTGAAACATATGAAATCACCCTTTAAAACAGAAAACGGCTCCTGCTGCTGAAAATGGACAAACCCATAAAATGCTTCACTGTGCAGAAGTGAGCAGTGGTGCAACTGCAAGAACAAGGCTGCAGTACTAATCAGCCCAAAACCAGGGAGGAGAGGAGAAATGCAGGCTCAGCTTCACATGCCTCCACTCTCGGGGAGGGATGGTGTCTGCAGCATACTAGCACAGCTCCAAAAAAGTGCAGCTAGAGGGAGAGGAGGCTGTGGCACTGCAGGGATGTGCTGAATGAGGCAGAATAAATCCCTGCTCAGGAGAAGCTGACCTGGTGAGCACGGGGAGGTGTAAGTGTGCCCACTGGGGCAAAACAATTCCAAATTCATGCAGCCATCCACACATCTATCATCCAGGCACAGGGGCAAGGAAAGCAACCTCTTTTTCCTCGCTCAGTCATCTTAACAGGAAAAACAACCAAAAAAAAAACATCCTGAAAGCTTGGCTTAGCTAATATATGCAATCTGTACTTCCCACCAGTGTCACTCCTGTCTGCTGCCTGCTTCAGCCCTGCCACATGCCAGGCCCATTTGTCTTGCCTTGCTTTTACCTATATAGTAGGTGTGAGGGTTAGCTACTGTTTCAGATGCAGACTCAAGCATCATGTGCTGAGAGTTTTCAAGATACCCCTTTTTGCATTGCTCTGGCCTTGTGATTTCTGTGTTGCTAAAGGTCCAGAAAATGAAATGGTCTCTGGCACTGTCTTTGGAGGAATTGAAGAAATGGAAATGGATTGCAACTAAATTTCACATTTGAAGCTTTGTAAAGTTAGTTCCAATCAGGCCATCACTAGTCAAAAATTAAGAGAAGGCCATCATTAGGCCTCATTTCAGCTGGTTTGAAATTAGTAACTACCTTTGTACAGAAAACAGATATTTTGCAGGGAATCAGAGATGACATTTTTACATGTGATGTATTTTGTGAGCCAAAGGCGTCTGCATATTGACAGTAAACATTATGCCAACAAAACTCTGTATGTTGGAATAATCTTCTGCCTTAATTGGGGGTGGTTTTCAACAGTGAGGATACTAAAGCTGAAGTAAGGCAACACATTTAAACTGCAGTAAGCAGAGCATTGGCAATGAGAGGTGTTTTTATTATCCACTAGCAGAAATCAGAGAGGAATAAACATAGCAGTGATCAGCACTGCCCTGGCTGAGGAGCCTTGATCTGGGATGAAGCAAGCAGGGAGGGAGGCAAAGTGACATTAGCCTATCACAAACCCTACATTATGGGGTCTCCAGGGTAGGAATGCTCCAGCTCACTCAGGGGCTTTGTTCTTGCAGGGATCTCATGCAGACCAGACCGAGGAGCAGTTGTAGGCTACAAATCTGCTGGCTGACCTTCCTGTGTGGTGACACCAGGGTTTCTTTGTAACTACAGTGACCAGTTGCATTTGCATGGGTTGGTTAGTTGTTCCCCACTTGCCTTTTTTCAAAAAGCTGGGAATTTGAGAAATTACAGAAAAGCCTATCTCATGCCCCAAAAACACTGATACAGAGTAAAATCAGCAAGCTCTGTAAAATGCTGCAACTTGTTTAAATGAACATATCCCCATGCACAAGTGTATGTATTAGGAATAGAGCTGACAGTCATAAATCATGCCAACTCACTGTGCATACTGAAAGAGAAAAGAAAGCTGTCACTTTGCTGCTTGACAGTACAGTGATGGGCACTGTACAAATGGATAGCGCTCATCTAACATAAATTAGGTAGTTGTTGCCTAAAAGATTACCATTAGGGAGTACAATGCACTGAAACTTGGGTAAACCAATAATATAATATTTCCTGTAGCAAGAAAGACAGGAGTGCCATGGGAGAGTGAAATTTTTCTTATTAATGACTAGATGAAATACATGATTCCTTCCATTTTGAAAAAAACCCCAAGACAGCAGAAGCACAGGGAAATGCAGAGGACGGATGAAGCACTGGGAAAGACAGAGACAGATCTACTTTGTCAGTCAGGGAAATAAACTGAGTGATCTAACAAGCCTTTTCCATCTCCAGTTCCTGTTCCTATGTTAAGGACAGAATTTTCTTCAGTTTGAAGAACTGCCTCTGCCCCAGTCAAGGCAGTGTGGGAGAAAGCACACTAGGGGAAATTTCCTGGCCTCTTTCTTGGAGGGGTAAAGGCATGTGAATCTGCTAACCTGCACCCTCATCACCTCATCTCAGAGGGTCTCAGCTGCTACGGTTCTACCCAAGCATCAGCTCAGCCTTTGCCACTCCAGATAAGGGCCAAATTGGTTGCTTTTATGTTGTAAAAGAAATTTAATACAACCAGGAAAATCAATTTTATTTTATTTTGTTCCAAACAAGGATCTACTAGCTGACATGGATCATTAAGTAAAGTAGAATGAAAAAGTACTAGGAATGACTAAAAACCTATTTAACAGAGCAGCAGCACTACCTCTAAGGAATAACAACAAAAAGACAATGCAAAGTATGTAAGGTGGTGGATGACATTTTATGTTCATCTCATCATGCCAGCATACTCCAGCTATTCTGAAATTTGTTCACGTAAATAAAAAAGACAAACAGAACATACTGTGGCAATATGCAAGTTGATGAGAGAAAATTAAATTCCGTGCAAGAGCGACGCTCAGCACTGTTAAGAAAGTCAACCCTTGGAATGTTTTTTATTATAATCTCTGTTCTACTAGGCTTTGAAATGTGGCCATTAAAAAAAAAAAAAAGCTTCATAATAAGACTTGGCACACAGCACAAGAAGATCTTAGCCCAAAAAAGAGTTGTTGATTTCCTTTCTTCTCTGGGTACAGACCAAGTCCTAAATTCAGTTACATAATAAGAACATATAAATACATTTTCATTAGAGATGAATTAAGCATGACAGTTTGGCCTGTCTTACACATAAAAGAGAGAAAAGGAGATTGTTCCTCATTTAGAAATATACTGCCTTCTTGTGCCACAAGGGCAGCTGGAACCTAAACATTGAAACCTGGCAACTGATTAATTGCTTAGGGTATTTAAACAAGTTCTGTAGCATACAGGATAGCTATCATTAAAAACCAGTATTTTCTTTCTTAAATCTCCCTATTATACTTCAACTGAATATGTAATCAGAACTGACCTAAAGCTGTTGAAGCCTGTAAAGTTGTGAGGTTTGTATTTCCACTGGGTCATGTGAGTAATTCAGCCCAAAGAGACGTTGCAGCACTGGGGTGGGATGTTGCTGAGACAGAAGAAGAGCCCCATAGATCCTTCCAGGTAGTACACCCTTGTTTAGTCTACTTTCCCAACAGGGACTTTTTGCAGGATCTGAAATTTTTCTTCCCAAAGAGAGGATGCTTGGGATGCTGGAACAAATCATAGAATCATAGAATTGTCTGGGTTGGAAAAGACCTCCAAGATCATCAAGTCCAACCCTTGATCCAACACTGCCATGGTTACTAGACCATGGCACTAAGTGCCACATCCAGTCTCATCTTAAAAACCTCCAGGGACAGTGAATCCACCACATCCCTGGGCAGTCCGTTCCAATGTCTGATTACTCTCTCTGTAAAAAATGTTTTCCTAATATTCAACCTAAACCTCCCCTGGCACAGTTTAAGACCATGCCCTCTTGTCCTCCTGGGAGAAGAGCCCGACTCCCACCTGGCTACAAGCTCCTTTCAGGTAGTTGTAGATCTATGCCAAAAGGCAAAAAATCTTGAAGGAATAAGCAGAATAAGCAAACCAGGGAATAAAGTATTTTCTACAAACATCCCATTTGCAGGCTGACTTATACAAAAACTCTTGCTTTGAGATGAGCAGAGCCTGAGTACTGCCAACTAGAAATGATTTGAGCATATTTATAGTCACTAAAGAAGTGGCTGTCAAAGACAAGTATCAATTTCAGCAAATACCTAGTTGCTTCAGTAACAAAGTGCACAAACGAAAACCCCCCCAAAGTTGCTGCAATAAGATCTCATAGGGATCCAGCCAATGAGAATAGGTGAGAAAAGACTTGCAAAATTCTGAATTATCCCTGCCTTTTATCCAGTCAGTCTGGAAGGTGATGTTTTAAAGCACTCTTTTAAAAAAGGGATAGAAATTAAAGCTAATTTTGCAGGACATATGGAACAATTTAAATTCTGAGAAATTAAAATACAGTTCTCCTTTTTACAAATGTGAGAGTGCACAATGTTAAATGCTTTCTACAGTTGCTCATGCATGATTACAAGAGATTGAAATAGCAGCTTTATGAGTTTCAATGAAAGCTAAATGTATCCAACCTGTGAGACTGCTTTGGTCTCTCTCTCTGCTTTTGGCAGGGATCGTACAAAAGCAGGAATTTTCTAGTAGGACTGTGTTGCTCAGTATATATAGCACAGACTTTTGAAAAACAAAGGAGAAAACCTCCTCCATTTGGTGAATTTGATTCCTGGCTATTGTCTCTCAACTTTGCCAATGGCTATTATATGCAGGTGTCCTTTATGTAATAGATCCCTCTAATACATTTTATTTCCTTGGCTCCCACCAACAGTTTCTAGAAAGAATGCACTGTTATTCACTTAAATTGGACAATTCAACAATAGTGGAGGGAATAATGGAGAGGAACCACAATTTCTCAAACTGATAATAACCTGCAGAGATATTTCACTTCTCATTTTTTAACCAAAACCTGACATTTCTCATTATTTCAGAGTGCAGACTACCTAATCCAGAAGTATATCTATCACAAGTAATTCAGGTACAGAACTGACATTGCAATTATTTTTACTAATACTACCCAAAAGTGAACTATGTCTCAATGATCACAGATCAAATCTCTCCCACAGATATAGCAGTATACCTGCATTGAAAACTTCAAATTATTGGAAAGAGAACATACAGTTGTCTATCCAAAGAAAATGTTTAGGGAAGAAAGGGTCCCTGTTTGACTCCATTTATTATTTTCCAATAGCCTATCCCTGTCAAATAACGACCATACTTTATATTTTATTTAAGATGTAAAAATCCATCAGAAAGCATAATAAATTTATCTCTCAAGCAGAAATAACAGTAGTACTAGTGCAAAATGATTGCAATAAAATTTCAATCCCTGGGAAATGCACTGGAGTTTGGCTTTTGTTGGAGACTCAAAAGCATGTCTGGTTTTGCTAAAAGCTTCAGGATGTGGGTGAAGAGCACTGAGGCAATTTGGTTTTCATCTCGCAGCTCTTACATGAAAAAACCAGTTTCCTGGTGGCAATCAAAAATACTACCTCTGACTATAAGAAAAAGAGAAAAATAGACTTCGTTCAACTTTTACCAAGGCTGTTCGGCATTTTTTTTGCAATGAAGTACAGTAAATCTCAGTGGCACCATAGAAAAATTCAAGATTCCTGTAATTGTCCTACTACAATGAATAATCAGAGACCAAACATTGTATTATTATCAGTTACATCTCTGATGCAATCTGCATTTATTATTCTCCAGGTTTGCAAAGAATAAAGACTTGCTTGGAAGAAATGCAAGCTTTAGTTTACAACAATGGCATTTTCTTCTGTGCTATCATTCCCTTTATGCTGAAGGTGTGTGGGTGTGAGAGTGAATGGAATTGAGCTCTCTCTCAAAAAAACCCACTGAATAACCAAATAATTTTTTTTCTGAACTGGAATAATACATTTACATTAGGTCTTTTCCTACACATGTGAACAAACTGGTATTACTACATTGTTACTTAAGTACATGATGGAGATTTTTGTACTCTTTGGTCTTAGAGAAAAACCAAAAAAAAAGGCAAAACCACACCTATATTTATGCCTACTATATTTATATTTTTGCCAAGGTTTAAGCAAAAAATATCTACTACATTTTGAGGGTTGGAGTGCACAGCTGATGAAGAACAGCTCACCATACCAGCTAGGCATTCATCTCTCGGACATGAATGAGGACAGCAAAGGTTGGGGTTAAATTGTGACTAACAAGCACTAGCACAATGAAGTTGCAAAATGGGCAAATGCTGTGCCAGAGTACATCAACCAAGGTATTTCTGATTAAAATTCTGGAAAGTACATGGGTGATCTCATCCAACACACTCTACACAACTGGCATTTACCCACCCTCAAGAAATCAGAACCAGTGAAGGTAAGAGATACAGGGATGAACAGGAGAACAGAGCTCTTATCCCAGGAGAATAAAAGCCTTACTGACATGCATGAAAAAGGAGAACTGAGAGTGAGAGAAGGCAGAAACAGAGAAGAGCAATGAGAGGGAAACACCAATATTAACAAAAGCTAACAGTTACACACTGGCTATGAAGAAATCTGGACTGTAAAGAAATGCTCCTGGGAGTAATAGGAAGAAGGAAAAGCTTCCCAGCAGGAACAACACCAGCAAAACAACAGACATCCCTGATGAAAACGCTCAACTGAACCAAAATCCCCCAGACTGGTATTGAAATGGCTCCTGATGAAGTTATGAAAGGACTCATATGGTGTGCTTGCCTATCATAGCAGGATAATGGATTCAGTGACCCAGCAGATCCCTTTGATTCTTATGGTCATATAAAAGCAATGAAGCAAATTGCCTGTAGCTTTGTCACTTGGGTCATCTATCAGAAAAATGAAGATCTTGGACTGCAGATCTAAAACAAGCACCCCAGTGCAACAGTAACGGATTTTGTCATGCCCCATTGGTGTTCCCCAGTGGTATGAGAGATGTGGATGAAGGACACCAGGCCTCTCAGCTCGTTGCTCCTCCCCCTCTCTGCTCTGTCCTCTGGACAGTGTCCCTTGGTGCTTCCCCCTCCGTGGGCCTGCCTGGGGAACCTGGTGTGGGGAACCTGGCTTGCCCAGCTGCAAACCTCAAGCTCTCTGGACAGCCAAAATGGCAGAGGGATCTTTGCCCAAAGGCCATATTAGAGGTCATTTGGAGCACCTAAGGCAAAGTAACCTCTGGAGACTCCAGTGCGGTGCAACAGCTGCCCATATCTGGCTTTTGAAAACAGTTTAACTTTCAGTGGCCTAGAGGAAGTGGTCTTTCTAAATAAAAATGCCTATGTAATATTAAGGAATCATAACTTTATTATTGCCAACCAAGCTTACTTAAATATTATTATAAGTGAGCACATAAAGAGCTAAGTAAATAAGAAGTTATTTCAGACTTCCACAGGGGGTATTAATAATGATAACTTCACTGTGGTGAGACCCTGAAGACTACTGAAAAGTTAAGTTTTCCTCAGTAAAAATACACTTAAGGCTTCCAAATCCAATAGAAATCTATTTACAGCAACCCACTTTTAGTATGGAGGACTCACAACACTATTACTCTAGCAATATTATTAGTGGGTAAAACACATATACTAGTGAGCTGAAGGTAGAATCCAAGTGTTTTATGGATGAATGGTTCAGAGACCAGCCCTCCTTTCTGTAAGGATTCTGCACTCTTTACTGTGCTAATTTGTGATACTGGGAAGCAATTTCTTTCCTTTCACTCATTACATGTCCACAAAGGAATATAAGATTAACTCTCACTTCGCCAGCCCTATAAATACCTGTAATCTCAAACTGCTATCTCTGGTACCTTTTGGTGATAATAATCCTCGATATACAATGTCAGCACAACTGTGAAATTAAAGCACGTTATGGCAAAATGCCTTCCAACACTGTTAAAAGTTTTGGCCTCCCACATGAAATGAATCATTACAGTATTATGTTTCCTTTTAGCTTTGCCGTCAGGTTCTCTGTACCAAAAAGCTGCTAAAGGGTTTTATAATGGCTCCTGTCACCTTGCACCCGACCGCCTCAGAAACACGTACTGCTGACTTCATCCACTGCTTTATCCATAATTTCATCGTAAACAACCCCAAGCCCATAAAAGCCACAGAAGAAAAATTCCCACTTTATTATCATATTGAACATGTCATGTTCTTGAAATAAACCAGCATCATGAGGCTTTAATCCTCTTTCAACTTCCCCTAAATGTCATCAATCAGAAAACTGTCAGCTCAAGAGTGACAAAAAACCTGCTTCCACTCCCTTGAGACTCTGGTGAAATGAATATTATTAGCCCATTTTTTCCTTTAAAGGGGACTGTAACAAAAGAGAGAAGCACCAAGAAATGCAGTCTCCAGCACAAGATCAATATTGATACATCCCCTGTTGAGAGTTTTAAAATGCTTCCCAACATATGGCAAAAACCTTCGAGGCTTTCCAAAGTGTGTGATTAAGAAAGGGGCTGGAAAAGTGGCTGTGTGACTTCAGCAGGCATGTGAGAGATCCTCCTGGCCACAAAACCAAAACATGTTTGTGACAACCTGTGTGCAAAGAACCCTCTTTTCCCTCCATTATCAAAGCCAGACTCTCACTAGAGAAGTAGAGGATGATTGTCCAGACTTTTGCCAATCAATTAGCTAAAGATCCTTCTTCTCGTCTTTGTCTAAATATAAACTGACCATCAAGCAGCCTGGGACATTTCAAAACCTCTCCGTTTGTGTCAAGTTGCTCACCAAAATAATGAATTCATACCAAGATGTGCCAGAGACACAAATTTGTCCCGTTAGGAGTATCTGACTTGGAATGGCTGTGAAACATTTTCTCCAAATTTTGTCAGAACTGAATTTGATTTATGAAGGTATGAACTGAGAAAACTCAATACACACTTCTCCTTTCCAGACTTATTTTTCATGGAAGGGGTCATGTCATTTTAAGAAAAGATTCCAGAAGAGCATATTTGGATAGGTATATATTGTAATACTGCTCCAAGCCCCCACTCTACTAATTTTCTCTGTCATTGTTTTACAGAATAGAGCATTGATAGATTACTCATTCTCGTATGTTTACATAATTTTCTTTATCTTGCATTTTCTCTGTCAATTTATGTCTATCTACAAGGACTTCAATTTCCTCAGTCAATATAGACAAAATTTCCAGGGGGTGAAGAGGTTTAATAGTTGAGGGTATGAAGCTTTCTATTTTGTGTTTCTCATCTAGTAATGATAATCCATAACTCAGCAGTAATGGTATACTGTTATCATATGTGGATCTTCAAGCTTATGTGAAGAAATATTCAAAGTAAGTTTTGCCTCTGCTTCATAAAAAAAAAAACACAAAAAACAAAAAACAAAAACCAAAGCAACCCATCCATGGTAGAAGCGTCAAAAGGTAGGCCCAATATTTAAAAGCACTGAGATGGAAATACCAGCCTGTAGGCATAATCCACAACATAACCCAGTCAGATGACAGGAGATGTGTGGTTAGTCTCCATTTCTGCCATCTTTTTTCCCAGAGCACCAGGAATGCTGAGGCTAAGCATCGTGGAGAGGCTAAGGGACATTAAAAACAGTCCATGTTTTTCCAAATATCTCTTGGGGCTCCTTTGTAAACTATTTCCTTGTATAAAATGGCCAAACCGCACGCAAGATGGGCAGATGCATGACTACTATAGCAGCTTTAAGAATGACTTCATAGAGAATGACCCATTTCTTTCATCAATCATTTAAAATGTCACTGCGGTTCTTAAAAACCAAACCAATAACATTCATCTAGAAGCTGATGTGGAAGACACAGAGGATCAGATATCGACTGAAGTCAAACCATCTACCAACCACTACAGCCCCAAAAATTTTGGTCCCTAAGCAGTATTAGTAACTGACATTTTATGCTTCTTTGAACTGCTACTTCTTCTGGCCATCAGCTTTCTTCCACTCCTCCAAGCACACAAGCTGCAACCATCTGACAGTAATTGCCATGACAACTGATGCTGGTCCCAAGAGTACAAAAGACAATACCGCCAGCAAAATTCAATAAGCAATGTAATGAAGTCAAACAGATCACAGGAAGTTAGCTGTGGTTTCATGGTATGGACAGCAAGCAATCTGGAGGACCCCTCAAGTGTCCCAGGGCTACCAATATCCTACATATGCTGCTGAGGGTGACCTTAGTGGCCTGAATAGGATGGAGTGATGCAGCAAAGGAGCAAATTATAAGCTTGGAGGAGAAGGAGACAGCAGGGTGATGGTATTAAAATTAAGTGATTTGCAGACAGTGGGGCTGGAAAGGCCATTATAACACTTAGTCTGGTCTACAAAGAATCTCACACTGATGTAGGAAAAGCCAGAGGAAGATTCTCAGAGCACAACTCAGGATTAAGCACTTTTCTCCCACACATTTTCAATTTCCTAAACTTTTAGCTTGCTGGCCTTCCCATCCCTGCCACAAAGTAATCATCTGAAGACAAAAAGTTATAAGAAAAGAAGAGGAGAGGGAGAAGGAGAGGGAGAAGGAGAGGGGGAGGGAGAAGAAAAGGCAGAAGAGGAGAGGAGAGGAGCACCACTTGTTTTTATCTACTCAAGTTTTAATAACTAAGGAAATTCCTTAATTATAAGCACAGGTTAACTGCATGGCATCATTATAAGGCTGATTTGGAGTTGGCTGATGAATTAACTTCATCCCTTACCTTCAGGTTTCTTTGATGTGGAACTTTAATTCAGACTTTCATCATTTTATAATGACTGACTCTGGAATTATTATAAGACTTCTTTTATATTTCTTTCTATCAAATAATAAGTTTCCACTTTCAACTTTAACAAAGATTTCAGTCTCTAATGACATTCAACTATCCAGCTGATACTAGCTAATTTAGCTAACTACAGTGTTAGTATGGAGCAGACAGGTAACTCAGGAGAAGTGGAGTGCTAAAAGCAGCAGTTCTGATTGACAAGGCCTTGAGCTATCTCCTCATAATTTTTAATTTGTTCCCTATTTTGAGTTAAAAAATAATCCCTGAATATCATATAATTTCCTCCTTTAAGCACAAATTACTCATTTCATTAAAATCAAGTCCAAAACCATTGCTAAATTACTATGAAAGAAAACTCAAGTTCAGAGCGGATAATAAACCCCCAGCCAGGAAACAGGTCTCTAGAAAAAGGAACGTTGCAAGGAAAGCTTCCTGCAGCCCTGCTGTCAGAGCACTGTGACTCAAGGTAAGCACCACTACCACCCAAATGAAGGTGATGCAGACTGCCAGAGAGAACAGCAAACAGAAATGAGGAACTTTTTCACCCAGATGCAATATTTATATTAGTGCTGGCAGTACAGCAGGAGGCTCATGAAGTCCAGCATCAGGCCTACAGAGAAAAAGACTTCACTTTGTAGGCACACCAGGTATATTGCCATATCCATGAACAGTAAATCATCAGTTTTACCTGCAAGCACCACAAACTGAACTTTAAGAAGGCATTTCCAGATAGGAACAAACTATCCTGTTTATCCAGCTCAATATATCAGTGCAGACCTGCAGCATTTTTCCTGCTGCATAAAGGTAAAGCACTATTTACACAGAGATAACCCACACCATTATTATTACGATTCAGCCCTGTGATAATTTCAGCTGTATAGGATAGGCTCGATGTACATTAGTGATCCAAACTATGTAACATTTAAAAATTTCAGCAAGGAGTTTATCGTTGCCTAGGAAAGATGAAGGACTGGTATCTCTATTTTTTCCTCAATTCAGAAAAAGATACTAGCAGGTATACAATGCCTGTGGGGGATGAGAAAGCTTCTCTGTGAGCAAGAAATCTTCAGAATTGAACAGGAAATGCAGCACTGTGGGAATCATCTTGAATTCCAATAGGCTGAAAGGCACACAGCATGGTCTGCTACCAGTCCTGCCAGCCTAGGACAAAAGTTTCCTGGTGAGAGTCTCTTACCCAAGTTTTATTTCCAACACAAGCAAAAAGATGACAACAGTTCAGCCTCACAAACGGACAAACCACTTACACTTCATAGAGACAGGGGAAAAAAAAGGAAATAAAAAATCCTCACTTCTTCCCAATGAGCAACAGTACTGACCCCAAACAGCATTTTTGTTTTGGAGGTGGTTTTGATCGCACCTACACCTCTTGCTGAGCCCTCTCAGCACCTCCCAGACCCAGATGGTACCCAGCCACTCTGTGGGTTGCTCCCTTGCACCCACCTGGTGCTTAACCCTGTGGGGCCCCACCGCAGACCACTACCCCTGTTTGGCAGTGCAGGGGACAGCAGGTTTCTACACAACACTGAAGCAGCTGAAAGGGCCTGTGTTAAATGAAGCAGCAGTAGGAAAACACTTTGGGCAGAAAAAAGGAAACAGCTGGTGGTGCCAAGGCACCAGGTAATTTGAAATAAAGCTGGCAGGAGGGAGAAGAAGGAAGCTGTGTCTGTGTGCAGCTCACAGCTGTGCGAGCTCTGCAGCCTGCTGCCTCCCTTAATCTCGGCTATTGCAGCTCTCCATGAAAGCAAAAAATCTACTTCTCCTAAACTCAACCCTTAAAAACACTCTAACACCAAACCCCTGGATTTCCTCTATGAAAGAAGGCCTCAGAGCAAGTAAACTGGTAAGCCATGTGGCCTGTACTAGGAAAAGTTGAGAAAGTGGGCAGAAAACAGCTGGCGGGAGAAGCAAGGGCTTTTCAGGCCATCCAAGTGATTTGAATAGTCTCCTTGGATGTGTGGTTCATCCCCCCTGTGCTTAGTTTCCCATTGCAAGTTGGAGTGATAGCCCCTTCACTTGTAAAGCAGGAGAGGGTATCGTTACACACTATTCTGCTCTGTGCTGCCAGCCCAGCTACACATGCAAATATTTCATTTTTGGGGGGAGAATAAAATATAACCGCTGCTGACAGCAGAGCAACTTACTTATATATACAACCATGGATATATTTGTTCTTGCACTAAACACCTGTCAGTGATTCTTTCTAAAACTGCTTATTTTCAAGGAGTCTATTATGTTTAACCTAGTCCAAGATTGCTACTCTTAAAAAAATTAAAAATGACAATTGTAGTTGTTTCTAATTTAAGAGGGACATGAAGAAGATCAACAAACCTTCACTTCCTCTGGGCTTTAACGAAGCTTCTTTTTCAATTTCCTCCAGATTTATATAAAATGGAAAAAGAACACAGGGGAATTTGGTGCTGTGGGTGAACCCTGATGGCTTTTTGAAAGCCCTGATTGCTGCCCAAGAGTGACTGTCAGAGCTGACATGTTTCTGTAGCTTTGCGTAGTACTTCACAGGCAAAAAAAGAAATGAACATAAATTCCCTGTTTCCTGGGGATGTTAATCTTGAGCCTCACATCTAAATTATGCCAAAGACATATTTATAGGATTAAATTCTCTCATCAGCTAAACCAGTATAAATCTGGAGTAATTCCATGATGTGAAGATCCACCGCTATTAAACTAAATCCCCCCTAACCCAAGGAAATTAATACAACCAAACAAAATTTAAAATAGAGTACTTATTTCTCAGCTAACTCAAGGCTCAGTTCTTCATTCTTTCTCTCACAGGTTGCTTTAGGAATACCCCAAGCAAAGCCAAAAATATCAATCCTGGGCCAGGAACTTCTAATCCCTGCTCTCAAGGCTGCAAAACAGTGCTCACAACTCCTCTACTTTTCTGTCCAAATATTACTGTAATGGAGTTTGCTTGGGTTTTTTAATTAAAAAAAAATTGAAATTTTAATTAAATAAACAACAGCTTATCCATCTTATTGGTTTTCTGTAGGACTCAGATGTCTTTGAGATACCAGTGACCTCTTTGGTCCTATATAGGCATTCCCACCTATGAAACTGCAGCCAATATAGTTATTTTTCCCTTTTGTGCTTGTTACGAGCTAAAACCTTTCTGCTATGGTGGGAGCAGCTGTACCATGTAGTTATCTACAAAGCCAGGTAGTTAGGTGGCAGCTTTTCTTCACTGTTTTGGAAATTCAGCTGTTGCACTATTCTTTCAGCTGAAGAAAACACTAGCACATACAAGGAGAAAAACATTTTTTAATTGCAATACGCATAAAAGAATCATAACCTTTCCAAACAACTGGTTCAGTCCTAAACTGTAAGGGCTTTAAGAGTGAACTAGGGAAGCCTCTGCATGCTATTAAGCATATGCAAGAGGGAAATGTGCTCATGTGCCATGACAAATTAACACCACCAGGACTTAATCAGGAGTGTAAGCACATGTTCAGGCTAGGCCAAAACCCCTTGTTACATTCTACTGTGACTATAATGGACTGATTATTAAAATCCTTCTATTGAGAGTGATCATTAGAAGAATATGATAAAGTATTTGATTAAGAGAAAGTCCAAGTATGATGTACTTTTCTGACTCACGGGCAGCCGAGGGGAGCCATTCTCAATACCTTGCATACGAACTTAAAAGACCAAACTTTTCCTAATTAATTCTCTTGTATGGGGTCATAAATCCTGCCTTCCCATTCTCTTCTTCTTAAAAAAAAAAAAAAAAAGGCTGGTCATTTAAAGCATCTATTTCTGTTCATTTACTCTAATTTTATTCTGTTTTATCTATTGTTTTTTTGAGAAATTTCAATATTCTGGTTCTATATAAGACTTTTCCCTTAGTCAAGAACTGCAGTCTGTAATAACAGCAATCAAAGCAGTTCATTCTGACAAATGTATGTCAGGAAAGGACTGCTGTGACTTTGAAATATTGAAAGTGACTGATAACATAATGTGTGAAGCAGAATAAATGCATACAAATGGAAGTTTTAGCTGAGCAGTCCAAGTATGAACTAAATACAGTGTTAGAGCTCTGCCCTGAAAGCTCTCCATGCAGGTGATTACAAGGGCAAACTACTAAACGCATTTTGCAAGAGTGTTCTATGAATAAAGTGGCAAACATAGTTTTTCCTTGGCCATGTCATTCTTTTGTCTGCTTGCACACCACGTTGGAGTAGAAAACCTGGGTCTGGAAAGGCACTTGGTTTCTGGAAAGTCATCAAAGTTACGATGGCTGGGATCAGGGCCCTGCTTTACCTTGGGCTAACTTAACACAACTGGCACTAAAGCAGCATATAAAACACATTGTTGCACATTGTGCAACGAGTCTCCATTCAGCGTATCCACCTGGTTCATGTCAGCAAATGCTTCTGTCTGTTTTGACGCTGCAAAAAAATACAGAGCCAAGGCGTGGTTGTTTGGGAGGTCATTCTGAACCAAGTCTGTGGTAGAAATTAAGTCTGTTAAACGTTTCAAGGGAAATGGGGATCAGATTGGCACAGCCTAGTTAAAGCACACCTGCTCCCTGTGCCTGGGTTTTGATGTGCTGCAACCTCACGCTCCTTGGTTTTGCTTGTGCCAGGACAAGCTGCAGCAGCTCTACTTTGCCTGGGCAAGTCAGAGATTCTGTAACTCCTGCAACAGCAAGACAGCGAGATGTGTGCTCCAGATGCCTACATCCCTGCTTCCCATGACTCAGACCTTTGGGGCTCTGGAATGTGATGCAGCCCAGCTGGGCCACGTGGTAACTGAAGCACACAGCACAGAAGTTTTCCACAGCCACTTACTGTTTACTCCATCCCAGACAAAAAACTTGACTCAAGCCTCTCTGACACCACCAAGTCTTTGGGATTTGGACAGAGGTCAGTCTTTCAGACTTTGTGATACCTTATCTCCAGACATTTTTTCCTCAAGGCTACTGAGAGCCCATATAATCAGAGAATAAAGGCTTCCCTACCCCATCTTCATCTTCCAACTAATCCAAACCTCTCTAACCACCACACTCAAACATACTGGTGACACTGTTGGGGAAACTGTCTGGCTCCTCCTCCCAGTTTTGTCCTGATTTCTCTGGGGAGCAACCTACCCCATGGGCTTGCTCTGAGACACAGTAGAAGGCTTCTCTGGGTAGTTTCCTTAGATTTTCCACTTTGTTAATCTCCTCTCTGCATGGAGCTGAGCAATAAGGAAGGCTCCATTTATTCCCCCTCCATAACCACTGAGAAGCACTCAGCTCTTCAGTGTCTCCTTCCACTCCCTCTGTCACTGCAGTGAGCTTCCTCCTTCCTTACGTCCTATTTCAGCAAGGGGAGACAACTCTGCTAGAAAACCTGCTATCACTTTTGCTTGGCTCTACATTCTGGAGAATTTTCACACACTCTTTTTTCCTTTCCCTACTTCTGAACTCGACTGAAGTCGTAAAGCAAGGCTAGCACCTTCTTTGCCTACTGACAATTCAAGGATGGGTGACAAATAGAATCACAGAATCTGCTCAGTTGGAAGCAACCCACAAAAATCATCAAGTTCAACTCCTGGCTCTGCACAGAACCATTCCAAAGAGTCATACCATGTGCCTGAGAGTATTATCCAAATGCTTGAACTCTGCCAGGCTTGGTGCTGTGACCACTTCCATGAGGAGCAGTACCAGCCACGCACTGGGTGAAGAAGCTTTTTCTAATATCCAACCTAAACCTTCCCTGACACAAATTCTGCCCATTCCCTCAGGTTCTGTGTTTTACAGCAGAGGAAATTTCTGCAGGCTGAGGTAGCTTCTGTTGCAGCAGTTTTATACTGCTCCAGTTGTCATACCATCAAGTTCACTATTTACTAGACTGTATTTCTGCTTTAAAAATAAGCTTTATTTCCAGGCCTTTCATTTTTATCTAGAAAACAGGACTAGCTGAAAACAGGATGAGCTTTATGGTCCAGCTAAATGTTAATTACCTTTTAAGCCAGCAAAAGGGGTTAGCAAAGACATCTTATTCTTTCCTCCTTTGCTACTCATCCTCATTTTAACTGAAATATGTTAGCCAGCATTTTGAGAACTTAGGTCAAGACTCAGGAATGGGGTAGGTGTGCTAAACATTTACTTGTGGTTATTATGGTTCTGTCATGACAGCTGCATGACTGGGTCCTTCCTATTTCCAGGGAAATCTCTGCATTCATTTTCTACCCCACTTTAAAGGCAATGCTGCTGCTCAACTGAGTCAGAGTGAGTAGTTAAACCTGTTCCTCTCAAGACTGATGCACACAAATGTAAGAGAAGGCAGCCAGAAAAGAAAAAATATACTAGGGACAGTGAGCATTAACAGCAAACCTAATCTCTTCTTTAGGAATTCATAAAAAAGCAAGTTCTTGCAGGGAAGCCATTTGATGAGACTTCTTTTAGCTTTACTGTCATCAGATTTATAACCAAGCAATTTCAAATTCTGCAGCCATGCACTTACTCACTCCATAAAACTTTAAAACACACGAACAACTCAGCTTACAATAAATGTTTTTTCCACATAGTTGGATGAGCAACACTGTTTCCACTGATTGTACTGCACATGTTGCTGGGTAATACGTGGCCATTTTACACGCCAAGTCTGAGGTGCCTAAGGCTAGAGAAGTAGATGGAAAGTAGTAAGAAATAGCTTGCAAAGTGATATCTACTGGTAGCTTAACACTTTACAATTATACTGTTTTCTTTGGGGTGGTTCATAGGTAATAATAGGGAATTAATATGAATAAACAGATTAATTGATTTGCCTTTCTGAAACTTTGAATGCGGTGTCCTTTCTGAAAGGGAGCATTGATTAGGAAAAAGAGAAGGCATGAAGCTTCCTTTTTCATGGCATTTCTTTTTTTGCATGCAGCAACTCCTTCACCACAGCAATGCTTGGGATGCAGAGATGCCTTCCCATGGTGAAGCAGGTGGGCAGCTCTTTGGTTCTCATAGTTCTATGCTGTGTGAATGCAAGAAGATCTAATGCCTTTCCCTTATGATTTTCTTTCTCATGCTTCTTCTCAGTGCTGCTACATCGTGATTCTTTAACTTACCCCATCAATTAATATTACAGTATATTTAAAAAGCCCAGTAACCCGCCCACTGCCTTTATATGTTTTCATTGATTAATTTTCCATTATGTATATGTTATAAACTTCAGATCTGCTGGAGAATCCTTTAACCCATCTCCTCGGTTTAATACCACAGCAGATGAAGAAGTTGCTAAAATCTTGTTTCTGTAGGTGTCTCCATCTTTTTCAACTTCTAATCATGAATTTACTGTGAGACCTGCCAGCAGCAGATGAACACCATCAGGAATCAATAAAAACATTTTTTCTGTTCTCACAATATGACGTGTGGGAGCCACAGTTTCTCTACAGTCCTACAGCCAGCAGCCTCTGCTAGGAAGCAAGATGGGAACGGATAATAAAGCCAGGAAAAAATTCTGATGACAGCGCAGAAATCTTCAAAACCTGCAGCTCTGCATTAGGCAGCTAGTGGAGTAGGATGCAAAGGGACAACATCAGATCACCTGGTCCTTGGGAAAAGCTATTAGCAATGCGCTCATACAGGATTACAGAACACTGTCAGCGTGGATCACATGGTTGTGGGCTTGGTAGAAAAAAGAAGAGAATAGTGGTGGGATGAAAGCTTTCTGTTAGGCTTTTTTATGAAGTAATGGATGCCATTTTTAAAAATCAGAATGAAGCTACATCTGTTCTTATAATCCATTTGAGGTTACAGGTGTTCAGCCTGGATCCAGTGGCCTGGGATTGAGCTGTGAAGAATGTGACCACTCTGCAGCCCCACCGAAGCAGGGAGCTGGCTGAGCAGCACTTTTTCAAGGTGAGTTTCCTGGCATGAAGGGCAATTGCAATTTGTCTTTGAGGACCTGGGTCAGCAAAAACAGAGATGGACGTGTTTTGAAACCTACGGCCTGGTGCAATTCCCAGTTTAGCTCTGTGAGTCTAACATAGGCAGCAAAAAAATAAGGATAGACTGCGCTATTTAGGATGGTGTGGTACTGAAGTTTTTTTTGTTTATTATCCTGCTTATCTGAGAAACTATCTTGTCATTACGTGCTACTCTACAGTTAAGGTTTTCATTAACAATTACCATATCTGAATCAAGTAAGACTGTGTTCTCGTGTCTGATTGCTCAGAAATCTGAAATTCTTTTTGTTTTTTTCCCCCTTTAATGTAATTTCAGTTATATGAACTTGTGACATGATCTAAAGGCAGACTCACAGAATTAAACTCTTCTATTTAAATTCAGGAGTGTTCTTCAAGTCCGATAATGCTCCCAGTTTGCAGAGTCTCTTAATTTTCTGGAATAATCAGAAAAAAAGTGCTTTGGGTAGAGATTTTACTAGGTTCTCTGACATTTTTCAGAATGTTATATATACAGCTCAGAATAGGATTTTGATTCTAAGCAAACTACCGAGGCAAAGCAAAGTTGAGCTTTTACTAAGAACTATTCTTAGTATTTATGATCACTGTATTTAATAATGAAAAATCCAATTAGACCATTATTGTCAGTCCCCTGCAGGGACAGGGTATAATCCGAACCTCTTATTTTCTCCGTAGCTGGTAAAAGATAAGTTAGAGAGTGAGGGGCATTTTATTGGGTTTTCATTAAAAGAAGATTAAAAAAAAAAAAAAAGAGAGGGGGAAATCTTCTCAAAGAAAGGGGTACATGGTCCCAAGGACAAAGCAAAAGAAGCCAAAATAGTCAGGAAGGAAGTTATTTTCCTTATGTTGGAGTCTTTGGACACAAGTGACCTCCAAGACACAATGAAAATTTAAGGAGAGAGAATTAATAGCGAGGAGACAGGAAGAACACATATTTATGGCTCAGGGCAGGAACTTTCTAAGACTCAGGGTTTTGCTGATGAGATGTAAAAAGGACAGGAGAATATCCATACCATTTATTTAAAGCATATGGCTAATGAATTGCTTAGGGGCAGTCTGAAGCACCATGTGATGTCTCTGTTCTTTGCCTCCAAACTTTTGGATGTCTGAAAGTACAACACTTGGTACTAGTGAGGTGTCTTTAATCTGGCCATGAGGAAATCATTCCTTTTCCCCCCTAGGACAGAAAGATGTGACTGGCTTCTCTAGTAGCAGCACAAATTCTTTGTGACTTTTTGTGATGAATGTCAAATACAGTCTGAGGTTTCTGCATAAGCTATATGGTAGTTGTACCTTCCATACATTATGTCATCACATACCCCACCTCCCACAGTTGACCACCAGGAGGTATGCAACTGCTGCTGCTGCTTTTGTTGGCACACAGACCACTTGAAGTGTCAGTGAGCTTGTGCTTGGCTGAGACGGTGCATTTGCAGAAACACAACTGATGAACAACAAGTAGGAGTCCCACACTATGCATTCTGAGGGAGATTTTTTCATTTTTTCCCTTTTTTTTGGTGTATTATCACTGTTTCCTTCTATTTAAAAGTGAAGTCTTTGGGGCAGAACGCACATGGATACTCTTGGGATATGAGGAATGCAAAATAACTACGGTTTGATTTTTATGGCTTGGTTTTGGGTGTTGGCAGCTTCTAGTGACTTAAGTGAAAAGCTGGCTGCTGGCCTCTGCTGAGCATGAAATTAGTTTCCTCTCCCTCTGGCTCTAGCGTGCTGTGTGGCCAGGACCGTAGTGCAGCAGAAGAGAGTCAGCCAGCAGAAGAGGCAGGGACATGAACGGGATCCGAGCTCTTTGCTGCCACCCCTCCTTGACCTCCACCAAAAGCCAGCCACCAGAAGAGTGCCTGAGTCATTGCTGCAGCACTGTAGGAAGTGCAGACATCCTATGTAATACCATCAAAAGCGTTTGCAATTATACTTATACCTCCCAGGGGTGCAATGGAAGTTTTAAGGTTTAGGGCTGAAAAGAATTCTTAACAGGTGTCAAATTTAGCGTCAGCTTAGAGTTCCTTGTGAACCAAATGACACACCCTTTTCAAGCTCTCCTAGGAAATTTGGCAGTTCCTATTATTACAGTCCCTGTCATTAGCTTGAAAGAAAAAAACTGACATGCTGCCTGGAGGCTGCTGGTGCTCAGAAGGTTAAGTCTTTGTGGCAAAGAAAAGAGGACAGCAATCTACCTGAGCACACCAACTGGCTGCCTAGTGGTAGGGCCAGTTGTGTTTGTTAATGTCTGCAACAACATGAATGAAGTCATCAGGATGCTATGACAGGCCTATCTTTCAAATGTTACCACAATTATTTTCTATATTATTTATGTTACAGACACACACCTATTTTCAGGATGGACTCGAAGCACCTGTTTTCAGAGAAAGCATTAGGCAGAGAATGGTCACAGGTGCCGTGTGGGACCCCAGCTTGCCACTTTGCCATCCCCATACAGCAAAAATCCAATCTCATTCTGCAGTCAGACCACTCACTGCTGCGCATGTCTTTGAGAACTTTCTTTTTCACATGCAAAAACCCCATCTCTTCTAGATCAGAACAAAGACCAGTTTCATTACAGTGCTTTTGACTGGTTACCCTTCTCCTTCACTAAACTACACCTGCACGAAATTCTTCCCTGAAGGCATATATAGATAATGCACTTTGAACAATAAAACTTTTATCATCCAAAAAATTTTGTTCATTCCCAAAATTTTAGATTTTCTCGAGTCTGAAAAGAATAATCCTGAACAGGGTTTCATCTCCTGTGGTATGTCTGGAATCAATTATTTAAAATTCCAGGAAAGGTACATGAAATTTCTAAGTGATACGCATTTTGCCACACTCTCAGCTAATATTTCATTGTAGCCAAACTTGCATTTGTAAGAATAACTCCAATTTTAAATTCAAATACATGAGAGTGCTCATGCTTCTCTCTGAAGGGTATAGTCAATACCTTATACTTGTAAAGTTATAAAAACAATATGAACCCATGCAAGCAAGTGTACCTCAATGACAGTACATTCCTGTATGACACTTGCTTAATTGCATCAATTTAAAATCAAGTATATATTGAACCTTTTGTGTTAATTTAACTGTAGCCGACACTAAGCATTTTCACTTTCTGGTTCCTTGGTAACTGGAGCCTCATTCCGTACTGGTACGACAGCATCCCGTGAAAATACACAGGCACAAGGTGGCAGCGGCGGTTTGAAGCTGGGAGCACGGGCTCTGCACTGTGCTTAGGGCACTGCAGCTTGTGTGCTTCTTCATTGTGGTGGGTACCAGGCAACCAGGTGGTCATCAGCTGCAGTCCCACATCCCAAACATGGCTATTAGGACTATCACTGCAGCTTTGGTTCCCACTAAGTTCTCGGTTGCTTCAGGCTTCTTCTAGCACCTCACAGACTGCCTGGGGTACAAGGGAGCCCGCCATCACCATCAGTTGTGGGAGGAGATTATATCAGGGAATTTAATTTTTGCAATGCCCTGGATGTGTTTTGATGGCACCTCAGCATTTCAAATTGATCTCAGGCTTAATGCCTTTCTTAAGTAGCCTAACTGATGGATAAACTCCCATAAAGACTGAATACTTCACAGAGCAGGTGAATATTGTTGCAGTTCCCAAAGGCCACAGCATTTTACACGTGTTAATCCCCTGGAGAAAAACATAGAGCACATCTGAAACATAAAGTGCTTTTGAAAATCCCAAATGCCTAAACTTTACCACAGTGTTACCTTGACTGCAACTCACACCCCATAGCACTGGAGAGAAGGGGTGGGTGTTTACACTTCTCTCTTTCTTTTCCTGTTTCTCTAGGAATCACCTGAATGTTCAGAAAAGGTACTGAAAAGCATTAAACTCGTGCCCATGCTTTCTGTACAGAGAACAAAATTTCCTGTAAGCCTGCCAGACCTTTCACAGCTGCACCCCAGGGATTTAACACTGTGCAGCTTATGAGTTTATATGAAATTTCATAAAAGATAAGACCTGTATTTTCACATAAATATATTTATTTTGGGAAAGATCAAGAAATACCAATATATTTTAAACCAGTTCCCTGCTACATTAAAGAACGTGAAATATTCAGGAGAACATTTGCTAATCCTATACAATGAAATCTATTTCCCTCTCTATTTAGCATGCAGGCTGCAGCTGCTGAAGGTTGTTCAGCCTTTTCATCAGAAAGAAAAGTAAGGATGATGTGTAATAACCACATGATGTGTAAACTTAAGGAGCAGCATGGAAGGGTGTTTAGAACAAAATGTTATAAGCTACCTTGTAGGCATGAATTCTCCTTCATATGCTTGTTATGTGGTGTTTCACTGCTTCAAACTGTAAATTTATATTCATGGACATAATTAGAAGTGATATATAATATGCTCTCATCGTACAGAAATAAAAATATAAGCACAGTAGCACATACATTTGCAGAATATATATCTATAAATTCTCCAGTAGGTAGTATACTCAAAGCAAATTCCAGTTTTTCTGTTCAACTATTACTCTTGCTAATGTAATGAGTTACTTTTTCACTAGTGCTAAGTTCTGCCTATCCTTCCAGATCCTCCTGTAGTCCAATATCTGACAAATAATCCCTTTCTTCATCTACCTGAACTCTGATAACTATAGCAGGAAATTGAAAATGAGTGCCTATGATTCCTGAGTCCACCAGGGGACAACATACGACCTCGGGAATTCATTTAAGTCTCCTGTTGCTATAGATTCCCTAAGCATTAAATGGAAATGGCATTTACTTTCCACTGAGAGGTGTTAATAGTTAAATATTGCTTCAAAGATCTTCAGATAAAAAGACCTATATATGTGCAAATTTTTATGCTTCTTCCTGCTTTCCTATAGCTTCAAGATATAATAATACACTGAAAAGCTGAAATTTTCTTATGAAATAAAATTGTACTTGGAAATGTCAGGCCTGCACAGACCAATGATCCAGAAGCTGCTAAAGGCAGTGTATCAGAAGTTGTAATCCAGCCTCTCTGGGTACTGAATACTGCGATGAATATATTCACTTACCAGAACCAGCCATAACCATTTTCCCCATATACCAAGAACTATAACCAGTATATAAAAATGTCAGGAGCAGTCTCTGAGGATCAGTTTGGATACATCCACCCTGATTTGGAGAGCAGCAGTGGTGGGCATGAAGAATGCTCATCTGCGTGGGCATGAGCCATGACATGCCATGCCACTTGGCAATTTCACTGTATTTAGTATTAAAGACAAAGACTATAAAACTCCCCAGTGTCTTCAAATTTTTGTACTCAAGCTTAGGTGGATAATGCTGTGAAGAGGATGACTTAACACCTTGACAAGCATCTGAGATCTCTAACAGCTGAAAGCATTCCTTAGAAAGATTACAGGAAGAAATTTTACTCCTTTGTTTTGTGTGGAGACCCCAAACAGTTCAATGCCAGAGATTTTAAGTGAAGCCAGCCTGATCATAGCTGGAATATGAAAGTATTAAAGTATTCAGTAAATATTTGCCTCTAATGCTCATTGTAAGATACAAAGCATATATATATTTCATTGAAATTAAATTTTTCTATGATCCTGTGGACTTTTTTATTATGTTACTGCTATGCTAGCACAAAATTCAGCCATATCGCTCCCAGCATAGAACAGATTCAAAGAATTCACGTCTTCTCTGTTCACTCAGTATGTGTAAGCAGAGAGTGATTCCTCTGAATCTGCATACTGTTACTTACCAGCTACTTTTCCCCCAGTTCACTCTATGGACTGAAGACAAAGGCAGTAGTCCAAAGGAAGCTTATTTGTATCTTTACATGACAACCACACAGAAGAAATTCTATCACAGCAATTGTAAGATTTTGTTACATGCATCTAATGCAAACCAATATAAACCAGATTGAGAGACCAGATTCAGAATGAAAAAGGCTCATGAGATTAGCCCATGTCTTCTCCTAAATGCCAGACTGCAGATACTATACTTTTAAAAAGTTTGCTTGTTTTTTCATATTTCACACACATCCCGATTTAGGAATCAATACTATAGTGAAGCACAAATACTGCAAAGGCACAATACATGCAATTAATTTAGTATTTCTGGTCCTAATAGAAACACAGTACCAGTATCATCTGTGGAGATGTCACTTCTGTAGCCCAACAGATCGATTTGTGTTGGGATAAGCATTTATGCTTTTGGGTACTAATAGGGGTCTTTCCACCAAAACATCAAATGTTTTTATTCATCTCCCTTGAGTTTTGCACATGAGGGTGCAAATTTACTTTTTTTTTCTTTAAGAAATGGCTTCTCTAACAGGAAGGTTTGAGTTATGGTGACTTTCTATGACAAATAAATCAACTCTTTCCTCATTTTCCTGCTAACGAAGTTCAGTTTCTCTCATTAATGTTTTTCAAAAGAAACAAGGACAATTCAAATAACAGCAACATGAAGTGTTTTTAATGCAGTTTCTAGAAAAGTGAATAATTCAATGTCTCAGGGAAAATGAATGTCTATGTAAAACATGAAGTGGACTACAAATACAAGATGTTTCTCCTTCACTGAAAATTAAATTAAAAGACAGGCCCAGAGCCAAGAGAAACTTTCTCTTAGGACCTACTCCTCTTACTCCAAACCCTTACCTTTGTGAGAAAGCATCTCGGTAGGGGCTGCCATGCTGCAGTGCGATCCCATATCCTCTGTCCGCAACAGTGTTCCCGACTGTGTAAAAAGAGCACTCTGCATCGTTGATGGCCACGTACTCCAGCACTGCTGCATCCCAGACAAAGGCATAGTTTCCGTATTTCACCTGCAGTAAACAGAGGAAAAGCTCAGACTACGGACTGTGAAGTCCAAAAGGAGGCCAGTGCGCCTGAAAACGTGACAGTTTCAGCACAGTCTGTTCTTTAAGGAAAGGGAAGTTTGGGTGCCCAGCTGCTGCCAGCAGAAAAAGTTACACAGTCGCTGGTGCCATGCAGTGCTTTGGCAGAGCACCTCACCTGAAACTGAAGAAAAGTGATATGATAACAACGTGCCATCAGTGAAACAGCGCAGTGGAGGAAATCTGTGGACTGTGGAATCTGTTTCCTCTTCAGGGAACAAAGGAAACATCAGGGTCCCTCCATCAATGCTAACTTCCACATGAAACCCCCCCACTGACTTTTCTTTGAGCCTTAAAAACAACCATTTAGATGGAAGGTAGGTATTCAGTTATTCACATTGGGAGGGTAGGCATGGCTATCTAGATGGTTAGCCATGGTCCACATTTCAGTCGTGCTTCAAGTTGTGATAGACTTCTTGAACACCCATTTGTCTTGTGGATTCTGTGGGCAATATCACGCCAACTAGATTTTGGGGGGATTATTATTCTCGGCATGAAGTGTTTTCACATGTTTTCAAAGACTTTCATAGAGCAAGATCATGTAAACCATTTAAACTGTTTGACTAAGATAAATCCAAAGCTTTTAAAGTAACATTTTCCTATCCATTCACATTTGAAACAAATCCAATTTTTTTTAATTTAAATATATGTGATGTATACAAAATTTCAGCATTTATTCAGAAAAAAGCCTTTAAAACCAGAAATTCAGTCTAAACAAATCGTTCCCCATTTCAGTGAATTTCTGCTTTACAGTCAACTCATGTTTTTCTGAAAAGATAACTATCTCTAGCTGCTCTACCAGATCCAGACCTTTTATGAGTTTTCTGTTTTGTTGGTCTCTGTGTCAGACCTGAAGAATCACATTGCTTTTTTCCTGACCCTCTGCTTGGCTTCACTCAGTGCTTTCCCTATGCTGTATTAGCCAACTAAACTGTAAAGCTAGGCTGAAGCCATTGACTTTTTACATCTAATGGGAATAAATACGTGACAGCTAAGTGAAAAGTAAACAAAACACAAAAAGGCCATGTGGGGCCAGGCAATCCAGAGAGAATTCAAAACCAAGTCAGCATATCAAAGTAAGCAATGTCAGTACATCATTTAGATTAGGCTTTGACAATGTAGATTATGTTTTTAAAGACTGTTTACATATAACAGTTACTGAAGCAAGCCACACCGTCTGCTTGCTCACAAGATGTAGTGCACAAGGAACGATTGCTTTTGGGACACACTGCTTTTTACTGCAGGCCTGGCAAGGGAATATTTCCTATTTCCATCTGTAGGCATGGTAGGGGGAGGATTTGTGCAGATTTTGGAGCAGAAAGGGAGCCATATTATCTGTGGACTCCACACGACTTGCAGGATAAAGAAAATTTTTTCAGAGTGCAGACACACACTGGATTGGGTCATTTTTAATCTTCGGGCTCTGAAAAGAGTCAAGAAGGGTTTTTCTTTCCTCCCTGTGGAGGTTTAGGTCTATCTAAACAGCCAGGGAATAGGGGATAAAAGTGAATTTGCAGTTAACAAACAATACAACTTGTATGCTTGTCTTACAGGCACTACCACTCACAGAGCTCTTCCTAGCATGGGTTATTCTGATCTTCCTACAGCCACCACTTGACTAGGAAATAGCATGACTGAGAAAAAAGCCCTTCCTAGGAGAATTTAAAAGGATAATGACTCAGCCTGAAAAAGGATCATGATGTGCAGAGAACAAGGAAGGGAAATAGGAGACAAAAGCAGAAGATCAGAAATGGGGAAATGAATCCTGAAAAGGATCAGATGGACTTTCTGAACAAAAGAATTAAGGAAAAGTGGGGTTCAAAAAACAAGTAATTTTACATGTGGGAGATAACCTTTGAGGTGGTGGAAAGAGCAGAGGGTTATGTTTTGACACCTGCTTTTGTCCTAACCCACGCTTTTAACATCCTAGTGTATTGAATTCACCTAAGTGCTTGTAAAGAGACTTATCAGCTGCTCAGCTGGTCAGGAAAAATTCTCTTGATTTGGCTGCCTTGCTGTAAAACAACTCACAATGAGAATATATAAAAGTGGTAAAAGCACTTACTGTCAATAATATCTGTGATGAAGTGGTATATATAAGATCCTTAGAGTGGACCTGATAACATCACAGTTCAGGTTCCCACGAAGATATTACTTTTCATAGATAAGATCACAGTAAGCCTCAGTTAAAGCGCATGGGGCACAAAAGAGATTGAAGAGTCAGAAGGGATCATTCCAGTCATCTACCTTCAACACATGGTTGCTCCATGCATTAAAATACATACTTTTTAGCATTTTTGCCTTATTCCTTTACAAATCTAAGGAATTCAAATCCATGGAACAAACCTAAGTTTGTAATCCTTGTAATGCTTGTAATCCCCCTCTTTATGGAACTACTTCTTTGTCTAACATTTTTTTGTTGCTAATCAATGTATTTATTTTTACTACTTATTTTTTTAATAACTTTCTTACATCATTCCTAGGTATTTTTATTTTTGCAGCTCTAAATACTCACACTTTGGCGCCGACACCTTTCAATTATTGATGGATCTTTCTGTTACTTAGCTGGGCTAGATACAGCTTTCTTTAATCTCTCCTTGCAAATATCTATCAGTTCAGTCCTCCCATTAGCAGTGACACTATTTTTGAACTGTCTCCAATTCTCAATTTTTAAGTATGGGAAAAACACCTGTCTCACTAAGAGAGAATCATTTATCTGGCAGCTCTGGAGGTATGTGATTTCCTTTTTAGTATACTCTTCTGAGAATCATAGTCTAAACTGTCTGCCCATGGATCTTTCACACAGCTTAAAAGAGGTTTTAGCTTAAAGAATTAAGAAAAAATTTTGCTAGAGTATAGCATATCTGGAACACCGTTGATATTTCACAGTTTTACGCCTACAAATGAGTAGCTATACTGTGAGAAGGGGGGATGATGCTTTCTGCAAAATCACAAAGGAATTCTGGAACAAAATGTCAATCAAAACTTACGTCCTTCTCTCTCTCCCTCTTAATATGGGAAGCACATATTTTGCAGTTTTCCAGTAGCTATGCTGAATACTTCTACTTTGGGCCAGCAAAAATTCCAGCTCTGCATTATGAGAAGAAGTTAAGGAGCTTACATTCAGCCAATTATGGGGGCTAAATGAAAGCAAAATCTCCTTGGAGAAAGAAACAGTTCCTTGTACTACCTGTAACTCACTACTCTAAGAACTGCATTCCTGATTCTACATTTTCTCATCATTATATTGGCATTTTGTGTAGAGGTAATAACATTTCAGGATGGCGGCAAATCTGAATGCTGTTCACATATGACCATACAGCCCAGGATCACCAGGGAAGCATTTGTAGGAGGGCATATAATCATTCAGCAGCAATCTCAGCTTTCCAGTCCACCAGGGCATGGAGAACTGACACTTTGGTCTCCTTCCCTGTGGCATCCCGCCTGTCAGTGTGGCAGAGCTAAAAAGATTTTTTGAGTATCTGATAACTACTGTCATAGGGGAAAAAAAAAATCCAGGCAAAATTGAACCTTAGTTGTTCATCAGGGTATTTTGAACTCATGCACTACACTGGTCATTAAGTGAAACAGGGAGGTATGGTACTATACAGAAATGCTTGGTTTCACTTCACAGTTCTGTGAGCAATTTTTAAGGATTTCCTGTAAAAAGAGTTGTTACACAGAATAAGGATCATCAGCACATAGATGTTAAAAATATTTCTATAGGGCTGTTATATTTCTATTTTCTATCACTGAATATTTATAAAATTTTTATTTGCTGGAGTCTTGTCTGTAGATATTAGTTAAAATTTATCTTTGATGATTCCACCAAAAACTAGTTGAGTTATACAAGAAAAACATTTAAAGCCATTAAACTGTTGCATATGCACGTATTTTATGCCAACACAGATGTGGGTAGTATTTCTTCTTGCAGCTAACCCATTCATGCAGAGTAGGCTGAATAATGCATTTGTGTACAATTCTGGCATTCTAAAAGCACATTTCTAGGTCTAGCAAATGACAAATTTCAGAAAAAATAATTGTAAATAAACAGAAACCAATTACTGCAATTTTTCATACTTAAATTCTTGGATAGTATCTTTTCTGTATTTTAAATTCTGCTATAAAAGAAATACAAAGAATCCTCACAAAAGAAAAAAATTACACAATAAATTTCAGGTTAAAAAGAGCTGGCAGTTATTTTTCCTGCAGAACTCTTTTAAATATTTCATGGTATATAAAATGTATTAACTGTTATAAAAACAACAGAACTTTTAAGGCCAGGGAAATCTCAAGTTTCAACTGATTGAAATGATAATAATTCTTTGGAAGAAAATCTGAAGATTATTAGATAATGCTGATGAAGCCCATGTTCTGAACATCCTGTGCCTATAGCCTGGAGACACAGTGATGATGCTTTTTCTACTCCTTCCCATCACGAGTCAGGTGCCATCCTTCCTCTCCAGCTGCTGTACACCTTTCACCTGCTCCATACAGCAGTTTGAGGGTCATGTCCTCCAATACAGACCATTTTATTGCACTAACTCCCCAGGGAAAAAAACGTCATTGAATGCTGCTAGCTAGATCTATGCCCACCAGTGAGGACCTGAGACTTGGGTACATATAAATACATAAATTAATTTTTTGACATATTCTTTGCATGTTCAGCAAGAGTGCTGTACCTACAGCCTGCAGAGGGCTGTGCTCCATTCTACAAAACAGCCTTACCAAGGATGCCATTACATGAGGAATGAAGAAGAGGGAAGAAAATTGAATGAACTTTTGAAAATATATGAGAGCTAATATACATAACGTGAATATCATACTCCAAAATGGGAAAAGGCAAAGATAAAATCAGTGGTGGAAGCTTAAATCTAGATTTTCACGTTGTCAGATGTTGGCAAACAGCTTGATGGCATTCACAAGAGAGGTTTTTTTCAGCAGAAGGAAATGGAAACACTTCGATCTCCATAATCCATTTCCAAGAGGCCAATGAAGTTGCTGTTTATGGACTGAAGTAGAAGTCAGATCTTCTGGCTTCAGAGAAATTCTCATTTGCTAATTTGTTTTCCTCAGGGGACGAAGGTTTTAAGTCTTGGTTTTTTTCACAAAGGGCATAAATTTAGCTAATTTCCATTTGGATTCCAGTGAAATAAAATCTCACATTTCAGCTTCATTGAATAGATCCCACTAGTTCACAGTTCTCGCAAAAGTAATCTTTCTGTACACCCAAAGTACAATGTTGGAGCTTCTTGCCCCACACTCCCTTGCAGTCCAGCACATGTGGCTTATCTGCATAACTTAAGAGTGAAATGCAGTCATGCACTCAGAGAATCTGAATCTGAATCTGACCAACAGCTCTCTGCAGTGCATGACAGGAGCTGGATTCCCATGGTGGTATTAGAGCACAGAATAAAAATTCATATATATATAGAAAACTCTTCTCAGTCATCAAGACAAGCAGTTAATTAAATAATAATAATCCTCCCTCCCCCCTTTAGGATGTCATTTTGCAGAGTCTACAGAAAGTTATTTAAATTCAAGGGGCACTATTTGACAAACATTGAAAGTTATTCTTTGTACTTATTCAAACAGAAAAGTGTGGAATAGTTTCTAAAAGCATTATTGAGCTAGTGCCCAGGAGCAAACAGCAGCAGGAAATGAAACACTGGGAAGTTTAGGGGAAGAAAGAAGAGGTTAGAAATCCCAGCCTCATCTCCTCTTCAGTATGACGTTTATTTTATATTACATTGTCATATCAGCTTGAATGGCATGTCTATTTGCTCCACATAAAACTTAATCAGGAAAAGCATTAATTCCTCATATGCAACCTGCCATCAACTTCTTGAGAAAAGTCTTATGATCACATGTTCATTTGTTACGCCAGGCAGACCTTGAATAATTTGTCCAGAATAAGAATTACCCAGGTATGAGAACTTTGTAATGAGAGGGCACCTCCGTGTCAGAATTTTCCCAGTGCTCAGCATTTTGCCATTGCAATTAAATGGATCTTGGAAGTTACAAGACAGGAAATAACAAGCAGAGCAAAACAGTGGAGACCAATCGAAGGTGCATTTCTGAGGGTGGTGGGAGAATGAAACAAGCCGCTTCTTCAGGTGATCACAGCAAAGCGCTAAAAAAAGCAGCAGACCACAATGATCACTGACATGCAGCCGAACCAGAGGTTCTCTACCACAAACATTAATTTCAGATAGAAGAGAAACAGGAGGCAAAAAAAAAAAAAAAAAACCTGAAAAAAAATCTCAGCAAAGCAGACCTTTGAAAGGTAAGGAAGTATTTTTTTTTATGCCAGGTTCTCATTTATTTTATGACAACTATGTGCTTCAGATAGTAATGCGTACTATTTTAAGGGTATCGCTAGTGAAGGTCATATACAGAAATTATATGAAAGCACTTCATGTTCCTCAGAAAATCAGATCTGTGGTAACCAAGTGGTAGTGTCTATAATGAGGTGAATTTAAACTAAATGTTGATAAAGTGAGTTCCCTCTTCTGACAAATTTTTGTGGCAGTTAATTCTCAATAAAAGAACATTTAAATGAGGAAATGTACATGGATCAATACTCTACAATTGGGTGAAAAAGTAAAATTTTGTGGATTAAACTACCATGAAAAAGCTTAACAGAGAATTTAGAGAAGCAGTATCCCTCTTTAAATTAAATCAATCCAGTATGACACTCACTGAAGGTTTCTTGTTCCATTCTTTAGAATAAAAGCAGAGTCAATCTAACTGCAATTCTTGGGCGTCATTCCTTACTCAAAGACACACTTACTGAATACCAACTGCAAGGATCAGAAAATCATTAAAAGTCAAAAAACTACTCATCAAAACCACTCATCATCTGAAAAAGAACTTTAACCACAAGAAAAGTCTTTGCAACACTACCAGCGATACTGAAAAATCCTTCAGTAAAAGCTCATTGGAAATAATAGTTTCATTTTAGAAATTTACTTTAAAGAAACTGACTTATCTTTCAGTTTTTTATATTCCTTGTACATGAGCCCCAACTTTCATAGTGGTAATAGGATTCAGGATGTCCCACTACTCACACAAAAGAATTTAACTATCTTCTTTTGAACCATTGTACTCTTCTCTTTTTGATAAGCATCTCCTGCCCAGGTTTGGGTGGAGCAGATTGGTACAGCAAATCTAGACCCTGAAATTTCAGATGATAGCTGGACTTCTGCATCCTTATAGAGTGAAATACTTACAGCCTTTGCCTTCAAGTGTACACAGACTAGTTAATCTCTGGCTACAGTCTGCACAGGCATTTCCACTTATCCAAGGCTGTAACATTCATTTTGCACACCTTTGTAAATAAAAATGAAGTGCAGGTCACAGAGTCCTATTATATTTGCTTCTAATTCATCCTGACCTGCCCACACCACAGCTCAAATGGCAGAAGTCAGTTTACAGTTGACAGAACTGAGAAACAGCCACCAAACATCAACTAAAAAAAAAATAAATTATTATTGTAAACCAGTCACTTGTGCTGGAGGAGTCATTCAGGACTCATATTTTTCATGAAAGATTTCTCATCCCTTCTTTCTCCTGAAGCAGGAATCAATAGAAATTCGTGGGCAGTACACTTGACACAAACTCGATAGAGTTAAACACAAAAATTTTGCTTGATGAAGGTGATAAATTGAGCTGGATAGAAACTAGCTACCTTTCTGCACAAGGAATCTGAAGATTTTGAATTAAGGAAAAGTATCACAAATTTTGAGACTGAAACTAGTAAAGAAAATCCAAACTGGAGAATATTTTATTCCAAAAAGTTGACTTCAACCTGAATTACTTTCTCTGCAATGGATTAATATTTAAAAATGAAAAAAACCATATTTTGATCAAAAAGAGGTAATAATTCAATACAGAAATACACTATGAAGACATTTTGACAATTTTAGTGCCTTTAAAGCTAAACAGTGTTTTATAAAAATACTTCCATCGTTACACAGCTTCAGTTTCAATTACTCTAATATTTCATAACTAATATTCAGTTATTCTAATGACAACCCACTCTGGTTTACTTATGTTTGTAGGTATCTTATAAAAATCTAAATATATAAAAATAGAATCATTAATACAATAAGCAATTGTATTTCCAACTTCACTCTAGATTTCCCACAAGTCTAATAAATTATGGAAACTTATGTCTCTTTATGTGTTGCTCCAGCCTCTCAGATTCAAACTTGGATAAAATACACACAGAAATCTGATTATATCATAAACAAGAATAGTTCTGTAGTAAACATACAATGCAATTAATTAGTCACCCAATCTTATTTATTTTCTTAATTTGAGTTTGATGCCTATACCCTGTGTCACTGGTGTTCTTTTCAAAAATATAATACAATTGGGTTAAAATCAAGTACTTGTTCTAGCCTTACCACATTAATAAAAATGCCGAGGCATCTTTGAGATGAGTAATGAGAAAAGTGGAGTTAAAATATTTATGGAACGTAAACAATTTTAATCATGAAGATACAATGCAATCAGCTGATTTGCCTTCTCAAAATGAAGGAGCATTTCACCTAGAATTAGGAACATCAACTGAGATTTTCTCAGTTAGACAACGCACTTGCAAATCAGGTATTTGTGCATGCAGTGTGGACAGCTAAGTGCTCAGCTAATCATGTACATCAGTAGACATCTTATCGAGTGAATGAAATAATTTCATTAGCTAACACCAAACAACGGGAAAGGAAAATACAATAGCATCATAAAATCATGAACTCCATATTCTAGCACTTCATTCAATGTGTAGCAGGTATCACCTACCATATGTGTGGGGATAGCTTGATGAAGGCTGCTACCTTGTTAGGAAATGTACTCTCATTCAGTGTTGTGTTATTTATTTTCCTGGAAAACAGACTGGACCTTGTCTATGTAAAGAACGAATATCTAAGTTGATGTTGCTTGTTAGTTACATTTATATCACTACCTAACTTAAAAATAACTTCTCTTACAGGACTCTACCATGAGAGGGATATTGAACACATATATACTAAAAGTGGGGAAGAACTGCAGTTTTTCTCTGGCTTTCAAAAAATTAGAGAGAAGCTGGGGTACTTCATTGCACCTGGGAACATGTGAGCTGCCAGCACAGTAGCAAGGGTGGAGAAAGGCCTTAACTGACTGCCAGAGCAGAAAAATAATATTTTTTTCTATCCAGGTCTATATTATTGGCACACACTTCTTGTTCCTTCAGTATGGATTTTTAAATGGAAAACAATGAACACAATTTTCTTCTTCACTTGTTAAGGGAGATTATAAGGGATGCTACACAACTTCTGACACATTGGTGATATATGCCTGACCAAGTTTTCAGGAAAAGTGCTGTATGCCTGCATCTGCACACACAGCCCACACAAACAGCTTTGCAGCTGTGCAGTGTTCTGTGTGCAGATACAGCTCCTTTCTGTGTTTAGTTATATTAAAACATCATACACAATGCAACTGCACACACATGGGCTCTTCTTCTGAAAATATGATCCCTTAAGACACAAATGGAAAACATATTTCCTATGAATGGACATCTATGTCAAGTCCAATATAGCATCATTGTTGTTACACCATTAATGTTAAATTTTAGAAAAAGTTTAATTCACAAGATGTACACAAGAAAGCAGAGTAAATACAATGCCAGAAAAATATATCCTCCTTTATCTTATGTATGACATATCTATGAAGAACATATTTTATTGTAGCTGAAGAAGATAAAACCACAATTATATTTTCTCTTGTCTCTTTTAAAACTTCCTTTTAGTTGTGCTTATTCTTTTTGTTATATTTCAATTTATTTGGAGCTGAATAATGCAAGTCCAATGGGAATCTAAGGCCCAGTACAGGCATTTACACTTGGCATCTAGTGAATAATTAATAGTCAGTTCAGTGGTCTTACTCTGTACCTACGTAGGGCACATATCAGACATTAGGTCTAGCAATGTATGAGCTGAATGAACTGAGAGATAAATCACAGACTGTAAAAATATGGCAACAGCATAATAAAAAATAAAGAAATCTACAAATTGAGAACAATATGATAAAGATGAGATCAAGACTGCAGTCACAGAATGTACATAAAACTTGTCATGGGGTGTTAGGAACACCTCATAGCTTACAAATTGTATAGAGTAGTAATAAATACAACATACTGAAAGCTGTATAGAATGTGTGCAATATAAATCCTGAAAGGATGCAACACAATTTGACACAGTATCTGTCAAAAAGTGTACTATGTAAAACTCCATGGGGACTGAAGACACTCCATCAGGCCTAGCACTAGCATTAGAAAGAAATTCAAAACAAACCTTCTGCAAGTTTCTCTGCTATTGGATGTGATTTGCCTTCGTTCAGCTAGGAATGGATCTGGATGTTATACAATGTTATGTAAAGTAATTCTTGCTGTCATGAGATTTTCCCTTCACGTAATTCTGCTCATGAGGTCTGGAAAAGTTAAGTCAGCTCCTAAATTGGTGGATGGAAATACAAATTGAGGCAAAGTCTACCACTGACTGCTTTCAACGGATGCCAAATTTGAGCTAATGATTTCTCATGTTGGATGTAGGGAGAAATTACCTCTGAAGGTATGAGAAAGGGTGTGATAGATATGAGGCAGGGAAAACCTCTGATGGGATATTCTAGAAAGCTGGAGAAGACAGCTGCTGAGAGGCTGAATAGGGAGATTCAAGATCTTGAAAAATGGGATGCCAGTTTGGGAAAGGAGAGGTACAGCAAGAAGTATAGTAAAATCCATCAGATACAAAGAATTTATGTGATCTTTAGCTATATGCTTGGCTGATGCTTCCACTCCACAAAATCACTATAGTGTCTGATAATGTGAAGAGGCTCTCACCACCACAGGAGAGGATGTATTCAGAAGTATGATTCTCTAAATCAAGATCACTATTGGTATCTATATAGCTAAAAAAGAAAAATTAATACCCTGAGTATTTTCCACAATTGTTGTGATTCACAAACATACTTTACATGTCATTATATTAGCCAGAATTTTGGTATGAGCTCTTTTGAATTACTTCTGGGTTTGCCTACTTTTATTCTCTTCTGAAATCTCATATTGTTCTGTTCTCTTTGTTGTGTTCCATCTGCTGCTCACTTTGTTAAATCTAAAATGATTTAATGATTGCTCTAATCAAGAATAAGATACTCTTTAAAGAAAACCATCTCCTTCATTTAGCTTTCAGCACAACCACAGCAAAATCAAAGAGGTTCAATTTAATAATAGCATGATCTGAAGGACTGAAAGCACTTTGCAAACATTCATTAATCGATGTTCACATTTTCCTTTTGTGAGAAAACATTCCTGCCTTTGCTGTTTACATCTGCCCAATCTGCACCTACAGTATTGTGTGTTGCCTCCTGACTATGCTGTGAACCACAATATTTGGACTCTGAAAGTCATAAATTATTATTTGACATTTTTTAAGCAAAATTTTAGCACTTGAGGCCAAAACCTATGAGTTTTTCTACTTTTACCCTGCTGATTCTCTCCCTTATCCTGATGTTGAGGGGAACAAGCAAGTGGCTGAGTAGGGCTTAGGGGATGGCTGGGGTTAAACTGTGACAGTATTACAAAGAAATCCTGCTCTGAGGTCAGGGTGATAAAACAACACAATCTTCTGCTCTTTGATTGATGCTATGACCAGAACCCTTTGGTACTTACAGACTTTTATAATGCATCTGCTTATCTATCTACTGGGTTTTTCATTACAGATGCATTGTATTTTCCACCCATCTTGATACAGCCCCTGGGATGGATATCTCTCCGTCTCTTACATTCAGCAGGGAATGGGGGCTGTTTTATTTGATTAAATGGCTCTTCTGCAAACAGCCATAAACACCAATCAGCCCCCATACAGCGGGAAAGCTTTAGAGCTGGGAATGGTAAACAACTCTCTCCTGCCATTGTAATTCAGGAAGGGAGTTGTGCAGCCTATATAGAGTGGGTATTTTACGCAAAAAAATAGAAGAACGAAATGTGGATACAGCCTTGTTAAAATGCTTCTTAAAATACTCCACGTGGCACTTTAATCGTCTTTTCCCATAGCTTGGCTATTGAAAAGAAACTCATTTATTGTAGTCACATTTTCAAATCGGACAACTCTGCCACCTAATTCAAATGCAAAGAGGTATAAACTGCTTGATGGTAATTTAACTGTAGAGAATAAATGGTGGAAAAAAGCAATTATAATTAATCTTCAGCCTAAGGAAAGATTCTGCTTTTTTAACAGAAGAATTTTAGCTTTATTTTAGGTTGCCACACTTTAGGAAAGCCCACTTGCCTACCTGGTACACCTTCCTCATAACACTTTCAAGAAACTAATAAGATGAATTGATTGGAATAAATCAATAAAATTATATATTCCAACAAGATGCAATTTTACTAAAATGTTTCCTACTATGTATAATGAAATGACTGAGGACAATGTCAAAAAGCAGCCAGTAGCAAAAGCCTGCTCAGTCTCTAGTCTCCCAGACCAGGTATTTTCAGATAAGACAATAGACATCTCTCTAGCTCTACAACCTGTATGAACATTTAAATGCACATAGGTATTTAGAAGCACAGACCTAGAATTTGTAAAACAACCACCATTCTGGGGTAAAATTTTGGGTTCCTCTTCTGTATTTGAAAAATTAACCTTTTCTGTGCTTTATTGCTCTGTGTGTATCTTAAACTGCACTGGACTTCCTCCTCTCTCATGTTTTGAGACTAGGATGACTTTAAGGGCAATCATCTGTTTTAATTAAATTTTCCAATACTTAGAGGCTTGATATTTATATACGTTAGAGACTAGAAAGGTTGATTTTCCTAAGTATTCTGCTAGTGGTTTTTAGTTTGTAGCTTAATTTTCCTGCACAGTTCTTATTACTTCACTAGTATTTAGTTGCCTACCAATATGTTTATTAATGTATTGACTATTTAAGGATGATATTCTAAAAATTTGCTATCTGAACTTGATCTATGAATCCCATTTCTTTTTTATGACTCCAGCTGTAAGAATATTAGAATGAAAAAACTCTGAATCATTTCATGACAAACTATCAAATGTCTTACAGTGGAGACTCACTACAGGTCTACTCACTGCAACTGCATTTGCCAGTCTCTGGAACAGACATTTTGTTTGTTTGGTAACAAGCTTTCTAAGAGAAATTATCTAAATCTATCAAAACTGTTTTATAAACAATTGGTATAGCAGCTCCAAAAACATGAAACAAGATCCCTCTGTTACCTCTTATGCCTCTCTCATGATTTTAGACTCGCAGCCTCATAGTCAAAGTCATGCTTTAGGGCTGGAACTTAGGGCACATTTTATCAATCCCCTTTCTCATTATTTCTATTCATTTCTTTTTTCTGTTGCACATATCCTTTAAACAACCTTACATTCAATCCTATCATTTGCATTTTTTAATGCATCACAATATATTTTGGTATTATTAAAATATGTTAATACAAAAAAAAAGATAGCTGGAAACATTTAAGTAAGAAAGTGAATACATTACCAAATTCTGTGCCTGGAGCAAGAGTATGCTCTCCTGTCTCCATCTATTGATCATTAGACAGAGTCTGCATTTCCCTCATCTGTGTGTGATACATCCCCAGAGCAGCACACCACACTATGAGTCTGCAACTGGGCTTCAAAGTGACAGTCAGAGTTTTTGGAACACTTCATCTGATTGCAAATGGAAAGTCACAGATTTCGTTGCACAGACAAACAGCAAACAATGTAAGATGGAGATAACAAAGGGGATGTGTAACTGTGTAGAGAGGTGAAGGGTGGAAAGAAGAAAGGGTTCAAGAGCTGGGGAAAAGCTGGAGTAGCTGTTATCCAAACAGAAGGGACAGAGGGTCAAAAAGCAGAAACATGAAAAAGTAAGAGGGAGGAAACAAAGTGAAGTGAGAATTCAGAAGAACAAGCAGAGGTTGCTGGAGCAGCGTAGGAGTCTGTGTAGTCCCCAGACACTCTCAGGAGGGTGGTGCTATTAATCTTCATGAACCTGGAAATGTTACAGAACCTCTGTAGGAAAAGTATGAAGTTAATGGAGATAAAATGGAGCAACAAGAGCTCATAGGACCAGAATAACAAATGCCTTATACCTTTCATGTCCCCTATAGCCAAACAAGAGTGCTCCAAATGCCAAACTACTCTTCTCTGTCAGGCATTTTATAGAGTTTTTCTTTCTTAGGATAATGAGAATGCAAAATGAGGTATCAGTGCATGGACATGTCCCTCTGCCATAGAAAGGGGTACAAGCCACAGAGAGGCATGATGAGGGAACTGTGAATTAATACTGCTTTTGTACGAGTGAGTTAATAAAAGCAGGGGGACAGAAGGAGAAGATCTAATCCAAATTTCTATTTCTTCCTGTGGCAGCAATTTTTGACAGACATTTTCAATTGATTTTTTTAAAAAGGAATATGGGACTGGATTTCGGCATAAAAGAAAATGTATGGTTGTTAAACTGCACAAATTCCTTTGTCATCCTTCCACAGGAAAATGGCACAGGAAGTGACCTGAAGAAGTAAATGAATTACTTCAAGTAGGACATTTTACTCATGCCAAGGTTTGCTTCCCTTTAGGTTGCACAGACATGGTCCATATCTGATGTGACCAGACTAGAAAAGCATATGTGTGGGAGTGTGTAACTTTCATCAGGAGTCTCTCTTGTTTAATAAAGAGCACTACTCAAAAATCCTAAGGATATATCCCTCCACAAGCTGCTGACACACAGGAGGAGATTCACTGCTCTGTTAACATCTCAGCACAGCATGCTCATCCCTCTCCAGTTTTTGGTCTGTTGGTCATAGTCTTTTTCACCGAGGTGATGCCATAGGTGGAAGAGCTTAGGAAAGTAGTATGTACAATGTTAGCAACAGCATTAGAAGTAGATTTATGGGTTGGAAAAAGTAGCAAGTGTTTTTTATCTAGCAAAAGTGCCCAAATGACAACTGACACCTTACAAAATGGACCCCTCAGTACCTTTCTGCCCCAGAGAATCTGCATCTCCCAAACCCCTCCTGGCCTCTGCAGCTGATCAACAGAAGGGAAAACATAATTTGGTTTTGGTTTTAATTGAGAGAGCAACATGCAGCAGAATTTCCATTTTGCTACAAATATACCTGTGAAGACATTTCCAGTTTTGTACTCTTTACTTAATCCTGTATTTCACTCATGAGATGGTTTGTAACAGCATCCATGAGAGCTGTTTCTCTTTCAGACCTCTCCTGTGCTAATGTATAATAAATGCACTTATCACCTAGTAAATACTTTTAAACCTTTTCTTTTTCCAGCATATGACAACAGCATTGCTCTGGTAGATCCAAATATGCACAAACTAAGCTACTCATTTGTAGGGATGAGTTCAGCATCCTTTTCTGTTTATACAATCCTTTAACAGATGCCTCCCTAATACTGAGTGTGATCAGCTGAGAAATATTCAGCAATAGATAATACTAGCAAAAAAATTTTCTTTAAGCATTATCCTGACATGCTCATGCTCAGCTTTTACAACTACTGCCTGGAAATGCATCCTTTTTCTTAAATTATTTTCTAATTGTCAGTTTTCTTACTCCCTGCTATGTTCCAAAATTTTCCATCCCCTAAAAATCCTGGCTTCAGGACAGAGCTCAGAATTTCTACAATTAATCGCTTGCCAGTGCAAATGAAAGCAGCATCCATGCTGTTTATTTATTCAGAAATTTAAAGTCTCTTATATATAATGCTTGGGATTGCGGTATTCAGATGCGATAGGGCCATGGAAACAAATGGGGATGCACATGGTTCTAGCAGCAATTCCCAAAGTGCTCAGAGCCAGAAAAAGGCACAAGAAGATATAAGAGGGTTAAACTAAGCATTGCCAACTACAAAGTCCTCATACACGTAGCCACAAGCAGTTACTCCACGTGCTGTGGTCTAGGTACACTTGCTGTCAGAGTGTAGTGTTGTGTTCCTACCTGTCAGAAATATCCAAAGTTCTCCAGAAACTTACAGTGGCAGATACCCACACACAGAGCTGGTCTCCTGCTGTCAGGACAGGGACGCATGCCAGGTTTTTCACTCCTAACTCCATCCTAATTAGTCCAGTTCTACAGAAGAGAAACGTCAAGTGAAATCTCCACTTAAAAAGGAATCAATTTTCCCCTCTGGACTGTTTTGCCATATAAAAAGATGACTACAGGGTTAGACGCAGGCTAAGGTGTGAAGGTGTGAACTTTGTATTTGGCCATCAAGATGAAGGACTGGGACCCTCTGGGTGGGGCCCACCCCTTCCATTCCATGCTTACTACTCAAAGGGCTGTTAGCTATCCTTTTTCCAGCTGAAAAGTCTGGACTCAGCTCTCTGCAAAATGTAATTCTACAGAATTGAAGCAAAATTAGTTCCTCAGAGCATATTTTGCTATTTCTTATTTTTATTGCCATTTCTAGTCATGGAATATGATCTTAGTTCGGTAGGTACTGTACAAAATAAGCCGACAAGAAAAATAGGCACTCCTGACCACTCTAGAGATGTAAACTGTCTGTCTTCAATAGCTAGGAAAGAAATTTGGGCACCTAAATTAGGCACCTCAAGTTACACAAGATAGGGGCCATTGACAGATCTAGGTGAAGCAAGGTTTTAAGAGAGAAATATCTTTGAACAGAGGAAGGGATATATCTGTGGGGAGAGCCCTAAATAACCAAGCTTTCAGGCCAACAAACATCTGAAAATGAGCAGAAAACTTCAAGATTAGAAAACTTCAAGATTAGAAAACTGTCTTTCAGACTAATGATGTTAATCCACAAGAGAATTCAAAAGAAATATGTAGGTGACACCACTGAAGCTGGAGAAACTGAGAGATAATAAGGACCAATTGCTCAATAAAATCTTATTTTCTCCCTATCTTTTTATATTGTATTAGACTGTTTTAAACTTTAGTTCCCATGCTCATCTTTTGAAGTTAGGCTGTAGTTCTCCTCTCAGGATGAAGGCTGGAAAGTCAGACACAGAGAGGTTGTTTTTGGAGAAATACTCTTCATCTGATAATGGTGGTGTTCATTAATTTAGTTCATTTTGGGTTATAGTAGTTCTTAGGTTTCACATCACATCTATGCTAGTATTTAGATGACTATAGCGTGAGTTCTTCTCTCTCCTCTGGTTTGGCAGTTATAAAATGAACCAAAGGAAGGGAAAGAACATAAAGAAATAACAAAACAGCACTGCTCAGCTGATGGGTAGCGATCATAGTACGCCAGAGACCCAGTTGTCAAGGTTTTTGTTAGTGTAATAGCAAAAGGAGTGCTAAGGAGTTTGAAGAAAAGAGAAGACCACTGACTTGAGGGAAAACATACATTACAGAAGAGTCCTTGGAGAAAGCATAAAGATGCTTGCTTGAAAAAGGAGTTGCACTGGAAGCTCACACAAGTGATTTCCAATTCAGAAATGAGAAAGCTACAGGGAGACTCAGAATCCACCATAAAAAGCCTTGAAAGCCAAGACAACTGGTTTTGGGTGTTGTTTTGTTGTTGCTGTTGTGTTTTGTTGTTTGTTTTTGTTTTTTTTTTTGTTTGTTTGTTTGTTTTTTTAAACCCAGTAGGATTTTCAATGGAACTAAATGTAGAAAGGGTGCTTTATGGAGGTCCCAGAAAATAACACTGAAAACTCCTGAACCAATGGACTGGAGGTTGTATGGGTAAACAGTAGACATGCTACGGAAAGGAAATTGGGAAAACTTCAATAGACACAGAAACAGAATGCCACAGAAAGAAAATTCGGAGGATGAAGTCAACTACTGTAGGTTTTAGGTTGACCTAAATGAGTGGTCAGACATGAACAGACAGCAGAGGAAAACACACAAAGTTTATTTCAGATGAAAGAAGTTCAGTTCAGTTTAAGAGAAGCAAAATTGCAAGTTGTCTCTGTGGAGCCAATTTGTTTGGATTTAAGAATAGGCATGGATAAGCTACAGATAGAAAAGACCATGGTCTTAGATGTAGGGTGGCACACAAAAATTTCAGAATGAGTCTGGAAAATTCTCCAAAAGAATAGAGAGATAAGAGAGAGAGCAAGCAAAGGCAGTCAAAGAACGGCACAGCACCACAGCAGGACATGCGTCAGTGACATCTGAGGTTGTTACAGTGACTGGCAGGCATATGCAGACTGACCTTTGAACAGAAGTTATGAGTAACTTGGATGGCATTTCAGTGAGAGCAAAAAGGGTGAGGTACGTTCCGGAGCACGTAAGATGAAATAGGAGAAGATGAACTCAGATAAACTTTCCTGAAAACTTTGGAGACAAAGGGAATACAGCCATAGTTGGATTGCTTAGTTGCTGGATGAATACATGTCCATGTAGATCCATTTCTTGATATGTAGGCCGACTCAAATTTTGACTTATGTATTCAGTTGAATAAAGCCCAGCTCTGCAGAAAATAACTTTTACAGGTGTTTTACTCAAGATAAAACCTGTGAAAACTCTCTAGAAAGTCAAAGTAAGATCAGACTTTAATATATGCTCAGGAGTGTTGGTGAGGGAGAACAACCTACCTTGAATTCTGAGAAAATGAGGTAGCAGGAAAAGAGTTTTATATTTCATTTTTAAAGCTATGCACAGAATCTTCTTCGTGTTCTGTTAACAGTCACAGACCAGTTATTATACTTCCAAAACACACTGACCTCCTCAGCCAACCCAGATAGCTATTAGCTTTTTGATATAGCCTGAAAGTAACACCACACTGCATTTGCAGTGCTTTCTGGTCAGGATTCTAATTTTTTACACTGTTGTAAGTTTTTTTAAGCCCCATATATGGAAGCAAAGATACACAGGATTGCAGAAAAGAAAAATAAACAGCCAGACCACCCACAATAATAAAAGGCGAGGGCAGTAGGTGCGCTTGTACCCCCAGGCATCTTTCAGCTCCAAATCATGGACTGTGCAGGAGACAGTAATTGGAAAATAGATGAATTGCACCTTCAGCTGTGGGACTGAACGTATCAAGTTCTTAGGGGTAGTTGTGAACCTTATTACTCGTAGAGCTGACACAGAACATGTCAGCTGCCCAAGAAGCATCACCTCCAGAGGCAGAGGGGAGCCAGGGAACAGTGTCTGGGTTGATAATTAGCTTGCTAACCAACAGCTGCATAGTGTAGCTGATCCTCTTGTGAATTAAGATATACTGGAGTACTGTCCCAGCATTTTTATATGCTCTTCCTTTTTTGCTTCCTATCCCTATCTTAGCCACTGTTAAATTGCTGAATCATGGTACAGATCCAGTATCCCAAAGTCTGTCTTTGTTCTGTTTTTATTTCAGTGTCTTTTCATTGGGCTACTCCATGGTCAGAAATGTTCACAACAAAGATGTATCAACTTCCATATGTTAAATAATTTTATGTGGTGTGATCAGTGTATCTGCCACAAGAATGGCAATTCTGATGACAATTCTGTGGGTATATCAGGAAAATTAGTTAATTCAGGAGGTTTTTTGGCCCACCAAAATAAATCTTCATACTGTCGCTACTGTTGTAAACAAATTAAGAATGTCCATGTTTAGTTATTAATGATTTGTTCTAGCACAGAATCATAAATTGTTATTACCCCTTTCTTTCCCAGAGGAATCACCTTAACAAAACTTTACTATGGTCTATTCATAAGTAGTTTAAACAATATTTTACTATTACAGTATTTTTGGGAGGGTAAAAGTGCCATCCCCAGTGTCCAGGGAAAACAAACGGGCTCAGCAGTTGCAAGCACGTTTCCACTGGCAGTGCAAGTGGGATGACAAGAAAATCCAAATCTCAAGACCAAATTCCTTTTGATGCTGTGTGCAAGTTGAAAAGGAAATACTATGAGCCTATGAGCAGTTTCTCTTAATGCAACATCCATAAGCATTATTTCACCTGACAGTCATTCACAAGTTTTCTATGAACTAAATATTTTGCAGATAGAGTTAAATAGGCAGAGGTTTCAAACACATTTGGATTCTGCCTGGGAAAGGAATTTTCCACTCTGTACTACTTAGAAAAATGAAGACGCTGTAGGCTATGGTATCATGTTCAGAGGAACAAGGTGGGTAGGATAGGGCATTAAGCACTATTATACTCCAGGGAAGAAAGAGCAGACAGGGGCACAAAAGAAGCGCTTCATTATATTTTAAATGGGAATAGTTCCAAGGATAGGAAAGCCTGTGGTGCTTGTAAAGGATTAAACAGGGTAATGTGCTTTTTAAAAAGACATAAAGAGGTATGTAATGTGATATGTTTAAGCCTAAATGATTTTTCTTGGAGTCCTCAATGAATGTTTAAGCAGGCATGACTTAGGCCTCTGTAAATCCTCTCTGAATAAATAACTTCTGCAAAAATAGAGTTTCCTTAGACAGAATGAGATGCATATTTCATAACCTATGCAAAAAAAGGAAAATCAATTTGAGACACATGAAACACTTAAGAATAATAAAGAAAAAGGGAAGAAAAAGTGAATAATCCAAGCTTATATAAAAATACAGCTACTTCCCCAACCATTTTGATTTGACAGTGAAGGAAGACAAACAACTGAATGAATGCTTCCCTATCTTAAACTCAGACCTTCAACTGCTTTTTGCTGTTTTTTGAGAAAGGAGGAGACAACAAATGGAAGAAAATACCTAAAGCACCTGTGCTTTTCAGGCTGTTTCTTTACCCTGCTCTGTCTTCAGGGTAAATCTACTCAGCTGCTCTCTAACTGGACCTGATGGTACATATAGCTGTTCATTATGGATGGAACAGGAGCACACACGGTGAGACATGTGCACCTGATTTATGAGAATAACAGGACGAATAAACACCAAAATCTGAAAACTTACAGAGGCATGATCTTCCCATCCTAGTCTTCTTGCCTGTCCTGCTCTCCTGCTAGGAAACGCAGGTCAAAGCAGTAGATTGCCTGATGCGAAGTGGGACTATGCAATCATTGTCATTTGGCTGTACTGTATTTTCACTCACAGGGGTACCATTCCCCATGAAGTCACTGGTACAGCAAGCACGCATTCCTGCTGAGTGAGAGGGGTGATGTGTTGAGTAAATCAGTGGTTGATCCCTCTCCCCTTCCCCCTGTTTATATATACATTAATACAATAGTGCCAGCTCCTCTGGAATTGTCAGAATAAAAGCAAAACAAAACTAAAGAACTATTATGCTTTAACAAAAAATTTTGTGAAAGCTACTTGTAAACCCCATTTAACCTCTGAGATGGTGCAGCAGGGAGTGCTGTTAAAGCTGAGCATGTCCACTGCACTCAGACATCCTTTCAGGACACATCTTTTCCATGGTGTGTACTCCTATCGCAGCACATTCATGGTCATTAGTCAGCTGAGTGGAAATCCCTTTCCCTGTACCCGTTTGGAAGCACTCTGTAAGTCTCTGCTCTCTCACTTGGCACTCCAGGAACGTGTGCCAAGGTAATGGCATCACAGAGCTTGGACAAACTGCTGTTCGGTCATGCTTTAGGAAGGTAGAAACAAAATGAAACACAGAGGAAGACCTGTTGGTTTAGCTTGTCCAGAGTTATATTTAGCTTAATAGCTGTGATGTGGCCAGTTAAATTCATTAAAGACCCTGAAGAACATCATGAAGCATAGATATAGGCCTAGGAGGCCCATGAATTTCTTTCCTCTGAAATGTTTTCATTTTTTGAAGTGTGTTACAGAGATTATAATCTCTGCCTCTTATCAGCTACCTTTTAAAATATTAGCTTTCTTTGCCTAAGATTAGCTTTTAACATCACTTTCTTCATCCAGCTTTCTTCCTGAGCAGGCCAAATACAATCTCCCCAAAGCTTCTGTGTGAGTAGCAGCTGGCAAATAATCTTTTTCTGTGTCATATCTTCCTGTAAACTGAAGGAAGGGGAGAAAATGCACACGTAGGTAAATGTGTATGTTCATTAGAATCAGGCCTAAGATGTCTGATTTTTTTGAACTGGAGGGTGGTTGGCTTCTTCACATGGCACAACTTAGTTTTTCAACATCATCACTTGCAAGTGCTTATTCCTGGGGAGCAGAATCATGGGAAATTAAAGAACTTAGAAATTTCTGGTTTTGTAGGTTTTAAGATAGCAAATGCCATATTTCCAGGAACAAGAAATCAAAGACTGTAATCTGGAATTACCTGCCAGCATGCTACACCATTTGTTTGGGTTTTTTTTCAGCTAAAAGCCTTTAGTCAGCACAGCTGTGTTTGATGTACTCTGTTTTTTAATTCTTCTGAAACCCTTTGTATAACTTGGGAAGGCAAACCAAAAGGAGGGCAGTTTTTTAAAATATATATATATACAAAAGTCAACCCCTAGCTTTATCAGCCCCTTACAAACCAAGCTAAAATATGTTTTCTCAAAAAAAGCAATTTCCTCTAGCCTATAAATCTTCAGACTTTTTTTCTTGCTCTTTCAGCTCATGACTTTATCTAAAGGGGTTTCAAAAGTGCAGTTCCCCAGGGCCACTCTTGCCTCTTCTTTTAAGCTGTTTAGTCCTCCAGAGGAGAAAATATGATCCTGGTTATCCAGAGGTTGGATCGGTGATTTTAGAACTCCAAAGAATCTTTGTTATTTTGTAGTTCTTTTATTATCAAGAGATCACCAGTGATTACATCATTCTTTTTAACACACTTTTTTCCCTTGTCTGTATTCAGTGTGAAAACATCAGAAATTACAGGTTTTCCTGGTAAATGGATTTTGAAGGAGACAAAAGGCAGAGTTTTTCTGGATTTTTAGAAGTCTCTAAATCAAGCTTATAACAAGTAAGCACACAATTCATAGATATTTTGTCTAATCAATCTTCCCATTTTGAAGTTCAAAATAAAGTTAACAAAATACGATAATTCTTTGATTTGATTTAAAAATCTGAATATAAAGATAAAATGGTAGGCAAAAAGTTTGTATACAGTCACTCATTATACTGAATATTCACTCTTATAGCTGTAGCTGTCAAACAAAAATTGGGAGGGAGTTATTGAATTCACAAACATGCTTACAAAAATTGATTCCTACTCTCAAAGCCCACCACAGAAAGTGGTTGTGAGACTGATCTTTAAAGCCAGATCATCTTTTTCTGCCTTCCTCTCTCAAAACAAACATGATTCATAGCTACAACTGAAAGCCAAGATTTTCAGCATTAAGAGTCTACAAAAATAAGATAATTAGTGTTCTAAGACCAGTGATCCTATTCCCATTTTGCATCCTGATAAATGCACTCATCTCCTATAAATACACCTATAAGTCCTTTTTTCGGCAAACAGTTGAGGTACTTACATTTTAAAATGCTGTTAAAAACAAGCTACACAGCTGAGAAGTCCCAATGCTCTGTGCTGATTGCAAAGGACTTGCAGAAATAGGTACCAGGCACGATCTTTAGCTGGGTGCGAATGCATCTCTTATATTTAAAAGCAACAACTAAACAAATGTGGAGTCACACAGAGCATCTCCAATGGGAAGCAAAATGTAAGCATACCTTTTGAATACCTGCGGTCGACTCCACGACGTTGTTCTCTGAGCCATTACTTCTGTTAATCATCCTCCACATTTGGGAATACATGCCATCCCTCTCAAAAGGATTCATCCCTTTCACTCGGACGTGCTCATAGACTGCGGAGTCCAAGACAGTGCCATAAGGAATATCCGTCTGCCTCGACAGATCCTGGAGAGACCTTAATTGTTGGTGAAGAAAAGAGACACAGGAGACTTGAAGCTACATTTTCAAGAGGAAGGAGCTGCAGGCAAGCAAAGGGCAATACATAGGAAGATAGCTGTCAAGACACCTTCTTTAGGTTTTTTTTTTTTAATTATTTTTCCTTTTCTTTTTTCTTGAAAGGTAAAGTGAGACTGAAAAAGGGGTGGAAAAAGTGAAAATGGATGGAAAGAGAAGAACAGAAAGAGTAAGAGGATCCTGTCAAATGCCAAGATCCTTTTGGCAGGGGCAAAGGAGAGAAAGGGAGCATTGCAGTCTCTCCAGCTGTATGCAGGAAGTTCAACAGAAGCTGGGTAACAGCCTACATGAGTACAGTGCAAACACACACTCTGCTGCTGGGGAGCTGGAGTGTTGGCACTAGAACTCACCAAATCTAGCCCAAAGCACCTGTGCTGAGTAACTCTATGTGCTACTGGGTTACACCACGAAAGGCAGTTTTGTCATGGTATTCCTGCACTGAACTGTGGTTCACAGTAGGTCACATCCTACATTATATTCAGCAATTAGATTTCTGTTGTGGTTTCATAAACTGATTTTTCATCAAAGTTCATGTTATTTAGTCTAATAAATATGTTCTGCTTTACATGTTATCTAGTTTTACCATTCCTTGTAAAAAAGAAAAATAATACAGTTTCTAAAGGATCCCAACTGCAGTATTTTCAACCCTGATTTGGACTTAAAAAATGTATATTATAACCCTTTAAAGTCTCCTTACCTCTTGGCCTTTATTTTCCTGTCCTGTGGAATTCCTCTTCCGTACCTTTGATTCTTTAATGGCTTTCATTAAAGTTTCAAAATAACTACTGCCATATGTCTCCTGCCTAAAACCCATTACAGCTTTCCCAGCACAAATTAATGGTATAAACTGCAAATCTAGGGGTTGACACATAAGGACAAATCAAGGGGTAGAACACTGTCTTAAAGAAGGCAATAGCAAACTGTAAAAGCTCATTGCAGACACAGAAAAGCAAACACAAATGTAGGAAACTCATCAAATTCCAAGTTGTGTTTCTGAAACATGTAAACATGGTGGCTAGTGAAAATGGCCCTGCAGGTGGAAAAAAAGGAATTCTTGGGTGTTCTGAGGTTGGCACTGAAGAAAACAATAACCAAATCTCAAAAGATATTTATGTCTCTGAACAAAACAGAAAGCAGGAGAAGAAGAAATCAATAGAGCTCAATAGCAAGGGTTCAGAAGTTAGATAAGTAAAAAAGAAATCCTTTGAAATTCAGACATATGGTCTTAGAAAAACACTGAACAAGAGCTAAATTCTAATCAGATAACATATAGTAACTACAAGGAAGGGATAAATTTAATTTTGATGAGTAAATAACTAACAGTATTAAACCCCCGAAAATCTTCTCCTCTTTCTCCAACAGGATGACACTCCTCTTCAACAGCCATCCTGCAAACAATCAGGACACATATGGAATCATCAAAGATGAGATGGCAGTTGTAATGTGAATTTCCTGAAACCAAGTGTATTTGCCTTCTACTAGAGGACCAAGACATGCCTTTTTCTAGGAGGAAAAATATGACACTGTAGTAGACTAAGGCATCAGGAAAATAAGTACTGTGGTTAATTTGTAATTGAAAAGTAAAAAATAAACTATCAAGTCCAGATAAATACCTATGAGTTCTGAAAGATTAAATATGAAATGGCTGAGCTGTTAGTAAAAATAGGAAACCTTGTTACAGCTGTGAGCGAAAGGGAAGCAGTAAACATTTTAAAAAGTGGCAATCAGGGGAATTGTGAAAGTAAACTACTTAGGTGATATTTTAGGTGATAAATTTAATAAATATAGTGAAATAAGGTTTGATACAATTTTAAAGATCAGTCCTGAAGCTTAGCATAGCCACCAGGCAGGTTTCTCCAGGGAAAGCAATTCAATCATCTATTACACTTTGAAATTACTAAAAAACCCCAAGAATTTCAAAAGGGCCTTCATCTCATCAGACAATATACAGATGGTGGAAGATGCTGGATAGTCTTCAAACGAGGAATTTAGAAACACTTCCTGGCAACCCTGGGTAGCATTAGAAATACTCAGCCAGAGTGGATGCGCTTGAGGGATTTCAAGGGTAACAAGAACAGCTTTTGCAGAACTAAAAGCCTAAACAAGGAAAGTGTGAAGCTGTTGATGGGGACAGCAGACACAGCTAAAGCTGAGGTGTTCAGTGCCTGCGTGAGTGCCTCACTCTTCCTCAGCAAGGTCCCCCAGCAAGGTCTCTGGGAACAGAGGGAGGGTTCAACGGGGCAATGAACAACCAGCAGGAAGTGGTCAGGTAAATCCCAACGAGACAAGGCAGGGATTGACTGGGATCACCAGACCCACAGAAGCCTATGGGACCTGGCAGGCTGCATCAAAGTGTGCTGAGAGAGCTGGCCAATGTCCTTGCAGGGCCAGCTGCTTTGATTTTTGAAAGGTGAAGGAGATCCTTGGCTACTAGAGAAAGAAAATGTCCAGACTGTATTCAAAAAGATGAAAGAGATGATTCATGGAATTATAGCTGGTCATCCAACATCATGGAGTGAGTCTTCTTAGGCCACATTTCTGAGCATATGAAGGAGAAGCAGCTGACTGGCCACGGTCTACATGGATTTACCAAAGCTAAGTCATGCCTGACCAACTTGGCTGCCTTCTACAATAAAATTACTTTGTTTGTGGACAAGATGAGAGAAACAGACATAGTTTACCTCAGCTTTATCAGGGCATTCAATACTGGCTCCCACAATATTCTTGAATCTAAATTAGGTCATTAGGTATGACTGGGTGGGAAAATGGATAAATTCCTGATTGGATAGTCATGCTCACAGGGTAGCTCACATGGAGTCTGCTAACAGGTACCACAGAGGTCTAACCTGGGACATGTCTTTACCAATAACCTGGAGGAGGTAAGCAAGGACCCTCTTGTCAATTTTGCTGATGACATGACATTGAGGGACCAGCTGACTGCTCAAGAACAGGCTGCTGTTCAGACGGACCTAGAAAGGCTGGGGGAATGGGGTGTGAAATTCAGCAAGGACAAATGCAAAGTCCTGCACCTAGGGGTGAATAACTCCCTGTAACAACCTAGGCTGGGGCACAGATCTGCAGAAAGGCACCCCCACAGGCAGCAGTGGGCCTTGGTAAGAGCTTCGTTCTTTTTTACCATTAGGCAAATTGTTGTGCAGAGTAGTGTATTACTGTTGTGTTGACTGTCTATCTGTCAAAAGCATCAGTGATGAAAGGCACTAGATAAATAGAACATACATCCATTCTGTGTTACTGCTGCTGCTGCTGCCAATACACTCCTCTACCTGGCAGCGCTCAGAAGTGCAATGAACTGTCGCAGGATGCAAAATGTAATGTCCTGTGATTGTTGTGTTATTTGTCATACTAGAAAAGTATACAAAAAGTATTTATTGAGTCTCCAATTTCCAGTGACAACACCTACCAAAAGTGCAATCATTACAAGTCTATGTATAGCCATATAATTTCTAGTATAATAAGCAACAGAGAATTTTTTGGATATATTATTGCTACGTGGTAAATAATTGATATGTGTAGCTGCTGCCACAAACCAGTATGGTTACAAACAACACAAAAGAAAACCAGCTCCTCTGTATATTTTGTGGCTATAAAAGCAACTCTGCTATTTTCAGAAAGGTACACCAGCACAAGACATCAGCTGTCAGTCTTGAAGTGTACTACAGTCAGATATGGGAAACATATTGCAAACAGGCTGAGAAGCAAGAAAGAATGCTATCACACACAAAGGCAGCACCAGCAGGGAAATAACAAGGAGAAGAATTATGTCAATGCCTTCAGGAAGGCATGTTGTAGTTGCCAAGTCTGGCATTAACTACAGTCTGCAGTTTCTCATGGTTAGATGTGCTATCCTAAAACACCGGATGCCTCTCAGCTGCCCTACTCTGCATCTTTACACAGTTGCAGGTGAAGCTCCATGCTGAGAAAATGATGGTAGGAGGACAAAAGCAAGACAACTATAAATGTAAACTCTATGGATGCGCTAAATGCTGTTGTTGGCAGTAAACCTAAAGTTTTGGTTCACCTGACCATACACTGAGGAACAAGAAAGAAGTTTCAGAACCTTTGACATGTATATGTGTATATTTTGCTGCATAAGCAAGCTGCAAAAGCAGTAAAGATCTATCACATCAGCGGCTCCCTCCCCTCGCACAAACATGTAAAATGGGATCATAATATATATGACCTCCTTCAGATGCTGGTTTTTTAATAACCTGCAACTCTGCAGACTACTGGTGTGCCATTCAGAACCTAGAAGCTATTGTACAGCAAAACAAAGAGAAATGACAAACTTTGACAGAACTAACAGAATTATTAAACCATCGAGGTTCCTTTACCGAAGAAAGAACTTTTATAACTACTTTGCCTCCAGCCTGGTTTTATAAGTTACACATTGTTTGGAGTACCTCTATTCCTGTATTAAACAATTCATTCTCTTTTCAGACAAATGCATTTAGTGCATACACAAATCCTCAGCCTCACTATGTCACCCAATCTCACCACACAGCTGCCACACCAGATCTCAAAATAAGGAAAAAGTATTTGTCAAGCTGATTAATTCCTACGATACAGGGTATCATTTGATGCCCAAATTCTGATACTGTTATCCACACTGAAAGTTAGTTTTGTGATAGTTCTTCATTGAGCTACCCGCAAAGCAAAACATACATCTAGCGTGAGTAAGTAAATTATAGTCCAACATTTTAAAACTTTTATCTCCTTGAATTTCTAATTTTGAAGCAATAAGGTGGCAGGCACTGATCTCTTCTCTGTGGTGAACCAGTGATAGGACCCAAGGGAATGGCCTGAAGTTGTGTCAGGGGAGGTTTAGGTTGGACACTAGGAAAAGGTTTTTCACCCAGAGAGTGGCTGGGCACTGGAATAGGCCCAACAGGTGGTTGGGCACTGGAAGTGGTCACAGGACCAAGCCTGACAGAGTTCAATGAGTGTCTGGATGATAATCTCGGGCACAAGGTATGAATCTTAAGAACGGTCCTGTGAAGGGCTAAGGGTTGGACTCGATGATCCTTGTGGGTCCCTTCCAGCTCAGCATGTTCTGTGATTCTGTGATTCTGTGATTCTGTGAATGATGACAACTGTTTAAAAACATAAAAAAAGCAGATATACTTGAAATAAAAGGTTATAAAATAAAATACCTTTAACTGAGTTTGTATAAAGACAAATTCTACTTCTAGGGAAGTGACCACACAGTCAGATCATAGTTCAGTTTATTTTTGGCTATCATTCAGGCAGCATTGTGGGGAAAAATGTTATGTGTGGTCTTTATGGTATGTTTTTTTAATCACTGCAACTACTGGGATAACGCCAATATTATCCCAATATCAATATTATCTCAAATTAACTAAGCTAATAGGACTATTATGAGGATGATTTGAGTCATTTGAGGATGAATTATTAACAGATACATGTATTTTCCAGCATTTGTTGATCTTGTTTAGTATTCTGCACCTTAATTAGGCAGCAGTTTTCAGGTCACTTTCATTTTATGGCTTAGGAAAAATTAATTATTTTGTAATTAAAAAGATTATCTCTGCTTCCAGCTAGAAGAGAAACATAGTAGGATTGGGATATGTTTCTTTCTCCAAAGCACACTCTCTTCTATAAACTCAAATCCTAGACTCAGAAGTGGTAACATGTTCACATATGTCAGCCAAAAGCCTTAAAAAAATACAAAAAAAATGTTGATAAGCTAAAGGTCAGCTCCATAAAGAAATAACCAAATTTCTTTTTAGATGATTAAACACCACTGAGATCAGACACTTGGGCATCAACATATCTTTGTAGATCTGGGTTATAGATCAATTTAGGCTAGCTGTGTTAGACTTCACTGTTGCACAGAGCTGTGTCTAAGAAGTAGTCACTAAATTTTAGGCAAAACATAACTGATGTCATGCCTTACACTGAAGTCTTTATTTATGAATAATTCAGATAAAGTTTTCCAGTTCTTTTTTTGTTTGCTGGTTTTATTGGTTGGTTGGGCTTTTTTCCTAGGACAGTAAGGATTAATTCGCAGGGAGACTTACGCTTAGGGGACAGGGCACATTAAGCCAAGAGATTTAACTGTTGGCAGGGACAGCTGTGGCAGAAAGTAGCAATAGGGCTTGCTAGCCCTATTGCTAGCAATAGGGCTAGCAATATTGCTAGCAATAGGGCTAGCAATATTGCTAGGATGAAGTTCTGGGTGAACCATGCTGAAGGAAAGATTAAAGAACATTCTGTTTTTCAGCATCAGGAAATATCTAATTACCGAGTTCTTGTGTAACCCCCTTGCAGAAGTCTTGTAGTCAGCTGCACTGAGCTGTTTAAAGCCTCGGGGAGATCTTAGCTTCAAGTGAATCATGGTTTAGAAAAATGTCGTGAAAAGAATGACTGGGCAAGAAAGACAGGCTTTACCTCTATTCCTCTATTATTTGGAGGCAGAGGTCTCACCTATCAAATAAGACATAGTAGTTGTAACATGGAGAGCATTATGTGAACTTCTTGTTTTACAGAAGACACAAGATGCAGACTCTTCCCTTAACACGTACAATCTGAAGTCTTAAGCTTCCACACTTTTAGGAGTGGATTAAATTCGAAACCACCTAACATTGGCCTTTCATATGACAAATTGTTTGACTCCTCTGTCCACCCCATTCCTCCAACCTTCCTGCAAAATTTCAGTGCCCATGAGAAGGTGGTGACACCATCCTCTAACCCAGAAAAAACAATGCAGTAGTTTGAGTAAAATCAATCTCTGCCCATGGACTCTAATTCTGTCCTAAAGGAATCATAAAACACAATAATGTCAATAGTGGCTCACTGATTAAATTCACAGCATCAGCACCTATGAGAAATAGCTCACGACCTCCAAATTTATTTGGCATTTACCAAGGAAAGCCACTCTTAATTACTATTAATTAATGTTGCATTTGAGACAGTGATCTTAAGATTTAAGGAGAAGAGAAATTATGGTTTGCTTTGCTGCCACAATGTTTTGGCATTTGAAATGCTGAGTGTCTTGATTTAAATGTCATTTGCAATGTGGGTCAAGTGTGAACAAAAGATGCATCCAGGAACTACTTTACAACTTGAGTGCCTCTACTCTTAATATTGTGTATTGGCAGAAAATGAAAAGCTGAGCTCCTGAAGGTATTAAAAGTAGCTGTTAGTCTGGAAAAAGAGATTAATGTCCACTCTTTTCCTTCTAGTTCTTCTAAATCAATTTAAAAACTGTAACGATTTGATTCAAATTGAACACTGAAGCAGGGCACGAATGCCATCAAGTGAGGTTATACAGAAAAGATCTACTTCAAGACTCTCTAGGGAAAGGGTACATTTAACTAGTCCTCCCTAGTGCACTGACTAACAAAATTTTGCATGCTTTGCTTCTCAAAATAGAATTCTGGATACCATAAGGAACTGACTAGGAAGAGTGACCCAGCCTTCATACCAGACAAGAAAGGGAAGCTGCAAAAGCTCTGAAACAAACTGGCTTCATATCCAAAAGTTGAAATGCAGTAACTACCAAAAAGTTTCACAGAAATGGAATATGCTGTGGACTGCTTGAATCCTCCTATCTTTTGTAAAAGATATCACAAGGACCATACCTTCAACAACACACTGCAATATCTGATGCTAGCTGGAAATCGGAAATGAAAACCTATTAACTACTTGTTATATCTGTGCAAATCTACTGACTTCAATTTCTTTCATTTTTCTGACTTCTCTGAAGCTGGTTGGATACTACTACAACCAGAATCTCGATTACTTTCTCCAAATGCTCATACTCATTTCCATTCTGGCCTTCAAGGCTCCCCAAGGTACAATTTGAACTGCTAAAAAAAAAAAAAAAGTGGAGCATCAGCTTTTTTCTTTATTGCTTATTCATGTTTTCCACTTTGCAGTAATTCAGCACGGTAAACAAACAGCTTCTCTCTTATGTGCTGGTTTCAGTTCCAATGTTGGCAGTTTTGTAAACTAAAGTTTTACACTCCTGCCGTAGTTAGGATAACTTCATTCCCTAATGGATACTTAACACATTTAATTACTCTATTTTTGAGCTGAAAGTGCTGTTGAAAAATGTCTCTGTTCTTTCATTCCAGGAGCTCTCCAGCTGCAACATTTTCTACTGAATAAAACATTTTCAGTGACTTTGCCCATAAATAATACAGCACAAAGACCAATGTAGTCCCAACTGTACATAACAACCTCAGATTTCCACTGAGGGTTTTCTAGAGACATCATAATAAACTGCAAGAAAAAGCTGAAGGTGTATTAAATTATAGTTTGGGTATATTTTTTTTTCCTTTTTTTAGACATGATAAGAAAACAGACATTTTTCACAGTAATTTGAACATTTTTCTGGACTACATCAAAACGAGAAGGGGCATGATTTTAAAGCAGGATGCAGAGGCATATTTCATTCCTGTAAGGACAAACTGAATGACTGAATATATCACTATTATTTATTTTGCATGTAAAAAATCTCATGTTTTTTTCTTCACAGTCCTTACTCATATTTAAAGCTTTTTAAACTTAGAAAAAAACCCCAAAAACCCAACTTCCCTCAAAACCTCTCTCTCAGTGTCGACAAACATTGACACAGAATATCATTTTACTCCTCTATACATTTTGAAGGGATTGTAATTGAAACTACGGAGTCAAACAGTTGGGTTGTGTCAAAGTCCCCTGCAGCATTCCATGATCTCAAAGTCTGTTATTCAGAACAAAAAAAATAAGATAACTTGTTTTAATTGTTTAATAATTTCCTGATGTGATTTTAGACTCATTTACATATCTCTGTCTTAGAGTATTTAGCCCTCTAATAGAGGAAAGCGTTGGGGTTGTTATCCCAGAAAGGAAGGGTAATGAAACAGCCATAGCAAATTTCCAGTTAGGAATGAATAAGGACTGATAAAGCCTGGGCGACTTGGGCCAAGGGACACTCAATAAGCAGGGAGAAAGGGTTCATGAAGTGCAAGAGGATGCTCCTAATGGGGAGAGTCAGGAGACAACCAGGCACTCAAAGTTAGGGACTGCTTCTGCTCTTGGTTCTGAACTTCATCTTCCAAATGAAACATGCAAAGGAAACTTGTCTGGTATTGCAGATGTTTACTTGCCTATGTGCCATGAAAGCCTGGATTGGTTTTAGTATGTAGAAAATCCTCACCTAGAGGAAAAGTGCCTTGGTGTGAGCATGGTGACCAGCTGCCATGCAGTGCTTCTTGATCCTAACCTATGAATTCACAGTAGGCCAAGGCTCCCCCTACCCAGTCTGTAACAGTGGCTTGCTGTCTCAAGGGGAATTTCAGAGAGGTTTGGAAAGTAGCTGAACTAGAGGTAGAAAGACCTTAGAGGATGATACACAGAAGTCAGGGACCAGACTGCGACTAGCACTCTCACCAACATGTCTTCTTTTCCTTTTACTTTGGACTCAGGGGGGCCACGTGGGGCTCAGCTCAGAACACCTTTCTGTTCGTGCCCCAGGGCGCTGGGTTATACATCTGGGTTTTGTGGGTTAAAACTAATTGTTTGTCTGTATAATTGTATTTATTTGTATTATTTTTATTAAATTGTAATTCTGACTTATAATCTCTTTTGAGTTGGGTTCATTTCTCCTGCTGGTTTACCCTTAAATCAGCACAATACTGGAGTACAAAAGGTCAGAGAGAGGGTAGGAGGCCTAGAAAGATTCCTGTGATATGGAGAGATGGTCTGCAAAAAAGGACTGGAATGTATGACAGAAAGAGAGTTCACTATAAGAGGGACAGGAAAAGACAAGGACACTCATGTTAGGGAGGCCTCAAGCAAAAGAACCAATAGATAAAAAAGAAGAATGTGATCTGCTTGTGTGGTAAGAGAGCACCTGAGAGCAGAAGGAGCAAAGTTAACTAATGAGTGAGTTTTTTATGGTTTGTTACTGCTAACACATCTTTGCCTTGGCAAGAATAGGTGAATTCAGCTTTGAGCTCTCCATACATTGAAGAAGCATTGGGTTCGTCCTGACCAAAGTGTCAGAACACAAGTATTGTGGGATACGCCTGAATAGAAAGCATAGCTGGTATACACAGCAACAATTTATACTTTCCCATTTCGAGCACTAATACAATGGTTATCTCAAACTCAATTGCTTCTTTCAAAATACGTATGTGTGCATATATACATATGTATGTGTGCCACAGGGAAAAGTATCTGCTGGAGGCCAAAAATTTTCATCCTGAAAACAACGCGTCTCCCGGGAGACTGACAGTCTATGGTATATTGTTATTTTTCCAGCTTCTCAGGATGATAAAAATTTATTCCTTTTATCACATTTAAGTAGAACATTCATACCCCTCTACATGTATATTTATGTTCGCCCTCCTTTCCCTTGAATCATTCTTTATCAACTTACTGGATGGAGTTCTCAATGCGTGTGATGGTGAGGAAAGCTGCTAGGTTTGCTGTGTAGGAGGAGATGACAATCAAAGCAAAAAGCCACCAAGCTCCCATCATCAGTCGGGTTGCCAGGGTTGTGTATGGAACCTCTCCTCCTGTGGGAAAGAAGGAAAAGAAAGAGTTTTCATTTGACGGAAGGGAAACCCAGATCCTCATTGTTCATGCATTGCTCAGGAGAACTAGACTCCAGGGTCAACAGGGTAAAGCAGTTTACTAAAGTCTGGTGCAGGACTTGGAGCCACACTTTCTATCCAACAAAAGGACTGAAGGAAGCCCACACTGTCAGTTATCATTTCTGTATTTAATCTCTTTTGCTATTGTGCCTTTAATTGCAATTCATTTGCCAGTCCTGTCCAGTAATGGAAATAGACTTCAAGATCTCAGAACAAAACCAGCAAAAGTAAATTCCTACAATGGTCTTTCCTTAGAGATCTTATCTAGAAACCTTAATTAAGTTTTTCTTTCATTCTGGGGAACATAAAGTTAAAAAACCCCATCAAAACACAATTACTTTTCACAGTTCTCTAGGCAGGCAGATGCTCATGAGAACCATATGTATGTGTACAACTTGCTGCAAGTGAACTTGGACATGCAGGAAAAAAAGTCCCATGTATTGAAGAATAAAGCAAAAATTGTTTTGTATTCCCATAGTTGCTTTTCTTTAAAATCCTACTGCCATGAAAACAGAACATTAGCAGTAAATAAGCCTGACAGGATAAGCTGCATACCACCGCTTGTGTGACCAGAGCCCAGTTAGGCAAGCCATGAAAAGCAGCATTTTTTATTCAAATAACTGCCCCAAAACACACAAGTTTGGAGTGTTTGCAAGAGCTCTTTCAGTTAAAAACATATGAATCACAGATTTTTAGATGAAGGAAAATTAATTTTTTAAAAAATGAATTTAAAAATTATGCATGCAGCATAAGTTTTGTCACAGCTACAAGTAATTAGGGGAGACAGTGAATACAACAAACACCCACAGTCAACTGCTCAAGATGTTCACCCTTTTCTTCTCCCTTGACACTCAGCAATTTAACTTCAATGCTGACATTACTTTTGAGGTAGCTTTCTCAGATGCAAAATGATGGTACAATACCTAGGATTAGCAAAGCGCTCTGTTACTGATTCAGTCCTCTGTAAGAAGTTTTTTTTTTTACTTATGTAATAACTCCTTCATGTTTCCCCAGCAAGTAGGTTTAAAGGGAATACGAATTACAATTATTCCCACTCCACAAACAAATAATTTTCAATTATATACAGAAAATAGATATTTAATAAATGTTATATATGAAGGATCATCTTACTTTTTTATCAGTTTGTCTTACCTACACAAAGCACTGGGAACTCTGCATCACCATTCAGATTTGAAGCTTATGTGCAGTTACTATATGTGAAGTAATAACTGACTCCACTCACTCACACTTTTGGTACTTTAACATTGAAATCCTTTGCCTTTTGAGAATTCCAGCATTGAAAGACAAAATCTATGTTAGATCAGCGCAGTTGGAAATTAATTTTCTTTTATTTCCAAGATGCCATGTAATTGTCTGAAATAAGAATCTACTGATCTGATTGGGAGATATTATTTCAGTATAAGGATTATTGAAGATGAACACTAACTTCAACATCTGAAGATTTGGTTTTCACTGCTGCATAAATTTTAAATTATTTTTAATAGATTATTTCTACTTTACAACAGTTTTTGCAATGTCTTTGGAATACGTAATTTAAAAATGATTTTTTTAATAAAATGAAAAGGGCAGACAGTTATATTAATTCATTAGAAAAGGTTGTTTGTCTTTTTAACTTTCAGGTGCCAATCCCTGCAGATAATCTTTACATTGAATTGAAATGGGTAGTGTGATTAAGAAGAAGCCAATAATCTCCTGGACATCCTTGCATTTTTGTTTTTCAGCTTAATGAATAAAGCTCTAAATTGCCATATTTTTAAATTGAAAATAAATGTCAGAAAAGAGAGGACCATTGAAACTGACACACCTGCCTTCTGGTTTCCAAGTGAGGATGCTGTGCAATAAATGAACATGAAAGCCATTACAGATCCCTAAGCTACAGCATTTCCTACCATTCATACAGTGTAGCTTTCCCATACATCAGTAAGGTTGTTTCCCCTAATCACTGTTACTTTTTCCTTCTTTCCCCCATGTCAAAAGTAGACTTTAAAACCCATGAATGCTGGTTAGCCCAAGTGCTTTTAGCTCATCCAGGTGTTTGTGTAGTCTTGTTCCTAATTCACAGTCATACCTCGTATATCAGAAGTCAATAAACGAAGCTTGAGGCCAAAACTTGTATCTGAGTACATGTACAGTAAACACATATCAAAATAATTCAGCACTCCTCTAAAAATCCTTGCACTGAGCCTTCTTAAACCACCATTTCTAAAGTAGGGCTGACACCACAACTGCATAAGTGCATGACTTTTAAGCTGTACAGGCAGGGTACTTCACCTTTTCCAGTGGAAGAAGGATAAACAAAAATCAAAGGAGATCTTTTACTGTCATGGTATCATTTCTTTGGTATCTATTAGGAGACTTAATGTGATACAGTCTTGCTCCATTGTACTGTTTGCTAAAACACTTCCTGCAACACGACAATTCACCTTAAGAAATCTCTTCGCTCTCCCCAGTTTTGTTTCTGGGGACAAAGTTTCCAAAGTTTTCTTTCAGTCCAAATTTACATGTTTTCTCAGTGCAAAAGAGTACCAATTCACTCAGGAGAGCAACAATCACTGTTTTTCCATGAACATTACCATGATAAAGAGCTACAGACCTAACAGACACTATTCTTGACTGTAAATGCAGAAGGGACATGCGTGCAAACCTCCCTGAGCTCTGCTTTCCTATATGTAATATGATTTTTAGGTGCATCAACATCTTTATGGATGACAACATATTCCAGTTACAAGGGGCTATGCACAGCAAACACAATGGGGGAGCCAACAAAATGGAACAAATCTTTGCCTGCTATTTTATTTTGTATCACACCAGCAAAACTTAATAACCCCTAATGGCAAAGGGGACCACTTGGTGCCATGTAAACACACACTGATGACCAGAGTAAAATCTGTTCTATCATACCTCATTCCTATAGCAAAATTCATCAGTGGGAGTTACTATACTGGCTGTGGTTACACTAAAAACACTACTGTTGTAGCATGCCGAGCAACACTTTAAAGTACTGAGCTCCACTCATGAAACAAGTGGAAATCAAAGAAGACAGTCAGCAGTCCTGGAGTTGCTTTGTCATCTTGAGAGACAGATCTCAAATGAATACAGAAGCTATATTATTCTTTATCTTGGCCTTTCCAATATACTGGCAGAAGGGTTTAATGCAGCACAAAATGAACCTGTAGATCACCTATGTTGTGGCTGCAGCTCTGAGTATAATTCATCTGACACATGATGTGTGCTAATATCCCTTAAAAAATCTAATCTGCCTTTAAAATTTTCAGATTGCATATTCAGGAAGCAAAAGACACTTTCCAGAGTAAACTGAACTAGAAAAATCAATCTTCTTGGTAGTTTCCTGAAAAAGTTGAATTACTGTAGAAGTCAGAGTGAAAGAAATTACTTTTAGTCCTCCCAGGCTCATCTAATGCAGCTCTCCTTCATCAATCCTAGACTACTTAATGCTGGCCTACTTCAGATGACAGGCTTAGACTGCAACTTATCTTATAAATTTTTGTTTATTCCCATTTCTTTCCAAGTGCTTCAAGCTAAATAGAAGGCAAGAAAAATAATGCATTGTCTTGACAATGCAAACAATATAATGCATAATTATGACATTTAAATATCAGGAAAAACCCACCTTAGGAGATATAATGTGAACCTATACAATTCCCATACAGATTTTTAATATTTTTAAAATTATTCTCCCTCATTAGCAGACAGTTTAAAAGTTTCTTCAAGTCAAAAATCACAAGAGAGGATTATGGGTAAGAAGGAGGGATGAAATCGTGGGACAAATGGGCAAAATAGGGAAATTGAGGATCACATCCTGGTGAGATCTTGGTATTTCATAATTCTGGACTAAAACTGAAGAATTCAAAATGCATAGGCTCTTTCTCCAAACACCTTTTTCTCAGGATTTGTCAATTGTTTGCTTGAAGAAAAACTGTGTTCATCTGCGTAGTTCAGAACTGTAATAGTGTTTCAGATGGAAACAAAAAAAATTCTCGTTTGTGGACAAAAATAAATGGTGCAATGTTTCTTGAAGCAGTTTCAGCTGCAGTTGGTAAATAAAAGGGTTCAAACCTGGTGGCAGCCATCTTGTTGAAAAGTGATGCAATTCTTGTTACTATTTAATTCAGGCAGTAAACATGCAAGATAAGTTGTCTCCCTCTGATTTAATATCAGGTTAAGAACTTCATTGTGATTGCACAATACTTACAAATAAAATTACTTTGCTTAACAGCTCAAAAATACTGATTTTACTATTATTAAAGCAAATAGCTTGGCAACATAGAGCCCACAATGTTGAGATATTCTCAACAGAATTGATTATGAGAAATGAGCCTTTTGAAGATTAATTATTGAAATGTACTTTATAAACAACTACACACGCAGAGAAAACCCATAAATCACCATTATTCTATGTCCTGGATTTCATAACTAAACTAAATGATGTTTCTGAGGGGAATTGAGAGCTGGACTGCGAGTCTGCTGCAGCTACTCCCAGAGAAGGCTCTATCCTTCCACAGGAAGGACACTACACAAATCATGGCCTCTATTTGTGATAACCACAACTGCCAGGGAAATACAGGGACTAGATTTTTATTATAGGTAAAACCCAATTTGTCACCAGTACTTACCATCAAGGCTACCTTACTATTCTCAGTAACTGAATGTATCTCAGTTATGAATAACTTTGTCAAATTTCAATCACCTAACCTGCAATATTCTCTGCAAGAGGTCTGGAGTGACCTGAATTTCTGTGTAAGGAGTTTTCCAGATAATTTAGAGGACCATGAAAAACACATTAATTGTGACTGTTTTGTTGAGGAGCTGTAATACCATCAAACTTGAAAGCAAGAATCTTGACTGTGCTTGGAAAAGGAAGGAGAAAAAATAATAGGGTGGGTTATCTGGGGACAAAGTTTGATTTTGCTTTTTCTTACAAAAAATTCTGTCCACATTCAGTGAATTATTGGCCTTTGGTAAAAAACACAAAGGACTGGGAGTTGGCTGCAATTTAGCCTTCAGGTTGTTAGAACAGTCACATCAATTATGCTGTGCATCTGCAATTTCCATAAATAAAGAAGTGTAGACTTCTGTTGCAAATAGTTTAGATCAATGTACGTCTTCTGTTTTCTTTGTAAAATGGACATTAATAGAGAATGGGTGTAAGGGAAGTAGTTTGCATTAACAAAAAGGCAAAGGCATTTTATATTTCCACTACTTCTTGCTATGAGAAACCAAACCTAAAGTTTGACTGAGCTCTGTTATCTTCACAAAACTCTGTAAAGCAGAGCTCTTCAAAGGCAGAATCTTTCAGGGCATTAGCCATTGCTATTGTTCTGTTAAAAACTTCCTTGATAATATAAAATCTCTCCTGTTTTCAATTGGAAATTTTCAATTCAGTATAGGACAAAAAATACTTTACAGTCAATGAAGCCTATACCTATTTCTACCAGCTGTGAAAGAAATGCAGCTTCAAAGTTGTCAGAAAGTCTCTCATCATGAATTTTTCTTCCTTTCTTTTCATTTTTTTTAATCCATATTTTCCCATTCTTCGTTGAACTATGCAGAATGTGTTAATTTCCATAACATTTAAGCTGGCATGTCATAACTTGAGTTTGTAATATTACATTTTGTGCTGAAGTTAACACCCATTGACCACAGCAGGCACAACGTATTATTCTACAGGAGAATACAATCCCTTGAATTGTAATGCCTTCCAAATAAGCTTGTAAATCAGTGGCTGAATTCCCTATCCTTGCAAATATTGGCAGATTGCAGAGGATTGAGGCTGGGGAAGGAACTGATCATGAGGCAGGGCTGGCAGCCAGATTCTACAAGGTCTGGACAAGTTCGAGAGCCAGGTATTGCTTTTATTCAACCCACCACCTGTTCCTCTTCTAGCATTTTGTTTTTATTAAAATGTAGTGTTGTGTTTTGTTTCTTTTTAAAAATTATATATGAAAATAGACATCCAGATATTTTGTTTCACACATGAAATATTTCTACAGGTCTTAACTTCTTGAAGTAAACTGCATCTAGGTATTATTACTATACTGTGATAATACTTCAGATATATTAGGAATTGCTTTTTGGGTTCCTGGAAGGAGTAGGATTGGAAGGGAAACAATTTTTTTTTTTTTTTTTCCGGAAGTGATTCTAAAAGTTTCCATCAAATCCCAAAGTTCAAGTAATTTATTTTAATAAAATAGTAAAAGTCATGTGCAGTGGGGATTTTCATTGTCAAGATATTCTCACATATCAGTTTGCTAAAAATAAACGTGAAGTAAATCAGAAAAAAACAATTTCTAAAGAATGAAACAGTTAAAATGTTGAAATATTTAGAAATGATCCTATTTTCTTCTATTTATAAAAAACAACTTAGTGGAACCTTTGTAAATTAATGAAAATTTAGATATTCATTAATCTTAAAATATGAAATATTAGATGAACTTTCGATGTCTATCTTCCTAGCATACAATTGATAGAGAAGACATTTTCATATTCCTACTCCAACAGCAGCAGAGCTCTTCTGAGTTTATAGCTGGCCTATTCTTTTCACTGAACACAAGTCCTTCATATGTCAAACACTGTGCTTAAGGCACAAACCAAACATATCCTAACTCTGTCTATAGTGAAAATCTCTTGTGTATTCTGTTTTTCATTTCCTAGCATTATTCTGTCTCTTCAAGTACTGTGCATTATAAAGCATTTTTCTCTATGCCACTGGTATACTTAACCATGCACATGCTTAATTCCTTTTTCTACAGCCTTCCTCTGCCTTTTCTGGATGATTTTGAGAAGGATTGTTGTTGCACTCATTGAGAAATGCTAATGTTTTGTATAAATATGTAACTTCAATACCAGACTATTTTAATGGAGATATCTTTTGGAACTGTTAAGTGACTGTTTATATTTGTTAGGTCTTCCAAGTTGCTACATCTGTATTTTAAGATGGAAGAAAAACTTGAATTAAAGGTTCAATTTGATCTTTAGGTATACGTTAGATTTTTTTGTCAGCTTTCTAAAACCTGACCAATGCTCCAAGACTCAAATCAACTAACAGACATCCTGGAAGCTACTCATGAAGCTCCCTTAAAATTTTGTTTTTTAAATTTGTCTGAATTTGCCGATTTGAAAATGTCTGATGTCAGTAGCTGCCATTTAACATTCACTACATGGAAAGTATTTAATTTGCTTTTCAAAAATACAGAAGAGATCTATTTATTGCCTTTCTGGCATAACTATTTTGAATAGTATCACCTTCACCTAATGCACCAATGCCATTAAGGTTTCTTTAGCTCCTAGTAAAATTTTCAAACCCCTCCTTCCTGTTGTTGTCAGCTTTGACTCACCTCTGTGTACACTAGCTCCCCTTGTCATTTTCTTCTGAAGTCAGTAGCGTCTAACACTTTCGTGCAACGTTCCTTTTTCTTTCAATATGCTCTCTATGTGCATTCCAGATTCTTCAGCATGGGCAGCTTGAAACATACACCACTCAGATTGAATGCCCCTATTATACCTCACATTTTCCATTATGCATTACAGATATGCACTATGAGAGCCAATCATCCTCAACTCCAGTAAAATTTTGTGGTCCACAACAGACATTGATTCCCACCTCATTTTGTGCTCCAGCCATTAGCACACAGTCACAGAAAAAAGCCAAGATAAGTTCTTTCCAATCTCTCAACCTCTGGAATAACTAATGCCATTTTGACATAGTGACACTCTTCTTCCCCTTTTGCCCACCTCGTCCATCTGGCTTTCAGTATTTCAAAGTATCATATGTTCCCACTAGATTTCAGAAACACCATGAAGACCAAATCTATATTTATATGAGTTTAGCTGTTCGTGTTTATTACTCAGATTTCTTACACTGGTCTATAGGCAATTAAAGAGTGTGTCCACTTTATCATTTGGTGTCCTGATTAATTTTCTTGCCCCTTAACGTCTTACTTCTGAACTAAACAATCACTCACTCTCTCCCATTTGTTTTTGTTAGTGTAATGATCCCCTGACTAATCTCATTACATTTGCTCCCTGCAAGATTGTTTCCTTTCAGCTGGGTGGGAAGCACTGTCCTCATTGCACTCCCAGAAGGGAAGCAATGATGCACAAAAGAAAGCTTTCCTCATTTATTTCTCCCCTTTATGTGACAGGGAGAAAATCCAAGACTATAAGTCCTCTCCTTCAGGCTTATTTCAAATCACTCCTAGTTATCTAAAATCTGTGAAGGAGTTTGAGAAGCTGCATCTTATACATGCTTAAAGATCCTTATCACCAACTCCGGAATCCAGCTAACCTGAGGGTATATGCACAGCCTTCTGCAGGCAGATGTAGTCTTTCCCCAAACTCCTATCAAGGAGCTCCAGTCTGAAAGAGAGATTACTATGCTACCTTGTCACTCTCTGTTACTGATGGCCAGTAATCACCTCCAAGCTGTATTTCATATCTTGAAAACTCCCTCTGAAAATCCTGTGTTTGATACTGCTGTGTATCTCTTTGGATATGCCCCTGGCATTTGACTCACATACTACGGCTCATTGCTCAGCTCTGTTTTCTCATTAATAGAAAGAGATTACCCATGCTGAGATTTCAAATGCTGGGACTAATCAAGGACTAGTGGTAATGCCACTAAGCCCTTATCAAGTTATGGCCCAGTGTACCCATCTCATAAATCTGGTCAGAAGGCCTTGACATGCTACTTGATGGACAAATAGAAATATCCAAAAGATGGAGCAAATCACTACTCACAAACTATTCTGCCTGTAACACAGGGTCCTCAGTCATATTTAAAACTCTCCTCTTTGAAGCTAGAAAATGCTCTGGCATCAAGGAAAGGGCTAGAGCTACCCAGTGCAAACCATTTCAGCCTCCTACAGCATTGGCTCACCACTGGTTAGCGACCTACAGTGTTTGTAAGTTGAGTCTCTGCTGCATCTATTGTCAAATTGTTTTTCTATCAGTCTTCAAATACCCAGCCTGCTTAACCTGCTGTCTCTACTGCAACAGCTTCATTCTAGTGGCAGAGGGCTAATCATCTGGCCACCAGGCTCCCTTGTAAAATTCTGCCAAGATACAGCAGGAACTGTCAGACATCCTTGAGTAAAATTTTGTTTGAAAATTAATCTATCTGCAGAAGTCTGTCAGACACACCGTTTCACTACAAGCTTCCAATCACTTGTTTATGCAGAGCTCCCCTTTTCTCCCTGGGTCTAATTTATATACAACAGTAGTTAGTTAGAGGCACTGCAAAGATGAAAAACAGTTTGTGACAATAACACTCCTAAGGGCAAACCAAGGAGGGCATCCAGACAAGATACCTTCAGGTAAACGGGAGTTTTAACTTTAAAGGTCAGCTTTACCTTTGTCTTAACCCTCAGGTACTGAATACGCTCTTTCTATAATGTTCACCGTTTCCACTAAGCTGTGACTAGACCGTGCAGGATTCAGCCTCAGAATAATCTGGATAGAACTGCACTCTGTCTGCTACTACTTTTTAAAGCTGCTGTGTTTTTATAGCTGTAAAACTATTCCATAAACCAAACTCCTTTTCCTCCTAAACATAATGATTCGTGTTTGCAGAGAGGAAAGCAGAGTATGAAAACAGAGAAAATTTGTTTTATGGGAAAAGCAATAGCAAGTCAAACCCAAAATCTAATGGACTTTCTTTAAGGCTATTTTAAGCAGAAATTCAAGCCTCTATTAAAAAGGAGAACAGTACAATGATGAAAATTTTAACTTGCTTTTTTCATTCAGAAATTTTTAGATAAAGCTCAAACATTTAAATATATACCAGAAGTATAAAAAAGGGTCTAATAACTACATTCCAGTAGAAAGGGATCTAATGTGATAATGGAAAGTCTAAACTCTTTTCAGTTGAGCTGAGATTCCAATTTTCTGCATCACTAGCAATGATAATGTTACACAAACAGTGTTCAATCATTAAATTAATTCTCATTAAATCAATGTCCTTAAAGGCCAAACAGTCCTTTGATAATTACCTGATTAAAGTGATGTTAGCATAACATATTAGTTATAGTATATTTATAATTCCCTTCACAACAATAAATCATTTCTTTTCACCCATCTTGAAGAAATAGTGACAATAATGCAGGAGTTGGGAAAAGAAGCATGCCATAGCACCATGCAGGAAATGGCTGTGGTCTAGCTTCTCCTGGTATCTGTGATACTTCAATAACATACATTAATCAGATTTTCATTTCTATTAGGTAGTATTTACAGTATGAATCTTCAAAGTTATAAGAATTAATTCCTGGCTTTTAGGCCTAGACCAATAGCTTAAGGACTTATTTCAGATATTAGCAAATTTTGCAGTGGTCAGATTACGTCTTTCTGTGGAATTAGCAAAAGATGTTTACATTTGAAAATCAAAGTTTATAATAGATAAAAGTTACAAATAATAGTATGCACTAATTTAATGCCAATACACTATAGTGACCTGTGCAACATAACTACACAGATAGAGAAGGGATGGAGAGATTTTACAGTGCTTCTAAAGTTCTGGAAAATGTATCATAAAGTATATTTTGTTTTTCCCTTTTGCTGTCATTAGAAAAGAGAAGTAATGATTGCAGCTAAAGTTTAAAAATGGAGGTATCTACTTGTATTAACTTAAGTTACTGAGAGCTCTTAGATGAACAATTACTAGACTTACACTACACATATCCAGATGCTGAAATATCCTACAAGTCTTGATATTTCAAAGTGCATGTTTTGATATCTGTAACTATGACTACATTGGAACTGTGAGGCTTGCTATCCACCTCTAAAGAATCTGTCGGCTGAAATATATTGCATTGATGCTGCTGAAGTGCATTGGTTTATTGGAAGACTTAACAGGGTTTCAAATTTAATTTTGGAGTTATCAAACATGGTACCATTAAATTACATAATCATAAATAATTGTGTAATAAGCCTAGTCATTTTACCAACAGTTCTCTGCTAAAAAAAAATTCTGTGACCAGATCATTGTTTGTTGCCACTTTTACAACATAGGACAATAATTTTGCATGATATAATTACTTACACACCCACACACATGGAGACAAACACAGACTAGAGCTCAACATGCATGTGCAAGAAACACAAGGAGCTTCTGGGGATCCTGTTCTGCAGTGCTGTGATATGTGCTTTAAGGTTGCGCTTGACTGCATGCCCGTATAAAGGCACTGTTTGCAGCCACTGTGAATGCATCAAAGTGATATATGCTTGCTATTATTTTACAGGATATTGGCACTGGATCTTAACAAATAACCTTGCACGCTGACAACATTTAGATTAGATTTCAAGAGATGCTGAGACCCAGTCTCTCAATTACTAATGGTTATATTCAAATGCTCTGAAGTCTCAAACAATGAACCACAATTATCATCTGTGATAAGTATTCATAAGTGGCTAAGAAGCTCACTGTCACATACAGTTTGCATAGTGGTGGTCTTTCCATAGACTACTGACAGTGTTATACACAGTACCTTCAGGGACAGAAAAAAGAACTGTGCACAATGGACTGAAAACAGACCATCTGTAGATAAAATTAACATTAAGCTAAACAATGTCAATAATGAGGTATAAAAGTGTGGCTTTAGCTAAGAGCCTGTCAGGGAGGACATTATGAATATGAGGGATAGAGTCCCCTTTGGCTGAAAATGAGCAACTACGAACCAAGCAAACAAAAAAATAATGCAGTGAGACCATAAGGACAAACAGTTATTCCAGTAAGGCCTCCATGTCTTTTGACAGGTACTTTTCCCCATAACCTTTTTACCTCTACATAATTCTGTGATCCCCCAAGATTTTGGGGGTGAAGGGAATTTAAAAGAAATCACATATTCAACATTAGGTTTTTGTTTGAACTTTCAAAGAATTATGAAATGTTTTATAAATCTGTTCTTGTAAGATTTCCAAGCATCCATCATCATAAAGTGACACCTGACTACTTCAGAGGCAAATGAATCACAGGCATCTTGGATACATTAGTTCAGTTTCCATGTCACTAATTCTAACCATCTTTTAATTTTCAGAGTGCTTCTCTGCAATGAACTCCTAACCTTATAGAATTCAATCATCACTAGTACAAGAGTTATAATTATTTTCCCAAATAACACATTTTAACATTTAGACTAAAATTCCACTTCAGGTACATCCTGTAATGTTGCCATCAAAGTGATCTGTAAAACTCAGATGACCTAAACTAGTATTATGATAGTGAAAACAGGACAGAATGAAAACCTCATCCTTTTAAGTTTCACAGAGAATAATGCTATAATGTCATTTATTGATGAAAATCATTAATACAAATGCTTATGTCTGAAAGGTGAATAACCTGCTTTCTACTGCAAATCAGCTATCACCCTGCTTAAGATCGCAACTCAGATTTTTTAGAAGTGAAAAGCTACTTCAAAGGTGACTTTACAGGATAGCGAGGATTTTCATCTTTGGGGATATAGAAATAAAAGAAGCCATTGTAAAAACGAAATACATGCTTATAGCTAAAAATGTTCTATTAGCAAGTATATCTAGGAATGAATAATGAACACCCCACTCAACAGATTTGTTATCACTGTTCCTTAACAGCCTGTTTGCAGAAGACTTTCTTTCCCCTTCATTGTTACCTTTACTCTGTCCTAGTGTGGGGAAAGAAGACTCTTCAGCCAAAACCATACGTGTTCCTTCATCTTACTTTTTGTCTGGTAGGTGAGGTATCACACATTTTTAACCCAACGCCATTTCTAACATCTAAAGCACTGAAAAAGTAAAGGCCTACTTTAAGATCTCTCCCTCCACTATTGAGAGTGTAAGAATAAAAATTAAGCAGCAGGAGGTTCCTACACCAGCGTGCTGCTATAATGAAGGTAATCCCCTTAATTTGTGTGCTGGGAAGCTGACTAAATTAAAAAAAAAAAAACAAATAAAAACCCCAATAGCTCTCATTTAGCTCTCATTTTCCCAGATTTGCTAAGACTCAACAATCAGAGAAATGAACAGGTTAGTTAAAAAAAAAAATCATTTGGTAGCATTATTTGTTTCCTTTCAATATTAATTTTGGTCTACTCCTTTTATGAAAATTTTAATATTACAAGAGGTCTGAGCTAAAAACCCTCAACTGCTGAAGAAGGGAGACTTTCCTGTCAGCAGCTTGAAAACCTCTTTGATGCTCCTGTCTTTAGAGCTTTCAGGCAATTTTCCTGGCACCTACCCACCAGTTGGTGTTATGAAGAAGATCCATATGGGTGGAAACAGCTGTTGCAGAGGAGGGACTCCCCACAGAGCAGCAAAGCAACAGAAAACTACCATGGGTTCCCTTCAAAACTCATGTTCATGGACGTCCTCAGCTGAAAAAGGCTGATCGGTTTGTGGATGAAACTGCTGTCATCCAAGCAGAGGGGGAGTATTTTTAATAAAGCTAAAACTAATTTCTCACTTCCTCCCTACCTTAAACAGCCAAGGTTGCCAATTGAAGTGTAAGCTTCCGTGCAGGAAAATCAAATAACAGGACAAGTAAGGCTTGCCTCTTCAGCTTCTAAATATCTTTGAGGATAAAAATGGGGGTTACAATCCTCCTCCATGCAAGCAACACTCCGTTCCTGACTAAATTGCTCTTCCATGTTTTCTCAATGAAATATATATTATACAAAGGTGAACCCTGAAAAGTCAAAATTGGTTACTTAACCTGAAACTAACTTATCCATTCTTTACCCAACTATAGCATAAAGTCATCTTAGAAGTTATAACAATTAGAGAAACTGTTCTGAGTAAACTTTTTGCCTTAGGATGCTTTTGAAAGAACACAGAATGATGGACAGACGCCACAGACATCTGATTCTACTTTCCTTTTGCCTCATTTGGTCTTGATTAACATTTATACTATAGCCAGACAGACATTACCTTCTCACAGTCAATTAATCAGGCTTGGAGCTAGTCCTGGGGAATTAAGGTGTTTTTTGGGCTTTTACACTGCCAATCATTCTCCACCTCTTCACAGGTGTGTCAGACACAACATCTCTAAATATACTGCCTCATGTACCTGGTACTATTACTCAAGCAACCAGGCACAGAGAAGATATAGAAATACACTTTTTCAGATGCCTCTAAGAACTACCTGAGTCTTAACTTCAAATTAGGGGAAAATCCAAGCATAACCCCTTGTTGTTTAACACAAGTGATATCATATTGCTGCAAACAAATGCCCACACTACTGAACATATTACTCGGAGCACGGTTATTCCTTGGAATTACATTTTCAAAAAGAGACAATCCAATAAACCTTTGAACGTACACAAAGCTACATCCAAGGTTTACAAATGTGTACTGTATACATGGCAACAACTCTCAGTATATACTGTCAGCTCCAGTAATCACTTGTAGTTTCCAGACACATTTGAGACAAAGGACACAACTGCCAAAATTTACTCATTTTTTGATGGTGTCAAGAGGACTGGCCAAACCATTGAGAGATGCAGAAAAGGAACATGGGTACCCCAGGGCTGCAGTACAGAGAGATGACTGTAGGGAGGTACTAATACATTAGCCTAGATTTAATATAATAACATGAGAATTTGGGGGGTTCATATTTAAAGGTGGAGCTGTAATGTCACAAATATACCTGCTGGTGTATAGGGTTTGCTTCCTAACATGTTTGGTATCTGACTTTCATTTTCCCAACTTAGTGCTGTGCATTTTTGGATCAGCAAGTCTGTTCCCCTTGCTACAGGAATATGTCAAGGCTGGCATTGGCTTGAAAAGCAATTACAATTGTTAATTAATGAGACTGGCATTTAAGTTTTGCCTTATATCAGAAGATATAAAACACGTTTTTATGAAGCAAGATGGGTAATATCTCCATTTTACAACTGACAACAGATATCTAAGATATTAAATAAAGTTTCTATGGTCAGCCATCAGATCAGGTGCAGAATCCAAATTAGGAATTAGGTCTTAGTCCTAAAGTCTTTATACTGGATCACTAGATCTTTTTTGATTTTCTAGACTTAAAAAAAACCCGAAACAAAACTAAAAGAAATCAGGCTTCACCACTAAATAACACATGTGAAGATATACTTGATTTCTAACACTATTTTTTAAAAATTATTTTAGTTTTTCTCTGAATATTAAATACACAGAGTTTGTTGTACAGTTAATTAAGAGAAAATGTCGCTAAGAAAATTGTCACAGCATAATGGTTTCCTGCTGATAGGGAATATGCCCAGAGCGAGATAAGCAAGATGGAGTAATTTATTAAGCAACAGCAGACTCCAGGAGGATTATATCACACCTTGGGTGGTAATACAAGGAACAAGGCAGAATTCTGAGCAGTATTATAATGACTGAGAACTGCCAAGGCTTGGAGTCTGTTTTATTGCTCTTATGAAATGTAATTTACGCAAAGCAAACAGTAAGATTTGCTCATTTACTGGGCATTATGAACATAATTGGCCATTACTTACACCACTGATGACCAATCAAAAACTCCAGTTGTGACCAGCATTTGAAACAAACCAAAACATAAGAGGATAAAAAAATGGTCCACCAGTGATGCTTTAATATAATCCACTTCATAACTTTCCTAGGTTAAGCAAGAATATTAAGATCTCTGAAGAAAATAATACTTTTCTGGGCAATACTTCAAGCACACATTATCCTATGGTCAAATTCTATTCATAAAATTATAATGAATGTTTGTTTTGTTTCAATTACAGAGAAGTGATTAAATCTTGAATGATTCAGCCATTTAAAAGGTATTTCCCATTATAGCAGAACAAAAAAATAATCATCTCCCTGGTTCTCTTTCTTACAGACATTTCCAAGTGAAATAGAGCCTTGCATCTTTGCCTGCATAATCTAAAATCCTGCTAGGCTAGATCAGAAACACCTCCTCTTACAGAAAAATTCAAAGCAAAATGAGTAGAGTGGGATAAGAGATAGACTAAGTCTTTTACTGTGTCTTTCATATTAAATACAAAACATTGTAATTTTCTGTAACTTCATTACTTTGCCTACATTCAGTTGAATTCTATTAAACTAAGTAAGCTTATCACTGTATTCTGAAGCAAAATTTGAGAGGCTCCTCTGAAAATAAAATCCTCTAGAACATTCTTCTTCAAGTTCTTGGTAAAAATTATGTAGCATTTCACCTGTCTCGAAAACTGATCTATTATACAAAAAGAGTTGGGAATAACTATATATTGAACTTCTGTTTCTTAAATCATAGGTTTTCTCCAGTAATGGTGAGAGCAGAGAGCATCCTAGAGCATTTTGTGACAAGAGCCCCTAACAGGAAGCTAATAGAAAACCTTCAGGAGATTAAACTAGGTTCTCAGCAAGTATAAATTTTGCCATTGCAGTGAGTTGATTCAGTTAATATCGATGAAGATTTTAGTAAAGTTTTAGAAACCCCACGTTTCTTCTCCAAGACTGTTCTTTGGTTCCTGTTCATATGGCAGGTTCCCAATATTGGCAAGTTCTTGTTAGGGCAAAATTTGAGGGAATAGCAACAATACCATGGCTGAAGAGACAGCAAAATGTCATTGTATAGAGTAGCACAAAAGTTAGAGCAAAGACTACATAATAAATCATTATTCATGTATCACTCAGACTCATTGAGGTAGGAAGGGATCTCTGAAGTCATCTTGTCCATGCACATCCTGCCCAAGCATGGCCTCCTAGAGTTGCTTGCCTAGGGTGGTGTCCAGATAGCTTTTGAGTAACTGCAAGGATAGAGACTCCACAACCTCATCAGACAGCATGCACCAGTGCATGGGGTTGTTCCTCCTCAGGGGCAGGACTTAGCACTTCTCTTTGTTTAACTTTGTTGAATACATATTAGCAGAAGCCCGTGAAGGAGACAGGTCAGTGGAGAAGAGCAGGAGAAGCAGGACCTGTGGGGTTAATGAGTGATATGCAAGTAGAATGCTACATCAATGGTGACCACCAGCTGCAGTGTGAGACAAGCAGAGAAAAAAACCTGTGAGGAGGAGCTTGAGAAGCCACCGGGAAATATAGAGTGTGAGAGATAGGAAACCCACTTGAAAAAGAAACTGTAACAACACTTTCTGTCCAACTGACAATAGGTAATTGTCATAAGAAGTGAAATACAGAGCTTTAGCCACTTAGTTTTCTAGGATAAATAAGTGGAAAAGAACAAATTCAGAAGCCGTGGCACTAAATTTCAACACAAGTATAATCCTCCACAGTCTGAATCTACAAATTTGCTTCATCCTTAGACATAAATAGACAAGTTGGAGATAACAGATATTGTCTGAACTACTCATGTCTGAATGAGTACTTCAGAGTCAGAAGCATTTGTTTTTAATGTAATCCAAGGCAGCATGGCCAAGATCACCTAAAAGTCTCTGCCTTCTTAGTGGTCACAGTATATTGCAGATTCAGCAGGTATATTGGGTGGTAGGCCAAAGTATTTCAAAGCACTGGTCACTCTTTTTTTTTTTTTTTTTTTTTTTTTTTATGAAGGTCTGGAGTACAGAGTAAAAAAAGAAACACTTTGCAGTTTATACACTTTTATATTAATTGAGCCTCCCCAGTTACACTGCAGCTTTATCCTCAAAATTGTCTCTTCTACTAAAAAAATCACATGTATCTTACAAAAGTAAGGTATATTATTTTGATCAATCTCTGTAATGATTCAACATCAAATATAAAGTGCAACTTAAAAGATACATCTACAATACCAGAGTCTCAAAATGGTACTTAGATTGGTCATTGAAACATGAGGGGAAAAAAATGGAAGCCAAGTTCAAGACCTAAGTTTAAGTGATAGAAGTAGTAGTGACATTAGGTTTCAATCTACCTTTAAGGAAGCAACTAAAAATACTTAAATTTTGCAACTCACTTTGACAGTAATCACAGACCTGTCTTCAAAACCATTGGATTGATCTGTGTTGATTTTGTCTATAGACAATGACACAGTATTTTTCTCTGGTGTTTCAAAAATTGCAAAAGGTTAAAACTTCTTAATAGAATTTGAACAGGACATCAGGGTAAAGGCTGAACAAAAATAAAAAGGGACACAGTGAGCTAAAGTTATTTGGTAACATATGCAGGTTTTAACTATTTCAGAAATAATGAGCGAAACAAATCCTTTTTGTTTCAATCATAATAGGCTATGGGTTTCCTTAAAGAATTACTTGTATTGTTGCACCAGAGGCCTCTTTTGTCTTCAGAGCCATGGCAGGTCTGGAGCCAGTCTGTGTTCTTGCAAATTTTTCCTCTAGCTAAAGGAAAGAAAGAGCAGACGACACCAGAAAGCACTTGCTAGCTCCAAACAGAGAATCCAGAACTATCAAAGTACTTGGTTCATGCTGCTTTGTTTCTGTCAGCACAGGATATAAAAGCATCTTTGGCGGTATGTTTTGATAACAGAAATGAGTACCTCGTCATGTTTTAAATCAGCAGCTGAAAGGCTTCTTAAGTGAACGTGACAGTATTTGAAATGTCCCATGCTGCCACACTTAAGATATGCCAATCACAATTAATAGCAACAGATTTGGTATTCCAAAACAAATAAAACCTGCAGAGTTTTTCTGCTAAATGAAGAGCTGATGAGTGAAAACAGAGGCAAAATTACGACAATAGTCAGTTACCCTGTCAATGAAAATTACTTTCATTTGTCTGTATTCACAAGGGTTAGTAAACAATAATGCTTCAGCTAATATAGTTTTTGTTATATTCAAATTGAATGTGAAATACAGGCTGACATTATAAATGGATATCTTACTCTTTTACACTGGATTTCTGAGATCTTCTAAGCTTTTATGTTTAAATCAGTCTGTTTCATACATTTTCATATCAATTGATTACTAAATGTCTTTCAATTTTCCTTCTAGAAAATTAAGGACAGTACTGGGTGTTGTTTGAAGGAGAGATGTATCTATAGCTTTCCCTCACTCAGGAGCCAAGGGAATGTTTTATATTATTCTAGTGGATTCTATAGAGATGTGTTGAAAATCCACTCAGTAGGGAGGTAAGATCTCCCTCTCTCTGTAAATAATTATTCTCACCCTCCAAGGTCTGTGAATTTCTTTTTCTGAAGTCCTACAACAGTTTCCGTGCTCCTAGATGCCATGTACCACCAGCAGGTTTTAATAATAATGAGTTGCACCTCATGTCCCTCTTACCACAAGAAGTGGATGCAGATTTCCTTAAATAAATTCTTTTTATTTCCTTTTTTTCCTTTTCTATTGAATTCTGCTTTTTGTGTCACCTGATCCCACTTACTTTCATCTAACTTCTTCCTCAAGTTCATGCTGAATTCAAGGTTTCCCTCTAAGCCCTCCTTAAGCAGTCATTTTCATTGACTGGTCAAAAAACCCTTTTCTTTGTAAGCCGAGAATGTATTGAAGGGCTCCCTTATGGGCTACTAGTCTGGATCTATGACTTAGGCAACTTCAGGACACCAAGCAACACAGGCTTACTTGGATAAACATAAGGCAAACAATTTGGATAAGAATTGCTCAAATTGAAGTGTGTGATTAAACCAGCTTTGCCTCCTTTAAACCTTTGCTGGGCAGTCTCCTATAAAGCTTTTAGGGACTAATGTTGGGATTACAGCAGGGATGTTAAGGCTAATAAACCTATATAAAATGACTCGCATTCATGCAGTAAAGAAACTAATTCACAAGTTCTAACCTAACAGGAAGACAGATGTAAGGAGTCTCGTTCTGTAACAGACCAACTGCTGTCTCACAGTTGGATTCCCTAAACAGTTACACTGGGAATATTTTGGACAGAAAGAAAACTTTACAAACCCACCCACATACATTCAAAAAACTTCTGTAGCTCTCAGTTGGCTCTTAAGTCTTTGGTTGTATTAAAAAAAAAATTCACAACAAACATGAAACAATCTCTTCAGCTTTCCTCAGCTGGTCATCAGTGCTCAATGCAAGAGATAATTTCAGAAGTTTTGTCTCTAGGTTTATGTGAAAAGCCTCAGCTTCAGCTTTTCTTCCTTTTTTTGGACAGTGACATTAATTTAGCTTTTTTCCCCTTTTAGGAGTTTCATACTTGATTTTCATGGATACCTTTACCTTTTACGGATGTCATCTGATGGTTTCTAACAGAGAACAATGTAATTCTAAAATTACATGTTGCCAGTGTTACATAAATATGATACCTTTACCTTTACCATTCCATCCAAATTCATGTTAAAATCAAAAAATAACCTGGGAGTTTTGAAGCTGCAGTGGCCATGACTCTTTGTAGAGCGCATGCTCCGTGCAATTACAAATAGGTGTACCTGCAGTGCCAGTAGTGACTGATGAACAAAAACATGGATAAGCCAGAAGGCATTCGTTCTGTTTTGTTGTCAAGGTTTATTATCTAAATCTTCTTTGTTTTTATATTAAGTTGTGTTTTCTTATTCCATTTTGCATTACAACCCTAACTTGCAGACCAGAATTCTAAGCAGTTTATACCCAGCCAAGATCTGAAGGCCCTGATGTATTTAGGACACGTGTTTAAAGTTCTGCCAGAAGAAGTAGATTGTGAAGGACTTGGGAATATAAGTAGAATTGGGGAACACCCTGGGCTACACCAGATGCTAGAGAGGATTAAGAAAGCAGTCAGGAAGGCCAGAGAAGCTGGAGTCTAAACATTATAGAAGATAATTGAAATAAATCAGAAGCAGGATGAAAGAATATCAGGTACAATCAGACCATTTAGCAATGGTGACAAGTCTAATTCAAAATCCAAATGCTAGGGCATTTTCTATCTGACTGTGTAAGAACATAGCACTCATTAACAACGATAATTCTCCAGCAGATGATGAGAAATACCTTTTCTTTTTTTACCCAGAGAAAAATCACCTTTCTCTAATGACACAACAACAAATCACAACAAGCTAGCAGTAGTGCCCTGAACTTCTCATGATTCCCACACTTGGGCAGCGAAATATCTAGGAAACCTTTCAGCACAAGTGCTCCTGTTCCCTGTGGGCTGTGGGAGGGAGACAGGGAAAGGGAAAAGGAAGGTCTCTATAGCAATGGGGAGGGTATATAGGTTTTCTCTTGGAGGCAGTCTCCCTCTTTCTCTTACCTTGTTGCACAAAGGATCCATACACAAACCACATGGAGTTGTAGAGAGTTGTAGATGTCATGGATCCCATCTGAAGGCGTGGGGGGTTGAGCCAATTCAAGAGGTAGACCAGTAGCCCTACTAAGAGCACAGTGCCAGCAATGCATGCCCACAGGGAGAGGTCAAATGGTGCCAAGCAGGCAAACATGTCCACTGTCTTCTCTGCCTTCCGAAGCAGCACGCCCACCGAGTAGTCCATGTAACGCGTTGTGAAGTCCACCACATTCTCCCTGTCCGGGGTGATGGTTAGGGCAGAGATTCCTATATCAGCTCTCTGAGGAGAGGGAGAGAGAACAACATGCGTAAGTAGGAGCTACAGAAAAGATCTTTATTCCTCTGTGATTTAGCAGCTAAACTTATGGCTAAGCAGATGCCAAGATCAACGACTTCAGCATCATATATGTGAGCACAGAAACATGACTAAGGCCTGAACAGAATAGATATACCATGTGTCTCGGTTTCTGCAAGCAAACCTCACTTGGTGGACTCTGGCACATCAGCTATCCATGTTTTTATTTTCCAAGAAATCAAAATACTACAAAAACAGGTAATACCTGAAAGAAATCCACTTTTGGTCATTTTTGTCACTCTGGTTTACTAAAGCCATCAATGCAATTGTTGCAAAAGGCAGATTTTGTGTATAGCAGACCCAATCAGAGGAAATTAGTTGCCTGATAAAGCCATCTTGTATCCAATATTTTGATGATCTGATGATCATGACAAAGGGCTACTGGACTAGGAGCACTTGAAATACCGTAAAACATCAATTTCGTCTGTAAAGTCTAAAGTGCAGAAGAGCAGATACTGCATGCAGTTCCTTTACTATTTATTCCTCTATATCCTCCTGACAAGCAATTTCTCCAGCAATGCCAACCTGTCCTGCAGCTACCTTTGACTTGCTTTGTGCTACTTACATTTTTTGTGTAATTTAAAGAATCCATTTCTGATGAAAAGAGAATGAATAATATTCCTTGATCTAATCATAGTATTTCACAGCATGTATTAGATCTCCAGAGACACCAGGCACAATTACAGCAGGTGCTACTTTACTTTTCATGGGTACAATTAGAAGTGCAGTGAAAACAAGAAAGGTTATTTAAAGCAGACACATGGATACCATTTTAAAAAGCTCAAATACGGAGCAATAAGACTGTGAATTCTAGATATTTTAATATGAAAAAGAGTACTTAAAATATTTAAACTGCTACTACTGTGACTTAATTCCTTTTTGTTCTGCCTAAAGCAGTGTGGTCCTTTGGAAAGGGGTGAGGAGAGCAGAGAGGCTTGAAAGTCAAATTTTATTAACTCTCTTGAATTTCCTTCCTCTTGCCCAAAGAAGACAGAGATTACTAGTTCCTTAGAAATGTGATATGAAATACCGAGTGGGAAGGTATGGCGGCTAAAACTGATTAGAAAAATTTGTAAATTAACTGGGCCATTTTAATGTGATGCGCAGAACACTCTGCAGCCTGTAGTAAAAACATACTTCTAATCACAGTGTACATAAGATTTCAGTTTAAATGATGTTAATGTTGATTGTTCATTGGATTGAGAAAGTGGCAGGAGATAGTTGGAGGTCTGATGATTGGACAAAAAAGTGTTTGAAAATATTGATTTGCTTAAAAGCTATGAATTAGAGCTTCAGCTTTAATTTGTGTGTTATAAGTGTCATAAGTGAAGTTGTGCTGATGAGCACAGTTGAAAGTATGGCTTCATGAAGTCACTTCATGTCCCTTCCTAACACATTTTTGTGAGTGCTGATTTAACTGTCCTTTGCCCATGGGCAGCAGCAAACTCAGTCAGTAATTAGAATTGTCCACGGAAACATTCAGGTTATTTGAGTCTCTCTGTCCTCTCACAATAAAACTTCTGGTCAACGAGTGACTCTAGTGATTCACAGTACCTGCTAACTGTCAAGTCTGAGCTCCAATGAGAAAACGTAAAGCAGTCAGCATTTGAACTGTTTTCTACAACTGTGACTATAAGTATGTTTTAAAATAATTTACAACTGTAAAAGTCCAATAATTGTCAAACAGGAAATTATTATTGTATTTAATGAATAGCATTAGTTTGGGTTTTTTCCGCTGAATGTATAACAAAAAGCAAAATGGGAATTCAGGGTTAAAAGAGGACATATGGAAACAAAAAGTCCTAGACTTATCCTCTGCTCCTTAAGTTTAGCTGGGTATCAATTATCAGCATGTTACTAAAATATTTCCCTACTGCACTAAGTTGCTAAATCAAGTTACATTGTTGTAAGATGCTTAAAGATTCTCCATTGACAAGCAACATACACAAGATACTTTTACCAAATAATAGTTCACTGTATGACTAATAGAATTTTTTTCTGCTTCCTCCCCGCCTTTTACAGTGAAACATATTTTTTTCCCCATAAAATACATTGACAAGCATTGCATGAAAAAACCAGACCATATGATATTTATGGAAATACGACTTCTAATTTGCATCTCTGGGAAGTAGTCTCTCTAAATTCCCTGGCGTTATGGTTCCACTCTGCTTATCAGCCAACAATGACAGTGGAACAATATTGTCCTAATGGAAATGTTGCATTTCCTTTGTTATATTGCAGCAACAAAAGTGATATAATTATGTCTTGCTACTTTATATGTTACATATATAATTAAGACTTTGAGATGACCTAATTGCAGCCTTCCGGTACCTGAAGGGAACCTACAAGAAAGATGGAGTGACAGGACAAGAGGGAATGGCTTCAAACTGAAAGAGAGTACTCCTCAGTAGTACTTCTTAGTACTCCTGTGTTCAGTTGTTAAAGAAAAAAAAGCTATACTGAAATACGACAACTCATATTCTTAACTTACTAAATTGGGTCATAAACACCAGTGTACCAGAAAACTATATGTCTAGCACAAAACCAAGCTTAAGCTTCATTTGATATTTGATTTACTGATGGTGAGCATTCTTGATTACATATAGATTCTGTCAACTTGTTTCAAAATTGGAAGATGAAAAAAAAATTAAATGCTTGTCATTAACATGTCACATTGGATCAGAGAAGACATCAGTCTGAAGAAGTAAAGGTTCACTTAGTGCTTCTGAGATAGAAAGGCAAATGCATGCAATTATGTCAATATTTAGATATAAACCTGCCAATCTGAATTATAAACATGTATAGCTCTTCACTCACTCAGTTTTTACAGTGCCAAAATCAACCAACTATCATATGTCTTACACATTTCTCATGAATGAAACTATGACTTTTGAAATTGACTGAAAAAACAGCAGAGGGCATTGTTTTGCTCTGTGTGACCTGCTTAGGAATTTATATTTATCTTCCTTAGCAGCCGTTCTCCTGTGGCCACTGTAGAGCAACATTACCAGAATCAGAAAATCCAAAAGAAATGACCAAGTGGGTCTGATAGCACTGTTACTGGTGTCAGAGAACCAGCTTATCAGCAAAGCCTAGAAATTCCTGAAGTGTCCCTAAGTTACTGCTTAAGCAAGCACATCTCGTACACGTGGAAAACAATCTTCTGATGATTCCTGTAATTCATGATCAAGAACAGGGAAAATAAAGGAATCTACTCTAAATTTCTCCTGTGAGGCCCTTCATTTTATCCATTTTCAATGTTAAATCAAGTTTCAACAAGTACTAGAAGCAATAAACCACAGTCCCACATGTTACACAGTTACTAATACGGACATGCAAAAACTAATCAGAGAGACATTGTTACTCAAGTTAACACACATACATCCAAATAAAAATCCTTTTACTCAGATATTATTTTTTTCTTCTCACTTTGTCCTCTCAATATGCTTGCTTCCTTCTTATGCTACTCCTCTTACTAAGGTGCAATAGAAAAACAGCCTCATAAGAGGCTTCTACTTGGCTTTTTTCTGTTTGGATGGACCTAAGTGGAATCAGGAAGTTTTCCCTATGCTGTTTGCTTCCTGAGGGTTCCTCCCTGGAAAAAAATCCTAGCAACCAAGGTAGCATGGTGAAATGCAGAAAGTCCAGAGTCATGCTGATAAGCCTACTGTTCTTTCCCAGAAGCAGCATTAGCGACTTCTGTTGCCTGTCACACAGGCTTATCCCTTACGCAATGTAGAGAGAGGGCAATTAAAGGAATTACTGCGAAAAGACACAGATAATTAACAGTAAGAGAAAGATTTGTGGTAAAGTGCTGCTCCTTTGAGATGGTTTTAGCCTCTCTACAAAAAGCTGCTGCTCTCTGAGCTAATTCTGCTGGTGAAATGAAGCTCTACAGGATGCAGTGAGAGCCCCGGTCATTTGACAGGAGAGGGAAAAGAGCACCACGTGCGCCTCTCAAGAAGCATTTATTCTCTGAAGACGACCTGGTTCAGGTGCTCAGCAAACAGAAAGCTTTACACAGCATGGCTACTTTCAGTTTATTTTGACAAGAAAAAGCGTATGGACCAAGTGTGTACCTAATATTGGTCTTGACAATCAAAGAAGGAGAGGCTTGAATCAGTTTCCAAGTTCAAATTAAAGACCAGTTGCTTTGTTCTACTGATTCCAGCTCCTACTTTAACAGCCAACAGAAACCTTGTCTTCCAAGCTGAAACAGAGTGAACTTGGCGTAATGTCATGTCTGCAAAGCCAGCTGTAGACCCAGGGCATGTACTTGGCACAGCTGGGCTTCTACCCTGCCATCCAACTCAAGCAGGGCTGCTGCAAACAAGTTCAGCCCAGGACTGCTCTCACTGACACCAGAGACTGCTGCATGCTGAAGATGGTTAATGCAAACAGTATATATGGACCTTGAACACAGAAATCATATGCTTGTTACAGAAATTGCTATTTCATATGGCACATCTTCTGTAGTGGCCACAGACACCTTTCTCAATGAGATGCTCTCTACAATTGCCCTCTACAAGTACCTGAAAGGAGATTGTAGTAAGGTAGGGGTCAATCTCTTCTCTAAAGTAACAAGCAATAGGACAAGAGGAAATGGCCTCAAGCTGTGCTAGGTTTAGATTGGGTTTTAGGAAAACTATTCATTGAAGAGGTGAGCAAACATTGGAACAGGCTACTCAGGGAAGTGGTTGAGTCACCCTCCCTGAAGGTATTTAAAAGGCAAGTAGATGTGGCACTTCGGGACATGATTTTGGAATGGACTTGGCAATGCTGGGTTAACAGTGGGACTGGATGACCTTAAAGGACTTTTCTGATCTGAATGGTTCTATGATTCTATGCACACAAAAAGAGAAGGCAGCTATTTGCCATTACCTTGAGTGAGATTTGTCTTTTGTAGAACTCATTTCTGGCTGACACACTAACTAAAGAGCACTCCCACCATTTCTGGAATTTCTCTACTTGTTGGCCAGACTATCTTGGTTGGGAAAACAAGGAAACACTGTGTTTCAAACAGGTTAGACCTTTCACTTAAAACTATTCTCTGCTCTTTTGCTTCCCCTTATAAAGTTGCCAAGCAGATAGATATTTGAGTTCTGGGAGCAGAACTCGTTTCACAGTAAATAAGAAAGCCGCCTTTAAAGAACAGCTTGCACTTGGTAAGGGGTAGACATACACTGGCTGCTCGCCCAGAGGTTGTCTTTTGCCTTTAGAGGGACAGAGAATGGGAGAGAAGGACACAGTGAACTTTACTGTTAATTAATTCTCTAAGTGTAAGGAAGATGAAAAATGATACAATGACATAGTGCTGGGAAAACACAGTTTTTGAATTCCAAATGCAGTTCCATTAACTCTTCATACTTTGTAACCATACAGAAAGATTTCATGTTCATTAAGACTCATTTACAGAAAAATCAGACCAGATTACAGATTATAGCAAAATCAGACCAGACTGGTCAATCTGTTGCACTCATGACACTGATTTACAGATCTGGGTGGTTGCCACCATAAGCAAGCTACTAGCATTATTTGAATCCCTACCTACCAAGGGGACAAGAATGCCATACATATTTTTCCAGTCAGCCGTTTCAGTTGTTATGAGTTTTGCCTTGTCAATCATTCATTGCAAATAAATAAAAAAAAATTCTAGGTCCACTTTCCTTTCCAGAGCCATCTAGGACTAAGATGCCTCTTAGCTTGTAGACTCATACAGTGATCTGCTGAGTACTGTAGAGAGTAGAGTGTAGTATAACATCAGATTTAGGAGCAGAAAAAATGGTTAAAAATAAATCAGTGGGTCATTGTGATCTTACATCTCCTAATTAGATGAGGGATTTTTAGTTGTAAAGTTTAGAAGATGAAGGAAAATACACTTTTCTAAGTGCTTCCAGCTTACCATCTACACAATTCCACAATTCCACCTTCCAGCTTCATAAGAATATAAGGAGATGGCAAAGGAAGTTTATTACTACAATGTAGATATATGAAATGTGCCATGGGTAAAGATTCCTGCTGCTCAGGAAGGCAGAATAGGTTAAACTTATCACAGATTTTTAACCCATGGGGATAAAACTTTTTTTTTCTTTTTTTTTTTTTTCTTTTTTTTAATTTTCTTTTCTAGCATTTTGCTGACTTTCAGCTGGGTCCTGTATCTGACCGTTTTGCTCCTTACTGTTTGCTGTGCTTATCAATTAAATTCCGCCTGCAGGTTTGTAAAAACACTTCTATAACCAATGTGTAAATTATTTACATGAATATCTACTGCAGTTATTTAAAGAATCAAAACAAATGTAGGTCTCTATAGCTGTAAAAGCTGCCTCTCCAGGTTAACTAAGAGCAAATAAAATACATATACTCATGGTACAAATGAGGCACCAGCAGAATAGAGTCTGCCTAACTTTTTCTCTCTCAATGGGAGAAACTGCAAGCAGATAGGATGTGAGGAGTGGGAAAAAAAAAAAGAAAAACACTGCATATGAATTTGATTTAATTTATTTATGACCTAATATTGAACATTTAATGTAAAATTAAGTAGACTAAATGGTTTATTAATGACAGAAGAGAGAATATATTACTCTTGATTCAAACATCTACATAATCTGTTATTATGTATCAATAAAACATTTTATGTTGATTATGTACTTTATGCATTCATCACCCCAACATTTTTCTAAGTGCTATACATTATTTATGTAATGTATTGCTAGTTACTGCAACACCAATTCTTCCTCTTTTGAACAGCCTCTTCAGCTCATTTGTGTTAGGTCTTGCCAAATTAATTAGGATGCTGCGCATCCCATTATTTGACTGCATTTAGAATTTACTTTGGTTGGAAAAAAGAGATTGCCTTGATTCTTATACAGTTACTAGCAAGTGCTATTTACAGCTTTTTCTTTACTGCTCAGTGCACACTGTGAAATGCTGGCAACATGCAATGTACAAAATGCTATCAATGACTCAGCTATCAATGGCTGATAGAAACACAATATACCCTGTCTTGCTTAGCTTTATCACATGACCTTACTTAGTAAGTTATTAATAACCTTACCTTAAATACCAGTTCTCCTATCAGTCCGTTCCATGACCCATCATCCTGAGGACTCCCATATTTGTGATCCGGTGCAACATAAATTTCATACTTAAAGCCGAGGTAAGTAGCCAAGGCTTCCAACACATCTATTGAGAAGCCCTGATACTTCTTGGGTTTTCCCAGAACATTTTCAGACACCATGACAAAAGGCTCTTCCTAAACAGAAAACAAAGTTGGAAACTGTTAATAGAGCAATTACATGCCACATTTGAGTGCTAAGGGTTTTTTTAAACTAAGGGAGGAACTATTCAAATATCATTTATACAAAACTTTCCTACAACACATTGTTAGCAGTGCTGCTCGCATTTTGTGAAATGTTATTTTGTTATGGTTGTACTTCAACAGAGAAATTTTATTCTCTATTATGTATTTCAGAAGTAAATCTTCTGCTGTAACTTTACAACTGAAATGCTCTTTTGTAATGCCTTCTGACCACACTTACGGTTGGCAGCACAGACATACACTCAATATTGGGCCATAAATATGGAGAATTCTATAGTGCTGCCATCTTCCACTGGCTGGGCAAACACTGTATGTAGCACAACCATTCATTCATGTTGTAAGGAACAAAAAACACGGCAAAAAGGAAATACAGAAGGACATTGCTCTTTTCCTCTACTGTAATCTGAATCTGAATCTAAGCCAGTTGACTTTAAACAGTTCTACCCAAAGAGAATCCATTTGATTAGTTTAGGGACAATCAATTATGGGAGCCAAGTTTGTCTATAAGAATGATTGGTGAATATTTATCCGAGAGGTTACCATAATAAAGGATACAAATAGATACTGAAAGCTGTAATTCGTTGGTCAGATTTCCAAACAACCTGCTTTTCTTTTTCTTTTCCTCAAGATCTGTAATACTTTCTCTATTTTGTTGTTAATATTTATCATAAAATTTCCACCACTCTGTTATTTTTTCTATTGCATAATTATCCCTAGACACTCTTCTTCACTTCGTTTTAAAATGATACACAAAAAGAGATCATATTTCTAAGCACAAAAACATAAATTTGCCATGGGTGAATTTCACTTCTCTTTGGTCTTTATTTTCTCTGAAAACACATCTGATCAAAGTAGAGCAAAAGTATTAAATCTTCCCCAAAAGCATGAAGGCACCATAACACTTTGGTGGTTTTTTTTTAAATATGCTTCATTTCATCCTTTCAGTTCTTTACATGGTGTTGTAATTTTGTATGAGTTTATCAGAAACATCTATTCTGAGGTGAAAAAGGTTAGTTCTGACTTGTCATGGCTTGGCCAAGACAAGTACATGAAACTACTCCTTGACCACTTTATTCTAGTCTGCAAACCCCACAAACACACAGAAGTAAACAGATTTGATTTTTTTGCAGTATTTGCGGCCCAAACTTTAATTGCATCTCAAGTGGCATTTTTGTTGGTGTTTAAATTATTTATTTCTTTATTACTCTATTAATCATCTCTGTCGAAGACTTTGAAGCCAAAGTACTTTTCACAAATTTTTCACTAATACTACACCTCACTAATATTTTCAGTTTGTTGGAATGTCCTTCTATATGAACAGGTATCACTGAATTGCAGGCAGGATGTTCTCAGAATAAGACTGTACTGGAAGGATGTTCTTTTTTGACTGCAGGAAATCCAGAAAAAAAAGCAACCCCAAACAAACCCCAAACCAACCAACGAACCCCCGCCTCTGACCAAAAAAAAAACCAAAAAAACCCCAAAAAACCCAAACAAAAAACCAGAAGGCGTGACTGTCTCAAGTTATTATTTCCTAGTTGTCAGATAGAATTGCTTTCTTTCATATTATCCAAGATCATTGAAATTGACTGAAAATGAAGGAGAGCAAATTTTTCCAGTGCCCAGGTTCTAGGAACATCGAAGGAATTGAAACGAAGTTGATGAAACCTTCTCCTAAATGAAAAGACTGAGTGAATTCAGCTTTGCTGATCACCTGAATGAGATATTCCATAAATACAGACTCCAAATTACTGGAAAGAAATGTTTCTGCAAAAAATAAATATGGCAGTTTATCAATCTAAACACACTATGCACAAAATTCTGAAGATTTGTATACAAAGGATGTTTTAGAAGTTGATAATTTTCATATTAGAAAGGATTAATTTCTATCACTTCTGCGTTATTTAGAAAATAGTTGCTCATAAACTGATTTTCTGTTCAGTTAGTTAAAAAGCAATTGCTCATTTAACTGATGTAAAACACTGTTTAAAATGCAGTTTGCCACAACTAATAGTCTTTTATTAAGCTATGTAATATTGTTTGCTGTTGAGAGATTTACCAAAAAAACCTCAATGTCCAGTGTTCTATATATAATGAAATATAGTCAATCAACTTGATGCAAAGCAACTAACTTTCCAATTTCTGTTGAAGCTTGGAGCAGAAAACTATTTAATCATATTCCAAACAAAACAAAACCAATCTACTGCTATGATTTCTTTTTGTGTGTGTGTGTAATTGTTTATATTTCTCAGAAGGCATCAAAAGACGACAAAAATATTTGTCTTGATTTTTCCCCCCATAAATGTTACAGGCTGAAACTATGCCAGTTGTCCTATTTTTTGCACTGGAAGGGTACTATGGGAGCTCCTACAGTTTTGCAAGATGGATGATCTGCCTCACTGGACCCCATAGGCATCTGATATATTTAGGGGGTGGTTTTGTATCCAACATCAATGGAGATCCTTTAAGAGAGGAGCTACTTTCATTCAACTTCACCTCCAATATGCCTCCTTGTCAACTGAACACAGCACTACTAGGCCCACGGTAAGTGCTCCTTCTCAAAATAGCTCCACAGTTATCACTGTCTGGTTTGTTTTTGGGATGTAAAGCTGTGCTGCCCTGACACGAAGGAGGATGGGTTTAAGACTCGATAGGTTTTACACAGTATTGTGGGTCAACCCTCGTGGACAGCTAAGCACCACACAGGCAATACTACCTTCAGCAAAATGCAAGTCAGCGGGAAACAGGTAAAGTTTATATTGGGTGAAGCTGTGCCTATTGCCTTTTACAGCTGTAAGAGGACAAAGTTGGGTTTCAGAGGCGATTGTCCCCCCGAGCAAGAGAAACTGCAAAATGCTAGCAGACTAGCACATTTTAGGAAGGCTAAAGGCAGACCCAAGACTACGGTAACATGACATAAAAAAGGGAAAATGTTGGGAAAGATCACATGATAGTACAAGTAATTTGGAGAAGCAGCCCAAAAAAATGTTTGTCTCCGTTCATTTGCTTATTCTTACACGTTTTAAGGAAGAAGTCATACATTAAGACTGACATAGGTTAACAACATGCTACATATTAAAACTGTATATAATTTAACATCCTCCTCCCATGTGAGCGACTAATTACCTTTTTAGGCAATAGTTCAGGTGATGCTTGGCTCTTTTATTCAAGTAATTCTACTACTCAGCCATTACAAACACTCAGTTTTTGTCAGGTGAGCTGGTCCAGACAGATGTCAGAGCCAGGACAAGTGCTGGAGTAAGACTGCAAAAGCAGAAGTAAGGGAAGCACAAATAATATACCCTTTATGATATTGAGAATGATTAAGCAGCTCAGGCATCTTACCCAAACCTATTTTCAGATATTCAACACAACATTATTTGAGCACATTTCACAGATTAGGGTTTATAACTGAACTACTTGTTGAGTCAGAAGAGTTATCACCACCATTTTCTACCTGCAGAACTGCAATGCACAGATTTCGTGACTTGCAGAGCTGAAAGTGACCTGATGGGTCAGGGACAAATGCTTTAACCATAGACTGTTTTCCCTCTATCTTATTTTAATTCATTAAAACATTTGTTCTTACATATGTATCTATGTTCTGGTGAACCATGAGTGTAAGAGCAGGAAAAACAATAGTGGAAAGCATGAAGAAGAAAGAACAAAGGAAGGGGGGATCCAAAAACGAGGTGTCTAGGCCCAGGGAGAGAAAAGTCTTACTCTTGAAAGGACTTCTTGCCAGGGTAAAACTGCAAGTGGACAACAGAGATTTTAGGGTGCCCTAGTCCAGGGAGAAATGATAGCAGGGAAACATAGGCACAAGAAGGAAGGTCACACGTCCAAACTCCAGCCCTCAACCCCTGTCCTGAACTTCACATAGTGGGAAGTAAGTGATAGAGAATTTATTTTGTTTTATTTTAAATGTATCAGTGGAAATCAGAGATTGATAGTACAGAGCTTGGAGCAGTCTAGATTCAAGATAAGTAGAAGGAAATTCTGCACTTCATTGCTTTTTCCAACAAGATAAAGGGCTAACAGTTTTGCCTACTCAGGACTTAGGTTCTGGTGCATATACAAATGAAGTAATTCAAGGTTTGCTAGTGCTTCAAGAATCTAAGATTAGGAGTACAAAATATAGTTTTTATTTAGTCTGATGAAATTCTCAGACATACCAATAATTTGGATAAAATAGCTGATCTGCAGTAATCTTTTTATATCCTTTACTAGACCACCTAATAAAGTTAAAAATAAGAAAGAACAGAAAAGCTTTTGGGCAGACAAGACCTTCATGTTTGAAAACAGACAGAGCAATACTGAAGCTAAATAGCAGAAAAGAACAATTAGGCTGAGTTTAACTTAGTTATGTTAATTAATTAGACAATCAAAGAGAAACATTTGTTTGTAGTTGTGCTACAGATGTGGATGATAAAGTCAAGCAATAAATTCAGGCCTCAGAGGTGGCAGTGAGGGAGAACAAGAGAATGATTGCTTTTCAGGAGTTCAGGGACAACTTACATGTAGGGTAAATTATATCCCTAAGTCCAGTGTCTCTATTTGGGATGATAAAGTCAATAGAATAGTGACTTTAAATTCCAAGCTTTAATAGTAATCTTTTAATTCCTCAATGAAAATCAGGTTTAGGAGGTTCAGTGTTTTTGTATAGATTCTCTCTTTTTTGACAATTACAGAAAACTTTTTTTAAAGAACAGAAAAAGCACCACTCAGACCTTAAACACAGCACCCTTGCTGAATATGTGAGAGGAACAAAAAGTTAAATTCAGTGGCCTGTTTACAACGAAGTGGTTGTCTTAGCCCAACTGTTAATGATTTTATGTTTACGCCACTTCATTAGGAGAGTACTGAATGGACACCAAGGCAGATTTCTCTGCAATTATGAGGGTGGATTCCATGGCTTTAAGTCGATACTTACTTCAGGATAGAAATTATATGAAGCTAGGACACACTGCTGTGTTGTACTCATTTATGAGGGTCTTATACTTGCTCTAAATATAAAAATGCTAAAAAAAATGCTAGAATGTACTTTACAAATGGAAAAGCAAAAGTAAAACAGAATGTTTTGAATTATTTTCCTGCTCAGCTGTATTCTCTCTGTCCCTTAGCACAGACAGAAAAACTTCCTAGCCAGAAGGCTTTACAGAAAATATTAAGTGAAGAAAAAATTACTTGCATTTGAGATCAGAGGAACTGATCGCTGCTGAGATTTACAACACAAATTGGAACCTTATATGCTTCTACTGTGTTTGGAAAAATACCATGTTCAGTTTGGGCCTCCCACATCAAGAAAGACATTGAGGTGCTGGAGCGTGTCCAGAAAAGGGCAACAGAGCTGGTGAAGGGTCTGGAGCACGAGTCCTGTGAGGAGCAGCTGAGGGAGCTGGGGTTGTTCAGCCTGGAGAAAAGGAGGCTCAGGGGGACATTATCACTCTCTACAATGATCTGAAAGGAGGTTGTGGCAAGGTGAGCATCAGCCTCTTCTGCCAAGAAACAAGAGGAAATGGCCTCAAATTGTACCAGGAGCAGATTGCATTGGATATCAGGAAAAATTTCTCCACTGAAAGGGTTGTCAAACATTGGAACAGGCTGCCCAGGGAAATGGTTGAGTCACCATCACTCAACCATTTAAAAGACATGTAGATGTGGCACGTCAGGACTTGGTTTAGCAGAGGACTTGGCAGTACTGGGTTAATGGTTGGGCCTGATGAACTCAGAGGTCTTTTTCAACATAAATGATTCTATGATTCTATGAAGAGAGTTTTGAAATTGGGTAATTATAGAGGTGGTTAGAATTCATAAAGCATATGAAAATGACCTCTGTGTCTACTCATCAGAAATTTCTGCACACACTGGAATATTGACTTTAATATTGACACTCTGTATTCATTAAATAGGATTCTGCATTCATTAAATTTTCCATTTTTCTCTACTGAAAATAGAGAGAGAGAAAAAAAACAGAAACAAGAAACGAAGCTCACTTGTGGGCAAGATTGTCAATCTGAGCTTGACACTGACTCTAGAAACAGTGGACAGGCAGACTAAATGATTTACATAGCCCAAGCAGAGCTTTGGCAATCTCAGGAAGTAAATAGTCATTGTGACACTTTAAAAATTCCTATTACCTGCAAAGGCTAAGAAACTGCTCCTAAAACTGAAATTCACTCTTATTACTAGATATCTCAACTCTCTTCCAATGGCTGCTAGATGACTAAGCACAGTCATTATAACCAACAAGAAGTCTCATAAACCATAACCAAAACATTTTCAAGAACAGGATGCTATTGTCATGGTGTTAGCTTTAATCTCCTTTTCCTTGACTTACAAAATAATTACACCTCCCTCCTTTTAAATATTAGCTATTTCGCATTTCCTTACCCAAAAGATTTCAGTGAACTATGCAGCCCCAAATACTTAATTTCCTCAAGTGCTTTATTGACCACTGTGTTGGGGATTTTCTTTGGATAAGAACAGCCCAGCAGCTTGTTATTTTTTAATTGAACAGCAATGTACATAACTTCATGTTAGAATCAATGACCAAAATTTAATTAAAACATTCCACTCTCTCATTACAGAAATTCTCCCACTAGCAAGTTATATAAGTTGCTGCAAAACACAACACAACCTCCTGTCCTTAATGACACTAAAGCAAAGATGAAGGTTTCAAATCTAAAAAATCTTGCATAATTAAATACTACTCATTCAATATACTGTTGTGTCAATGGGCTGTGTAACAGTATTGGCACCGAAAATCACTGTTCTCAGATCCTGTGCTTTTCAAACTGATTAGAAAGCCAGTTGTACTAACAGAAAAGTTGCTTTGTCTGCAGCAAGAAGCTAGTTCACATCCCAGAAACTGAATACAATATTGAGGGTATTTTACATGTGGCCTTTATCTACCAGTATTCTTATGCACATGCATCACCTGTCACTTTTTTGATGATAGTTTTAAGGTCATCTTCAACAAGACATGAAGTTTGTTCTTTCAGTGGCAATACTGAAAGAACAAACAGTAGCTTTTTCTCCTGAATGAAATGGTAGTTTCTGACTTTGTTATGCTCTTTAGTTTAGAGTTATTTAGAAGAAACAAACAAAAAATGTTAGCCCCTCATTCCCAATTCCTCCTATTGCCCTGCAATGGGAATAAGACATCTTTCCAAGCGATCTATGGCAATGGTCTATTAAGATGCTGCCAAGCTTTGTGTATTGATTTTAATTCGCAATAACTTAATTCAGGTAATAGCTCTTTCTGAACCATGATAATTATATGATAGGAATATGGATTGAGATTGGAATTGATTGGAGTGTTTTAGAGTATGTCTGAACAGAACAATGGTAGCTTTAATGTAGCTAGTTCAGGTACTTGAATTAACAAGAGTGTAGTATGGGTATATTAACCTGCTGGGAGCTGCATTATACCTCTGCCAGCAGCCTTGTAAGAGGTCCTGTTCATAAGGAACTCTGTCATGCAGTTCACCTCCTTTTCTATCTTGCATAGTATGGAAGGATAATTACAATCAGAGTAAGAACCTCTTTCTTTTTAAAAGTCAGATTTCCTGTGTGTTCTGTGAACTATATGAATTGGAGTACAAATATGCCCAGAGCAGAAGGGTAAGGGTCAGTGAGAAGATAAGAGCTAAGGAGCCCTGAGAGGTAGCCCTTGACATATAGATGAATTAAAAACTCGTCCTACCAGGTTTTGCATTGCACCTACCTTGCTGTCAAGCTGTGTCCCCAGCCAGGTCCCAAAACACTTGAATTGCTTGATATTCACTTCATCTAGTACATAGTACCTGCTACTTTAAAAAAATGGATTGCACATAAACCAGCTATTAAAAAAGGCCTGTGCCCAGTCAAGAGCAATTTAAATTTGGCCCTTGTAGGTGTAGTGGGGGGAAGAGTTGTAGAAAGACAGGCTCTGTCTCTATCAAGAAATATTAGTTTCTGCTGCTATAGTAATGATTTCAATTATAACTATTTTGAGGAAATCTCATCATAGTACAGTACCACTTGAGAAAAAAAAAGTAAGTATTTTCCAAGAGAAACCCAAATTCAGATGTTTGCGGAGAAAAACTGAAAGGGAGTACTACAGGGGGAGGAGGCTACCCACACCAAATTTCTGGCAAAGCAAGGAATACCTAATCAAGGCACATATTGCCCTGATAGGTCCTTGTGCACCAGTTAGGGTGCTCAGCTATCAACACTGAACAGTTACAAGGGAACAGCTTAAATGGCTCCTGTCCTCATTTTTTACTTAGTAAAGTAACCTTAAACAGTGGTGGTAACCCTCAGAAGAGAAGTAGGGCAGATGGCTGAGAATAGGATGCAATTCAGGAATCTTATTTTTTTCTATCTCTATTTATGGGTCATCATTTTCAGTCCAAGGAAGAAATGCACAAATTCCACTCCTCTCTGCTTCCTTGTTTTAATACTGTCACTTTCTCTGCAATGATAAAACAAACTTTTTAGGAGGGCCTTTTTGCACTAGGACAAGAGGTAGGGTTTTAAACCAAAAGAAGGTAGATTCAGACCAGATATAAGTAAGAAATATTTTATAATGAAGGTGGTGAAACACTGGAACAGGTTGCCCAGAGAGGTGGTGGATGCCCCATCCCTGGAAACATTCAAGACCAGGTCGGATGGAGCTCTGAGAAACTTGACCTATTTGAAGATTCCCCTGCTCATTGCAGAGAGATTGGACTAGATGGCCTTTAAAGGTCCCTCCCAACCCAAACTGTTCTATGAGTCTATATTTCTATTCCATATTAAAGGCTCAATTTTTTTCATTAAGCACCCAAGTATATTAAATACATTGATGTGCATGTAACATTGGCAGGCTGTCTGCATATATGGAGGGGGAGAGTATGGCCAAGCATTTTTGAAATGTTTTAACTATAGCACATATGGTATATACTAAATATAAAAAATACATTGCTAAGTTATAGTATATAGGAATTTTATGGCAGACTCCAGATACAATAAACTACATCATGCGGCTTTTCTGACATTCAAACTCCAGTGCATAAATCAAAAAAACGATTTATCCCTTTCAGGTAAATGAGTGAAATATGTATGCACAAAACACATACCACATACCACAACTGATGAAGACAGCCAGGTAATGTTTCTTAACCTTACCACCTCCTGAGGCATTTCTGCTGCCATAAGAAAGTCACTGTGGGGCACTATAGTCCAATATACCAATAAGGATGATAACACAGAGCAATATATAATTTAATTAAAATTATTTTTCTTAAAAGATTATAGGCACTGGTTCAGAGAAAGCACAGCCTGATGGGATGAAAAAGTCTTTACAGAAGTCTACACCATTCAGTTGTGAAAATGGGGAATGGGATCAGGACTACATGAGAAAAGTGATCACCAAAAAAAAGGGAGAAAGTAGAAGAGGTATATCTATATTCTACACTATTATAAAATATTTATTCAATATTTTATGAGGTATCCTGCACATAATCTTTGCTGCAGTTGATCTTTATTTTAAAGTCATTCACTGATGTTTTAGTCCTGCCATTTTTTATCCTTTATCACTTTTTGACTGTTTGTTCCTCTGTATATGCTTACATTGTCTTTTTTCGTCTTTCTTATGCCTGTCCTTTTCCCAATCACCCTGAAAGCTACTCCAGCTTCTTTTTTTTATTTTATTTAAACCAGAGTTGGAAGTCAAATCCCAAAACAATTTCAGCTTTTAAAACCAGGCCTCAGTTTCATAGCTTACTTTTCATCTTCTCTCTGAGTGGTAAGTTCAATAGAAAAAGGTACAGAAGATGCACACCGCCTGCCAGCTCATGTCCCTAAAGACATTGTCTGCTTTCAAGTTTCTTTTTTCCTAATCTGGGCAACAAATGCTCACGAATTTAATGCCAACTACTGAGAATTGAACTAGTCCACATATGATAACATTTTCCATGGTGCAAATGATGGTGGTTTTTGTTTCTTTTGGTTTTCTTTTTGCTATGCTTATCTACCCTTTTGCCAGTCCTCTCACTACCTCATGTCTCACAGCGCCCACCTGGAGTCAAAGGTACCAAAATGCAGCTTCATGCAAGCAACCTATAGGTAATAACTCTCAACAAATAGTGAATAGGGATGTACGGCGAAGAATAATTCAGCATGGTTTGCTATTATCTTTCTTTCCTTCACACTATCTGTGTTTTTAGAACCCTCTAGATATAAAAATACATTCCTGGTTGGGAGCTGTATCAAATTTTCATGTAAAGTCACAAATATCTTTTGCACCATTAGGATATTATACTGTATGCCTTTTCAGAAAAGGCTCTGTACTTTTCAGTCAAGGTGTTAATGCTTTAAAATGGGTCAAACTTTTGCTGTTTTTGAACAACAGGGGCTTTTTTAGAAACATGATTTTGCAAATACCTGCTGGTCTATTCATTGTCAAACAGGACAAATCTCATTCCATTTCTAATGGTTTATCATTCATATGAATAATTCATTAATTGTCACAGCTAGTAAAAGGATATTATGAGAATATCTGCTGTATTCTAGGTGTCTTTCAATAAAAGTGAACAGCTGAAAAAGAGGAAGATAAACTGAAATTACCAAAATGGATATATAGCTAAATTTTTTCTGGGAAATTGTTCATTCAAGACACTCTGAATTTGTTTGGAACTATTATGCTGACCTTTGATTGAGCTACTTTTCAGAAACTCAGATTACATTTCAGAAATTCACCAGCAAGTCACTTGAACTCAAGAGCAACTTGTCAAACAGAAAGTTCAAACTTCAGCTGCATGTGTGGAAGCAGTCCAAGACAGAGACATCTGATATTTAAGTAAGACAAAATAAACCTTTTCTAGAAGTGTGGAAAGTGCAATACTAATCCAACTCGGATTCAAATGTTGAATCACATGTACACAAACATGACTATAGTTCCCCTCAGAATAAACCACACAGAAATATTTTTATTACTATTTATGCAGACTCATATTAACTGCAGAGGAGTCAGGATTCCTTGCTGAATTAAACCAGATGATTTCCAATTTGGGGCCATACTGTATTCTGTCATATTCACAAATAGATTATGTTTTGGATCTGCAGATATGTAGCCCATAATTACTAAATTTATCTAGGGAGATGGATGCGGATGATGGGAATTGTTCAGCACTTGCTTATTGAAAGACTGTTTTGGGAAATTAGTCACAATCATTTATCATTTTCAGATTCCAGAATGTTTCATTTCATAGTGAGTATAATGCAGTATAAACCCAGGTGCTGCAATTTGCTATCCTCTCAAATTCTACCACAATTTTTAGAACAAGTCCTTCTCAACCTGAAGGCATAACAAAATGAAATTGGAAAAAAAGGGTTGCTATCCAGAAAGACATGAGAGATTTGAAGTGTTAACAAAAAAAATAACAAATTATTTTTAAGTTCTCAAATCTCAACGAAAAAGAAACCTATGGATATTCAAAGGTATTATCTGATTTTAACACAAGCCTTCCTGTTTCTCCAGATCAAAATCATACTGTTAGAAACTGGCAGAATTAATAACAATAACTAATCATTCATAGTCTGTATAGATTCTTGTAATAGAAATATATTGACTTAATTGAAGAACTGGGAGAAAGATGAAAAAGAAAGCATAATAAAGATAAACAGTAAAATAAAGTTAACTGGTGAAATCCCTCCTGCACTCATGTCAAAGGCAAAATCACACATCTTCATCACACAGGTAAAATATAAATCTTCAGTTTTGTCCAGTTTTGTCCTATCCAGCACATATAAAACTAGTGAGGAGACTGAACTGCCATGTGCTCTGTGTTGAAATTAAAATGTTTGTCTTTATTATTAACATTAATATTTACTATATTAATACAGTATATTATTATTTATTATCCTATCAGCATAACTAATTACTTTTTTCTATCTTTGCAAGTTGCTAAATATTCATGCTATAATGACTTGAAAGAAGAATGCTCTCTGGCAACTAACTAAAATAACGGGATAAATCAGTAAGAGTGGAGAGAGAGGGAAGAAAAAGAACCAAAAAAATTCCAAGATCCTAATTTGAATTTATTTTTCTATGCAACATCCGCAGATCATTTTTGTCAACAGTACATAATTATACTGAATCAATTAATATAAGTATCACGCAAAACAAAGACCAGCCACTGCCCCCATGATAGTATTTTGATGAACATGCAATGTTCACCTCTTACTACTTTTTCTGTGCATTCATCCCTCTTATTCGGTTGGTTTTTTGTTGTTGTGGTTTGGTTTGGTGTTGTTTTGGGGTTTTTGGAGTTTTTTGTTTATTTGTTTGTTTGGCTGGTTTGTTTTGTCTTGGAGATATTATCACAGGAAGTTCTTTAGTATACTAAATGCCATAAACAGACTAGGCACCCTGACAGATAATAGCTTTTAAAGGCCCATAAAATAACTGGAGTGGTACAAAACTGCTCTGGTAGTTTCACTTTCCATCCCTGACTGAGCCTCTTCCTTCACTGTGAATTGTCAGCAATGCAAACTGTGAAAACTCGTCTTGTCCTTTAAAAGCAAGCGGTCAGGCCCTCAGACACTGAACTGGAACTTAAAAACAGGAGCAGATAGTATCAAAAGGGAAATAACTCAATATAACCTTTACAGTTCTGCAGCCCTGAGTCAAATTTTATTTGGGTATTGTTCTAAAGAGAGATAAAAATGTCTCATATTAATTCCTTCTTTTTTGTTTGTTATGTTTTTCCACTCTAGCAACTCCTCGAGCAACCAAAGTTTATGGCAGGGAATACACTGGCCTCATGACATGAAGTGCTTTCCTCTTCTGGCAGACATTGTCTGTTCAGTTTTAAACCAAAAACTTTACTGCAGCTGCTAAATGCAGGATGTCCACAAAGGGGATGAACCTGGCTGAAGAAAAGCCAGGAGGAGACAGTAGATGTTTTACCAAACTTATGTTACTCACCTTAATTTGACCTTGAATATTTTCCAAGTGCAACAACTTGTTTCATACTGTACTCAGTTTGGCAAGGTAATTGGAATGGAATCATTTAGAGTTTCAGCTGGGTAACTTTAGCTAACAGGGCAGCTGAAGTTGCCCTTTATCAGTTCATACATTTGTGTTAACTAATTTAGAATGTATTTGTGGAAGAAACGGGTTCTAATGTGTTTGATTCACTCTGAAATGAGCTGTACTGAAAAAAAATTTTATTTTGTGGAAAATGCTCCATTGTTCCGGTATTGATAAGCTTAAGTGGGACACTCCAACACCAACTAATTTCTTGGTAGAATGGTGTACTTAATAAAAAGATGAGGCAAGAGGAAGAAAATACATTCTTGCTAGTGCAGAAAGCTGAGGATCTGCTTACCAGCACTGTCACCACACGCAGAACCACTCCTCGCATGTTATTCTCCAACTTTCTGTCTGTTAGTGACCCATTCAGACCAGTGACAGGATTCCAGCAGCCGAGCTAAAAGAGAAAACATAAATAATTTCCTCATTGCCCATAAAAGTTTGCTAATCATTCCTCTTAGTTGGCTTTAAGCAGAAACATGTGTAATAAACAGAACCACCCTCTGGAATCAAGGGGATGGAAAACAGGGAAGGGTTTGTGGGCAGATTAATCTTTAAATTGAAAATTAAGCAATTAGAGATATCAGTTTGCACTTTTAAATACCAGTGTGCAATGGATGACAGTATCCAGGATTTGGGGTTATATGCATTGCTTTAGAAGAGCTCAGGAAGGACTTCTGCATTACTGAAAAACATTTAAAAAGTACTATGGCTGTAACAATACTTCTACCTTACTTTCAGTTATACATTAATGAAAGAAATAATAGCTACCATAATTTTAGCATGCTGTCAGCTTCAGCCCATCTTTCCTAGTGGAACTCTGACAGAAGGAATTACACTAGTTTTAATTAAAGCTTATACTACTACTAATTGCTAATGAAACAGCGGTGATTTAAATCCAGGTTAAAAACCACATTTAAAGATGACTGAAAGATCATCGGATAAGCACATCACAATATTGAGAAAGAAATGCAATAGATAGTGCAGAAAAGAAATTCAGCTATGGCATTGTTTGCATTGGTGTTACAGTATTTCTTGGTCTTCTGTCAATGGAAGCTTTTGCTCAGGAATCTCTTTAACTAACTGTCTTTCAATCTGAGCTTAGTAGATAGTGACTAGTAATTTAGCTTTTCTGAAAATATAACTTGCCTACATTTTTATATGTTGGTAGATGCTTATCTTGGGTACAGAGAAACAAATCCATCAATCACATATCCCTTAGCATCACATACAAACATAACCAGTTTTGGTTTTGAAATTCATTACCCCACTCAGCTGGCCTGTACAATTACCAGTGTTAAATCCAAAAACCAAAAGAAAGACAATGACTGACTTCAGAGGACTTTGAAGCAGAGTCTTAATTATGGCCAGTGCCTGTGTAAAGCTGTTACACAGCCAAAGAAACAGACACCTGCAAGTACAAGTTCTTGCTCTGAATTGCCTTCTCCATGGACCTTGCATGAAGTCTTTCCAGGGATGCTCATCCTCTGACTCAGTAGCTACCCTGAGCCTCTAAACCCAGGTGGTTTTCATGTCCCTATTTAAAGGAGCAAAAGGTCGTGCTCCCTCTGAAAAACCAAGACTGACATCAGCAGGTTCCTGCTGGGTCCAGTGGCCTCTACTAAGACTACTCTCTTGGAGAATTCAAAACTGTAAAACACCTAAAACATTTATGCAATTTGACACAGAGTCACAGAAATGGCAATCTCAAACCATCTGAAAGGGTCTGTAAAGAAGGGGACTACCTTTGCCGACTGTGCTAGAACAGAAATTTACAGAAATCATTATTTTCAGTTCTTCATGTGAAAACTCTCTCTATATGTGTTTCACAGACCTTTCAAAGTGAAACAGAAGACAAGGAACAAACTTTAAGTAAACATATTTAACAATTTCATAAATGGATAATTTGAAATATTTGTTTTCTTCAGTACAGCCATTACTTTAGAGCAACTTCCAAATTTTTTGATTTCAATATATTCATATAAATTCTTTGAAGATACCTCCTTAAGAAATGAGTGTCTCAAAAAGTATAGAACACAAGTTTTCTGCAATGATATAGAAGTTAGGTTTGACTCAATGATCTCAAGGGTCTTTTCCAATTTAAATGATTCCATAATTCTATGTAACCCAGAAGAAGATGGCCTTAAAACAATGAAGTAATTTCTCTCTGCCATTTTCAGAAGCACTCAGAGCTGTCCTAATTCTTGCCATTTTGAAGACAAGGTTATACTACAGTCAGAGAATGAGCAAGGATAATGATGAGTAATAACTGAATCAAGGATCTACTGGATTCAGAAAACCATCAGAAATCATTGAAAGCAGCGACAGGATACAAGGAGGAATAAAAGTATGAGGCATCATATTAATTACTCATCTTTCCAATACCTATTTCTAAATAAAAGAACAAATAATCACTTCTTGGTTTCCTCACTTCATGTTCCTATCTGATCACAAAGACCATCAACAAATCACACTAGCCATCTCTGCTTCCTCTGTACCTCCATGGTGTATCTGCTCACACATGTTCACAGTGGTATGGATGGACTGCTGACATGTTCCAGGTCCTCATCACTCCTCTGGCAGAGCAACACCTTGAGATGAATAACCTAATTGCTGAAGTGTATTACCTGTAATAATGCAGTGAAATGTAGCAAATGTACTTGAAGTATGTGCACTGTACACTGTATGTGATGAACCACTGCCGTCCTATAAAGCAAAGCATTTGACAGTCTATGCTTTCCATACTGAAAATATTGGAAACAGCATTCAAGTTCAGAAGAAAACTGCATTAAATTAATTTGGCGATTGTCATTCTTAGTCACACAAAGAAACTAATTAGAGCTTAGATCCAATTAGCATATCCAAATGTGCTGGATGTATAATTACTGCAGAAATGGTGCTGCTTTTGCCAGAATTAAAACCCTAGGAAGTTACTGAAGAGCCTTTGTATGCTTTTGAGGTTAAAGTCCATTTTTAATTATGTACATTATTGTGCACGTATTTATATAATTAAATTTTTAGCCTGACCCATTCTACCTTTTTAAGGATAAAAAACCCCACCAACATAAGTGATTCCTGGAAATTCAGCATAGCACTGATTTTCCTTTAAAAAGGCACTTTTTACTTTCAATTATTGTTCATTTAATTTTCCATTCAATTGTTCCTTTACGCAGCACAGTCATGGCAAAGACAAATGTGCAGTGTCTTGCCAACAAAGTTGAAATTGATTTTGAGTGAGAGCTGCTTACTGTTATTGGGAGAAAACAAATCAACATTTATTGATGACAATTTGAGCTTGTCATTGCAGCATGGAGCAAATGTAACTATTGCTGAAGCAGCGAGATGGGGGTGATATGAAGCTATCTCTTCAGCTTTATGTCTCACTTAACTGCTTCTGCAAAACATTTGCTGCTTTTGCATTTACTTCCTTTTTCTTTTGTCCAAATAGATAGTTCAAATGAGAGAACAGATCAGACACTAACAGAATCTCACATTAACTCTGGTGGATTTCTGTCGATTGGTGATGGGAACTCTCTATTGGGCCCTGTGCTTGTCATCTTTATACCATATGAACTTTGTCATTTATAGTGATTTGTACTTCTGTTGTCGTTTCTTTTATTTATTCTAATGACAACTTTCATTCTGCTAGATTTGATATAATATGATGAAGATGGAAAAGTTGTCAGTCTTCTATTTCCTTTGATATCTAATTTACGATCTCTTTCTGGTCGTCCCACCTCCCAGCTGGTTATCCCCATTGTCATCATTATTGGAATGGGCTTTGCTCTCCTGTTTTGCTGGCGGAGCCGAAAATTTACCTCTCTTCTTTATTAGAAATTTTTGCCCATATAAACAATGCATTAAGGAAGTTCTTCAATTTGTATATCAATATTAAAATAGGAAAAATCTATTTCATGTGTATTTGTAATTTCCAGGCATTGATTTATAGGGAACTTGGAACGCTAAAATCTATATTGCCTTTACGACAGAGCTTACAGCCAGTTTTTCTCCCCTACTTCCTATGAAATCAGTGAACTCTGAAGAATAATTGAGAGCTTTTCCTTTCATTTCTGGCAGACTAAAAAGTAGATTAAAACTGTGTCAATTAATCAAGAAAAATAAATTGGACTGGTATGATCACAGTTGAGGACAATCACAGAAAATAAGTAAAACCCAAATACTGATAAAAATGCATAACTTAAGTGCTTGTCACTACATCAAAGCATAGAGTGTTCTGTTACTTCAATTAATACAAGAAATATACAGGAACTGGTTCATCCAACATTGCAGTACAACCACCTCTGAACTCAGACTGCATCACAGCAATACTACTAACAGTCAAGAGCAGAAAACACTCTAGAGAAGCTGCAGTGGAAATCTGAAAGATAAAACAATGTTACATCTGCAATTGAAATCTATAAGGATACCGGGATTAGTGACTCCTTTTTCCTTTATTTCCCTGGTATTTAAAGAAACAAAACAAACAAACAAATAAAACCCAAAAGAACAATATCTTGGGTTTAGTATGGACAGCCTGACAAAACATTTCCAGTGGAAATGCCCACCACAGAGCACTGTTGAGGAGCTGTTCCATTAACAGCTTGTAGAGAGCTGGGTATTCACAGAAATACCAGTCTCCTTGCCACATATTCTTCACAAACTCCTTCCTCAATTTTCACCCAGGTCCAATCTGCTTTAAGAACTGACTTTTACCAAGATGTGACTTCAACAGAAGAAATGTGCGTCAATAATCCCCTTTTCCATCCCAAAGCATAATAATTCACACAAATGAAAAAGACACCACAAAGCTGTCATGAAACAGCACTCAGCTAGAAGATTCTGAATTCCCAGGGGTATTGGGAAGACTCAAAATAGGATGCACACACAAAAAAAAAAGATTAAAAAAAAAGGGTTTAGACAAACTTCAAGCAGGACAACATAGAAATTGTTTTGCAAAGAGTATTTCTGATGCGTTTTGTCAGCTGTTGTTTAATAGGACCAAAAGTAACTGGGAAATCAGAGACTAAATCCTATTGATGACAGACTATGTCCTACAGAAGAAACACTGTAAAAGAGACCATTCAGTGATCAATCTGATACTATCAGTTATGTAAAATTTAGTCAGACACTCTGTCACCTGGCTAAAAAGTCCTTTCAGTTCAGCTCTCTAGCCAGCAAACAACAGTTGGTCAACCAAATCTGGCAAAAATTCTGATGGCCAGAGATTTACTAAGGGTCTTTGCACCCTTGGACTTGATTAAAGAATCAAGGATCAGTTTTGTTCTTCACACCGATTTCCTAATACAATGGGTTAGCAAGAAAGCTTTCTGTGTTTAACTGCTACCTTCATTGGAGCCTAGGTAATAGTAAGCAAATAATAAGGTGTTAAAATCAATAGAAAATACTGTGTTCAACAAATTGGATAATGTATAGCAGCACTTGTTTCTCCTACATTCTTTGTGGTGAAATCTATATAGTTCTGTGCATTCAGTAATTATTTTGTACAGTATGTTTTATTGCTTTAATTTGTCTCTGGACTAGAAGGAATGCCTGCCCCTGGAGTTGCCCTGTTATTTTCAAGCTATTAGGAGAATTTGAATACCCAAGTTTAGTTTTATATCCATAGGGCTAAGGGTTATATTGCAGCAGCCAAGGTGGGCTATTTGTTTTATTAACTGATCACAGACACAAGTGCAAGTGATCTAACCAAGAATTTCTTTCCTCAAAACCAAAGCACATGGCAGAATAAGGCTGCACAGACTTAATAAAATATTTTGCTTTGGGCACTGCCTAAATTTCCTTTTCTTATTGAACTGAAATAAAGAAGCTAATGGAAAGTTACCTGCTGGTAACCTGCTGTTTGTTTGCCTACTAGCTCCTGACTCAATGTTTTCTCAAGGACCCACATTGGTGCCAGAAGTTATAATTGGATGTTTTAGATCACTGACAAATGTTGAATATATGAGGAAAATAGGATAGACTCCATAGCTGTTCTCACACTGCATGCTCTGCTCACAAAGCTCATACTGAGTGCTTAGGCCAAGCTTCTAGAGGATCACTAATGGTATGATTTTTGAAATGTATAGTAAATCACCATGTCTCAAAGAAAATGAACCATTTCCCCAAGCCAGTGGTGTCATTCTAATGATCTCTCACTTTCCCCCTGCTTCATCTCTAGCTTACTTTCTCTATTATTACTTTCCCTTTCATTTGAAATTCGGTGGTTTTAATTTATCATTTCCCACTTCTAAGTGTCATCTCTTTTATCTTTGGAAAATACCCCTTTTCCTTATTTAGTCCTCTCTGTGAATTCAGTGCTCCCAGCAGCTCCCTAACCTGTGGTTATCTTCCTCTTTCCTATATTGCCATTTCTCTGTGCACTCTGAGTGTACTTTCTTTCCTCTTTACTTTTTTCCCTTGATCTTCCTTGCTGTTTCCTGAGCCTTTTTAAATTTTTTTTTTTGGTTTTGTTTGTTTAGGGTTTGGGTTGGTCAAGGGACCTCACTTTTTACTTCATCCAGCTTTGACTCATCTTTCAAATCACTTTGGGTCTTTTTCCCATTCTCTTTACCCTTGGATCTCATTTTCTCGCAGTCAGTCCCCTCAGGAAAACTTCCCTCCAACTCCTCCTTCTCCTATTGTGTTATGAGGGAGATGGGACTTAACAAAATAAATTACTGTATAGCCATGCTTCTTTTGCTTTCACCTTTCATGGTTTTTTTTGCACTCCTGGCCCCTGACATCCTTACACAACTCTGAAGAAAAGGCCTAGAAGAGGATAATAACGAGTCAGATGGTGATCTCTTTTCCCACTGTCTCCACATTTCAGTTAAAGTCAAATACTCAGAAAAGCCTGTTCTTTGACCCAATACTGACCTCCCCCCTTTGCTATCAAAGTTCTTCATACTCCCAGAGTAAAACTCTTAAATATCACTTTCATTTCACACTGAAACCTTGCTGTCTGAATTATTTCAGGGAAATTGATAATACCAAGCAAGTTCAGGTTTATGTACAGTTTAAATACACCACTTTGATTTTTAATTGCAAATTCTTGTCTCCTTTCTCATTAAGTATATTAAAGAGTTTAAAAGGATTTATTTTATCTAAGTCAGGTAACATCTGAAAAACCCCAAAAACCTTAAAATCAGGTTTTATAATTGAACTTGGTCCATTTTTCAACCACTACATCTTTATGAAATCAAAAAGAAAAATACTCCAGGTTACTATTCCAGTTTGTATTAGGTCACAATATATAAGCTTTTCATATCATAGTAAATCCTTTCATCAAACCTATTCAATGACAAACAATGAAAAATATTGTTTTCCACTGTGTTGCATGAAGCTCCCTTTCTACTGATAGCAAGAAAACACACACGGCACATTTCAGCTTCTCATCAGTTTCCTGGGAGTATACAAATATTCTTCAGCAGACTGCCAGCTTTCCCTTCAGTTTAGGAAGGTGCTTTTGCAAGATTTGAATTTTCAGAAAGGTTTATCAAAGTGGAATATCAACAAACCCCATTTGCTGTTGCAGGGCTCAAAAATTCTGGGGGGAGCATTCCAGAACAAAATCAAAATTGCAACAGCCCAGAACAAAACCACCAGTTTCACTTGGAGAGAAGTGAGTTTACGGAGCAGGATACTGGATAAATCCAGTCCAGTAAACCACATAAGTGAATCCTTCAGAGCAGAGTAAACTGAGCTATGCTGAATGCCCTGTTTCTGCAGCAGACTGCTGCCAGTGCTGAGCTCTTTGGGTACCTCCACACTGCATTGCAGTCAGCCCTGTGAGCACGTATACTGAGAAGCACCTTGGTTTTTTTTTCTGCAATGAAATCTCCTTTCAATATAATCACTGAATTAGCAGTCTGAGAGTCAGTTTTTTAAGTAAATCCACATGGAGAATTGTGTACTGGATTCATCACTCTCCAAGAAAAAGAATAGTTCGTGTATAGTTCCACCCCAGGAGCTGCAATAGCAGAAGCAGTGGTACAAGTAGTGATTATACTAAAGCAATCTGTGTTTATTTTAAAGGCAGTTGACAGGGAACATGTCTTTAGGTATAGTGTACGTGGGGCCCAATGAGGCTACAGAACATCTGGACTAATCTCAATGGCACCTCTTTAGCCCTATTTTTGAAGTGTAACAAGAATTGTCATACCATTGCTTGCACAGAAATGCATCAAGGAACTCTACATCTAGTTATCTTTTCATATGAAGTATAATGTTATGAAGTATAATATTTTCAGGCATAGCATATGGGAATCTCCATTTTTCTTTGGCAGGCTAAAGGATTTTAAATGAAGCAATACTTCACCACTATTTACTCAAAGGTGGATTTGTTTAGTTAGTTAGCTACCGAATGCTCAATGACCAGTACTGCTGCTGTCATTTTCCTTATGAATGAAAAAAAGAGTTGCATTCACAGGAGTTGAGGAGAAGCCATATGAGGAGCAGCTGCAGTCACTTAGTTTGCTCAGCCTGGAGAAGAGAAGACTGAGGGGAGACCTTATTGCAGTCTACAGCTTCCTTGAGAGAGGAAGAAGAAGGGCAAGCACTGATCTCTTCTCTGTGGTGACCAGTGACAGGACATAAGGGAATGGCCTGAAGTTGTGTCATGGGAGGTTTAGGTTGGATATTAGAAGGTTCTTCACCCAGAGGGTGGTTGGGCACTGGAACAGTCTCCTCAGCTAAGTGGTCACAGCACCAAGCCTGACAGAGTTCAAGAAGTGTTTGGACAATTCTCTTGGGTGCATGGTGACACTCTTGGGGCTGTCCTGTGCAGTGCCAGGAGCTGGACTCAGTGATCCCTGTGGGTGCCTTCCAACTCAGCATATTCTGTTATTCTGTGACTTGGGGTAAAGGGTGGGAGATGTTCCTAGAATGCACACACCATAAAAATACATGTCCCGAAAACCTTGGAAATAGAACAATGTCATTTTTTATTTTACTTACACTTAGCATCTTTGGCATTGGTACATAATTCTTAACTTCAACATGAAACACAAAATAAGAAAAAGACACAGAAAAACACCTTCTTTCCTTACTCAAGGCACTGATGTACTGACATGAAAACACTACTTCCAAATCCCAGATACAAAGTCAAAGAGTGGAAGCTGTGATAAGATAGTATTTTTATCCCAAAAGCTGTGGGCCCCTGTCTCCTCGACACGTTCAGCCTCTCATCACCAACATGACAAGCAAAGGAATTAGTATGTAGGAATTGTGAGAACATACACCAGCGTTCAGTAAAGACAATTTCTGTACCTCTAAGCATATTTATACCTGTCTAGAAACTGTTCAAAGTTACACAACATCAAAGTAGCTTACACTTTCTGTTGCTCAGCACAGCAGAGTTTGCCAGCTCCTTCTTAAAAGTAGTACAAAGAAAGATCTGACAAAAGTATCTCCTATTCATTCATGCTAGTGCAACATACCTCCCAAGCACAGGAGCTATGAAACAGTTGCTCACAAAGCATCGACATCAACAACTAAATATATATATATGAAAAAAAAAAGAATAAAAAGGAAGAGAAAAAGAAATGTAGAAGCTGATGGAGCATGAGAAATTTGCATGAAAGGACAATTTAACTAATTTCCAATTTAAATGTGCATATGTGAAGGCACTCCAGAGAGTGCCTAAAGAATGGAGAGCTTTGGTGAAAAGGGGCAAAGTTGTTACTCAAATATTGCTTTCAAGTGTCTCACTACAGAAAAACTAACACAACAATGCAGCAAGAGTAGCACTAGACGACAAACTGCTTTCCATTGATTCTCCACATTCACGTGATGTTTAAATGGGAAACACAGAAGTGGAAACAATCTTTGCTTACACATAGATCAATACTCTGTTTCTAAAATCAAGGATTTATTCTCAGTGTTGGTAGAAAAAAAGAGGTCTGCTAAGTTGGATAAGTCACTTGATGATGGGTAGTAAATCAAAGCCTCATTTTGTCACTGATATGTTAGAAAATATTACTCCAGTATAACCCATGCTGACAGGGTGGGTAGCTAGAGAGTCACTAGCTTTCAGTGCATTATGGACCAGATACAAGTGATTTACTGGAACATATATTTTTGAGAGTTTGGTAGTAAAGAAAATAAGATTGTGGGGTGTTTTTTCCACTCTTTCAGCACAGAGCAGCTTTCTTAGGAATCAGAACTATCAAGGAAGAAATCAAAAAACTTAGCACAGCAGTGACCAAGTAGAATATCAGTACCAGGCCACAGCCGAGAAGAAACAGCAGCTTCTTCTGAAGACTCTTTATTGACCATGATGCTTGAGGCAGTGGAGAACAGAAAGGTCAAGAATGAGTTTGAGGAGATGGTTGTGGCCAACAACCTGGATAACAAGAGATAACTTCTTCCCACTAAATTCAACTGCAATGAGAGCAGGTGTGTTCACCCAGTGTCCTAAAGATCAGCACAGGGGCCAGGAGCATTGAGCACTGGGAAATCTTTGAGTTACTAGGTCATGGTCTGGTTCATACCAGGGGTCCCTCCCTCTATGGGGTCTAGATAACACTTTCTAAAATTTTTCCTGCAGATGATCTGCTGGAATACTTCCCTGTCAAGTGATCTAGCCTTAGTTGCAAAGCACAGGTTTGTGCTTTAACAATAAACTGTTACTGAAATTTCCTTTGTTCTAGAGGCCATGACAGAACTGCTATGCTGATAATGAAATGTTATACTGATAATGATCAAAAGCAGTTCTCTAACTACCAACACTATAACCTCACGTTCAGCATACACAGTACATTCAGCTTCTTTCCTTTCTATATGCCACAGGGCGTTTGCTACATCATTAGGTAGCAGAAAGGCTGTCCCTAAATCAGCCCCATTCTCCTATGGCCATCTGATGATGCCTCCAGCAACTCTTCAGAGGCATCATCACCTCACCACCAGGAAAAGCGTAATTCTGATTGCCCACTGGTTTTTCCTGGGGGTGATGTTGTAGATCAATCACAGCTGAGAGTTGGCCTGTGCAAAACCTGTTTAAGATGTCCATGTTACACTTGTGCACATTACACAGCATGCATGGTTTAAAGCAAGTTTGGAGCCCACTGTTTTTACTACTAATCAGTGTTCCACAGAAGAGGATCTAAACCCCAGAAGGATCTGTTAGTAACCAGTTCAAAGGAGTCACATAGAGTGGGTAATTCTGCATTAAAGAAACAGAGGCATGAGCGTGAGTAAATGTCGTATGCTGAAAGGTTGGCAAATAAAGAAGGGCTCATATGAGTTCTATAACATTTTGCAAAAAAGTGACACATTTATATATGCCTATTATTTGCTACTGAAAAATTTAAAAAGCAACACAATAAAACAGTGTTACAGCAGCAGGCTGTGTCTCTCTGGTGCATAAAAATTTCTCTGCAAATTAGACACAGTTTCTAAAAAATTTTGGTAAAGTGGTAACAAATAAAATCCCTTCTGCTTTACCATCAGTTGGACAAAAACAAAGGTTAAAAAATTTTGATAAGGAAAAAGCTATGTTCTGCCCAACAAGACAAATATTTTTAGTAGATTGCTCTGGAGAAACTGAATGGTTGACAGCCTGAGTGATGTTATGAACTCATTGCTCCATGCAGTGCAAGTATTTGCTCTTATTATGGTAAATGAGCTTGTTGGAACAATCCACATATCATACACATTAAATAGCAAATGACATGCTGCAGAATACCTGAAGATTTAAATAAAGGATCCTTGTGGAAAATAGTAAACCACTAGTTTAAAAGATGAATCGACACTTCTAATAAGCCCTCTCTAGAACAGCTGAATCACTAAAATACATTTTTATTACAAATGGAAATCACTGCTTTAATGACACTGGAATTTGCCACAAAAATAGATTAGCAATATATTTTAGTAATTAAAACTACAGAAACACATTTTAAATCTGTCTTGCAAAGGATGAAAATTATATTTGGTAGTACACTATATTCCCACAATAGATCCTTTTTAGCATACACAATGCTGAAATTGTGTAAAGAAACTAAGAACTTTAAGTCACTGAGAACCTTCTTAGTTTGATATTGCAAAGATCCTTCTAAGGATCTATATTGGCATATATGGCAGTGATTATTTAACCAGCTAAGTAGTAATACTGTGTTTATAACTACAGTGTTTCTGGGATTTAATTTTAAGGGACAATACGTATTTTAAAATATGTATTTAAAAATCATCTTTCTATTTTAAAAGATCTACTACTTTTAAGAAAGGGAAAAATGTCTATCTTAATATTACATTAAGAAATCAGTAATTGGGTGCAAATTACCTTCTTGAGCACTTTACAGCTACTATATTTGCCCCGATCACTTGCTGCTTCCCACTTTCAGCAGCATCCACTTGATATAATTGTAAACTGTCTGAGGTAGGAACTACATTACTGTATGCATTAGTTTCCTATATAATGGTGCTTTTTACTGTAATCATAATTAACATTAGAGACATAGCCGAAATCAAGTATTTGGTCCCCATTTTCTCCTGATTTTCAGCTCTACCTTGTTTACATTGCCTGTCTGATAGCTATCTGGCTGTTTCTCCTGTAAAGCCAATTACTGAGGGGCTGGAAATGTCCAAGCATTCTCTCTCAGTATGATCTATCTGTGAGTATGCCAGAGTCACAGCCTTTATGCTATGCTGATAAAAGTATATCAAGCTCCTTCCCATATGAGAAATTTCTTTCACTAAGAAAGTTGACTTAAAAATAGTAATATCCCTTCAAATGTTAGACAGAGTCTAAAACCAGAATCCTGGAGACCTGTTTCTCAACAGCCTCTGTGTACCACTGCATTATCTTCCAATGAACACTGAAAGCTTTTCTCTGGGGACACTAATCATCTTCCTAAGAGTAGGTCCTAAGGTCAACAGCTACACTAGAGAAGGTGTAAATATCTGCAAGACTAAAATTGCTTGTTTGAAAGCTGACTCTTGTCTGGACTACTCTTGTCTCCATTATAGTTTTGATAGAGAATTTTACTGGTTTTCATAAACTTAGAAAGAAGACATTATTATTATAGTGCCAGACTTTAACACAAACTTCCCACAGTCATTTTTTGAATTTATTTTTTTATTTTTAATATCATGGTCTTTCACTGTCAGACTAACCTCCATCTTTGCAATCCCAGGTAATATGCTGTAAGTCTCCTGTTTCAGGCTAAAGAGGAAAAGGGGGGGAAAAAGGCCAAAAGAGCCTATTACCTGGTGTGGCATCTATCCATTGTCTAAAGCAGAGATGAAGGCTAATAGTCTGTCAGCATTAGTTCAGATTTAAACACTTTACTCTGGACACTTTCATTAACTGTGTTGACATAGCTATATATTACTCATTTAACCTGCACTTTATTGCACTCCTAATATGCAATCAGGTTTTGCAAATCTAAACCTGACTATAAGGTATTTGAGGCTGGAGTCTTGGCTGGTGTAAGACAGAGTATTTTAGTGAAAATAATCCTACTAGCCTATATAAGAATCCAACTCCATCTCTACACCTGCAAATGCAACCATATTTCTTCTTAGAATAGATCCTGAATATGTCTCCATTTTTAGTACAACACCTGGGAGTTATGCTCAGCTCACTTTTCATTGCATTAAAACACTCATTAAAATGAGAATTTGTACTGTTATAAGAAATATAAATTGCATCTATGCAAGATGCACTAAAACTAAGTGAATAATTCATCTATTTTTATATACAAATTTATTCATGGAATAATATCCTATAATAGCTCCTTTATGGAGATTACAGGCAGTTTCTCCAAAGCATTCAATAATCAGAAAGCTATGCTGGTTTATTTGCCTGGACACATTACCCTTACAAACCATCTTTTTCTCGTGATTGGTCTGTCAGGTTTCTGGCATGAACATCTGCATTTATCAATTCAATTCTTACCAGCTTCACAACCCATGAAAATACAGACCACATACTTTATAAAGAAAGTATCAACAGTAACTTAGACTAAGCTTTACACAGCACATGATAGTCCTACTCTTAGTAACTATCATTCTGAGGTTTTAACGAATTTTAATTCCTTGAACAATCAGAAATAAGTCCCTATGTAAACAAGCTATTGTAAGTTTGAGCCTGACACCAGAACATGTCTGGCTGTTTTGTGATTTTTTTAAAGATAGATTTGAAAATTCAGAATACTATAGTAAACTATAAAATATTCACTACTGTCCTTCTCCTTCAGCTAATGGGATTCATAATTTTCTCACTTCAGTAGCTAGGAAAATTTCCTCAATATGTCTTTCTGTTACTTCTTATATGCTCTTTCCCTGATGAAAACAAGGTTTAAGTCACTCCAAGAGGTCTATTCCTACCTTTAATGCACTGGTATTTTTTATTTCCACCTCCAGAAACGTACATTAGGTTCATATCTCTTTTGAAAAACATTCTCTAATCAGCCCAGCCTATTTCTGGGCTAATTATCACTATGCTCAGAATGACTATGCTAAATAGATAAATTTAACATATAGAACATATATTATTTTGAATTGTATAGGTTTCTGTCTCCCTGCTCACGTGTAAGTGTCATTGTAGCTTTCCTGGTGTAATTCTATGAACAGGATAGGCTTGTAAAGAGAAGTAATATCTTCTGTAGACCAAGAAATATAGCCAGGGGAGAGAGCAAGCTTTGAGCCCAGAAATCTAATGAAAGTCCTCTGAGACAAAAACCTTTTTTGTTTTTCTTCCAGCTGTATTATTTGGTCTTATAAAAGATATAACCTTTTCCCTGTAGGCCTGACTATCCTCGGCTATAATAGATTACTTAGGATGGAGATAGGTCAAAAAAGGAGTTGTAGAACAACAAATCAAAACGCCAAAAACACAGTTAAGGAAGGCAAAACTATGGCATAGATAAACAGCAAAGTCCTTACATAGAATAGTCTGCCTGACAGTCCTGAAGATGGTCTCTTCAACCTCAACACCATGATAGGATTTCTTGCCAAGATTACTACCTCTAGATCAAAACACAATGATCAGCCTTTTGGAGAGAGTGCACAGGTCAGTTGCTAATGTGCACACTGTCAGCTACCTGCAGAAAGCAGGCAGGAAACCGGATGCTACTCAAGTGATGTACTGTGCATCTAGGAGGTTTAAGGATATGATGGTACTGAAAGAAGGGCTCCTCATGCATGTCTATAGCAAAAGAAAGGCTATGGAAAGTACAGGCTTGCTGATCCATGGGCAGGGGACCCGGAGATAACAAGCATAGAAATAGATGAGGAACATGCTTTCTTTGCCTGAATCAAGGTTTGTTCCCAGGCTTTTCAGCTCCTGCATCTTTTGTCAGAGTCTGGGGGAATCAAGTACTACCCATGACACAGGAAAATCAATGAGGATATGCTTAAATAAGAAAATGAGTTCATGGGACTCATGGGATATAATTAATAGGGTTGAAGGAGATATAAAACTGATGTTTGAAAGGTCATAGTGAATGGAAAAAGGTAAACATTACACCTATCTTGAAAATGTAAAAGAAAGAGGACCCAGTGAAGCAGACTGGCCAACTCAACCTCAGTTCTTTGTGGGATTATGAAGCCCTTTCCATCCGAAGGTGATGCTCTCTGGGGATCAAGGCAGGACATTCTATCCATGTGCTTCACAGGCAGTTGATGCCTTTGAAATGGGAAAGCAAACTTCCATAAGTGAAGTGAAGAAAAATGGTGGAGATTTTAAAACCTATCTGTATCATACATCAAAACAATCCTCTTTTCCTGTAAGACTGATCCTTTAAATCCATCATATCAATTAATCCAGATTGCTCTTTATAGTAGACAAATCTGCAAGTTTTATCAATGATGGTTGTCTAGTTTCTTGAAGATTGATAACAATAATTAAAAGGAAAACAAGTCAATTTTCTTGAATATGAATACACCTCAGAATTATTAGCAGCTGTAATACACAATCATAGCATAAATTGATGTATTCCCAGAAAGACATACTAGATGGGGGTTTAATCAGAATTTATTAAGGTCACCCTACAATTTGTGCTGTGAAGCATCATTTTTTTGTTTGCTTGATTTGGCAATTTGAACTACACAGGGTGAAGATTTCCATACCAGAAGTCAGCTCAGGAAAAATAAATTATCATGAATCATACAAATGTATCATTTGAATTACAAAAGATAGTGTTCAAATAAATTGGTAATTTTCTAATTTTTGAGTTGTAGTCAATCTTGGAAATGTTTTTAACTCCTTTTTATTTTTTAAGTGACAATACAGTAGGAAGTGTTTTAGCATAACTTCTACCGAGTTTCCCTCCAATTTTTCTACTTGTTTAACACTTTCTAGCTGGAAGAGTTCCAGATTTTGTCTAGGACTGACTTTTTTTTTTAAACTAGGGCAAAATTTTTCCAACTCTGCAAAAGAAAGATTTCAGGAAAAAAATTCTCAAAATTAAAAAGAAAAACCTAAAGGTGTCATGACCTACTTTTAATGCTATTTGCAACAGGAAGCTCAATTCAGCAAGGAAACAAACAGTCTGTGAAAACTTTGCATGTGGTAGCTTAACCATTTCTGAGATAGGAAAACAACTCAGTTCACCATTTTCACTTTTATACCATCCTACAAGTCAAGTGTTACACGATCTTGGTAATATCTGGTTCAGACAATTTTTAAAATCTTACTAATATGCCTCTTCTTGACAGAATAAGATAGAAGTCCTAATTCACAGCTCAGAAAACTAGAATTAGAGCTTTAGAATTTAACAGGCTTTTTAGAGATTGTTTTTAATCATTACACAAAAGGCACTTTTAAGAGAATTAGCACTAGCATTGAAAACCTGAAATTTCCTGTGGACCGCATGAAGCTGTTTCTGACAGCTCAGATAATGGCTTGCTACTCATCAGTCATAAAAAAATAGTAACGCACAACACTGTTTTTTGGATTTGGTTTCTGCTGTTTCTTCTTTGATAAAATAATTCTTTGAACTTCAGGAATGGTTGTTTGTTCTTTAAAGAACTCTTTTTTTTAGTACAGCACAGGGTTCTCATGTAAAATACCTAAGGAAAAAAGTATCTTTGAATAGGATAAAATTATCTGCTCTAAGGTAGGTTTGACTCAGTGACTTGCAATTTCTTGAGGCTTCAGGCTGGCTATTTTATTCTAACTCAAACTCTCTCTCTTTGAAATCAATCATAGATGTGTATCATAATTTGAATTAATACCTTAAAAAACAACAACACACTCTTCCTTAAGTGTAGAAGAACAAAAGGTAAACCAAATTTTGACACTGAAGAAATAATATCTTTTCCATTCTTTAGCTAGTAGAGAAATCATATTAAAATTTCTTTTTCAAACAGTTGCCTTTCACTCAGGTCCCAAACCAAAGACTCTCATCAGGAACTGATGAAAGTCTACTGACTTCAGACAACTCTGGATCAGAATTCTTTGGCTTAGATGCTCAGCCCCATTTTTATTTTGCTCTTCTCAAGTTCTAAAGGAATGTGGTTGAAAAATTCACTGTGAATGAATTATCTCATGGAATGAACTGCCCCAGTTCCGCATGATTTGTTCATAGCTTTTAGGTATTGACAGAGTTAATAAAAAACAGAATATGGCAGAGCCTCAAACCATCAGTTCAGCTTTTCACTTCTTTGACTGAATGCCTGAAACTCTTTATTACAACATCTAATAGGAAAAGACTCTGTGGCACATCCTTGGCACAAGTATTTAGCAGAGAAATCCTATCCAAAGAGCAAAGATGGATGGACGACTTCAAGCCACCTCCACGGCCCCCCAGCTCTGGGCTTTTTCATGGGTCTGGCAACAACACCAGCATTTCTAGCAGCCTATGGAGGCTACAAAACTACATGAAATCAAACTAATATCTGAAAATAATATTATTTTTGGAGTAACATATTGGTTTTAATTGTTGCATCTCTTAGTTTTAGCATTCCTAGACAAAACACATAAGAAAGACCTTCAGCATACTGCTAGGATTTAGAAAATGAGTTAATAAGCAATGAGAGAAAAATTCCATAAGAAAAAAACAGGTGTGCAGTGGGACCCCAAAGGATAGGATTAGTTGCAATACAGAAATGCTCTCACCTGAATTTTTTTTGTTAACAATTCTATAAAACCTCCAGTTACTACAGCACTACAGCACAAGACCTGGAATTCTAAAATCTAGAGTTTAATATCAGGCTTCTTGGATTTGCTTTTGCTCTTATGCCAAGCAGATCCATTTGGTATGCACTTGCTATTCACCTTCTCTGCAAAAGTTAAACAGCACGAAGACGTCAACAACACAAAAAACCAAAACTCAAAAAACCCAGAAGATGACAGAAAATATACTGTGTGTCATTAGAATAATAAAATTCATTGCGGCTGCAGAAATCAGTATAGTCTGAGTTCACCTGCAGCTGTTGAGAATGCACAGAGGAAAAGAAAAAAACCTAAACCAACTCTTCTGGCTCAGGGCCAGGATGCACAACACATAAATTAGCTAGTTCCCACAGATCTCTTCCTAAAGCTTACTGCTGCCATATCAGTTACCTCCTTAATATTTATAGATAATGGATGAAGTTAATGCAATCTACTATTTCTTCTTGCCTTTTTTCAATTACACAAGTACTTACTTGAGTACTTACTACAAGGGAAGTAAGTACAAGGGAACTGGATTCATAAAACTTGAGTTAAAAGTGGAGTTAGGATATTTCCTGTATTGAAGCTACTGTTGTCTTCCTCCAAAACACAGATAAGATGAACATCAAGCTTCTTCCATAGCACAGAAGATTCTGGACTTGGAATGCCTATAGTCCCAAGTGGGATACACAGGAGAATTTAGAGTGATGCTGAACTTCCCACTGCCCCATACTCAACATCCTGTCCAAATGAGCAGAATCAGACACAAAGGCATATTTCTTGCAAAAAACTGCAAACACACAAAAAAGCCCCTAAGAAAAGACAATAAAAATAGATGAAGCTCCTGGTCAGCCAGTTCCGGATCCAATTAAATATTTCAAAATTCCATACCTTTACGAAAGTTTTCATTATCTCCTTTGATCACCATCTGCTTTTCTATGACCCATTGTAAACCATAAAGGGTAGGTTATCACCAACATCGCATTAAAGAATCACTCTTCCCTCTCCATCTCACAATCCTACTTTTGAAACCATAGGATTACAATGAACCTCTTAAAATGTATATAGTCAAAGGTAAAAATATTGACAGCTGTGAGGAGAAGAATGAATTTCCCTTTATCTAAAAGTTGTGGTTTTCAAGCTATATATAAGAGGAACATAAATGTTGAATTTCTTCCTTGATGCAGTGTTTACATAAGAACATCAAATCAACATGGTCAGTGCTGGTGAGAACTGTAGTACAATATAGAAAAAGTTTCAACAATTCTTCCGTAGGGCTTCTTTTCGCTCCAAGTGATCTTCAAACACAGTTCAGTAGGAACACATCAGTAGTGATAAGGTTCACAAGAAAAGAAAAATTATAGGAAAAAATTCTAAAAAAAATTCTTAATGCTGTCTAGCACACAAAGATCAATCTCATTGCCAAAGATAAACTGAGTGATCTCTAATGACTGTCACCATTCCCAGCATTACATCATCTTGGTCTCTATTTAAGTCTTATTAAGGGATTCCACAATTTGAATGAGCACTGAACTTCATGCCTGAGTTCTCATTCCCTAAATTTGGATACATTAGTTACCTTATCAGGATGCTAAAAGTATAGTTTCATAAGTTCACCATTCAAAAGAAAGAAACTTTTACAGATAGTGAAAACACACAAGTATTTGATAGATGACTACAGGTCTAAGTTTGAACTGAAACAGTTCAGAATGACTCCCCAGAACTCACTTTTGTACCAAAATTTTCCATCTTTTTAAATATTTGTGACATTCCAGGACTCTCTTTGCCACAAAATCTGCCCTGAGCTGATTCCTAGAGAGTCGGAGCACCCCTTTTCTTCCCATATATATTGACAAATCTAATACCGTCCTCACTACCTTCCAGTACAAACTATCTCCCGTAAACCTGACTCGAGCAAACATTCACACAAGTACTGTTCATGGTCACTATATATAGCATTCATAACAACACCAAACATTCTTTTATAGCTTGTTTTGGTTACAACCCTGTGGTTCTCAAAATTACACGGTTTATTACAAGAAACTGAGAAGAGACCTCATTGCAGTCTACAGCTTCCACATGAGGGGGAGAGGCAAGCACTGATCTCTTCTCTCTGGTGACCAGTGACAGGATCGAGGGAATGGCCTGAAGTTGTGTTGGGTGATGTCTAGGGTAGATATCAGGAAAAGGTTCTTCACCCAGAGGGTGGTTGGGCCCTGGAAGAGGGTCCCCAGGAAAGTGGTGACGGCATCAAATCTGCCAGAGTTCAAGAAGCATTTGGACAATGCTCTCAAGCCCATGGTGTAGTTCTTGGGGCTGTCCTGTGCACGGCCAGGAGTTGGATTTCAATGATCCTTGTGGGTCTCGTCAAATTCAGAATATTAGATGATTCTATGTTATCTGTAGTGTGAGACTAGTTTAACTTCTATATTAAATAATGCAACAATACTTTAAAATGGTAAATCAAATCAAGTTTTTGATAGAAATTTCAGTTCAGTGACTCAAACTGAAATGTGATGTAGATATGCTTAACTTATAAATTCCTGATCTACACAAGATGATATCTGAGACCAGGGAAATTTCTGAAAGTTTCCAGGGACAGTGGTAATTTTTGCAAGAAGTCAGATACCTTTCTTTGCAGAATTATGAAATCCCAAATAATATGCACTCTCAGAAATAACGATCCAATGTGAAATATATCGTTTACATACTGAATTACCTGGGAGAATTCTGTGATCGTCAAAGATTATTAATCATATCAAGCTGCTTAATTTGAGTGTAAAACCAAATAAATCTTAAGAATTTTAGACAGTGCTTTTATTTTAACACAGTGATATTGACTAAACTCTCTCCTGCACACCCCCAAAAATGATAGTATTGATGGAGAAAAGTTCAGAGATCAATATGCACAAGACTAAATAAAATTATGACCTAGCATCAAATCAGCAGTTGTGAAAAAATTTTGACACCAGAAATACAAAGGAAATGTAGAATTGTAGAATCACAGAAATGAAAGACGAGTGAAAAAAGGAGGGAGGGTTAGTTCCTTTTTTTTTTAATAATATGAATAAATCATTCAAATTACCTTGAACTCTATCCTGACTATATTTTTGACACATAACTGCTTTGTATGCTTAGAGTTGATAGTCTTACTTCAAAGTTTGATTTAAAAAGCAACCAGGATATAATGGGTTTATTTCTCTTTGGAACTTCTAAAAGGGGGTGGAGAAGAGTATTATTGTCATGTTTATTGAGACATTCTTCTTATTAGAGGTAAGTAATTTTTATGTAAATTACTAGCTTTGCTATTTATTACATGGTAGCATTATTATGATGTTGTGTTTAGATACCTAATCAGTACTAATATTGTCATTATAATCATGACTGGGAGAAGAACTAAAGCTATGATTTGGTGAATTAAAATACAAGAAGGAGAAACCTCTGTTCCTCAATTATTTTGAGATGTCACTGTCAATCAAGTGCTGTCTTACAGTTCAGCATCTGCTCGAAATATTTTCCTTTCCACTCAGGATCAGCTGCAGCTCAACTACACCATATGTGAATTTTTAGATTTTCCTCATTCACATTCAGTAAATATTTCATTTATAAAATTAAAATGATTAAGACTCGCTCCAATTTCAAAAGGGTTATTTAAGGATGACAGTCAGTCACTAGTGGCTTGGACTGGATTCAAATGAGTGACGTAAATACGGGATTCTGTATATAGATTCTGTAATCTATTATCATTTCCTGAGCAAAGCACAGTGATGTTTTACATGTTCACATCAAGGAAAAACATGCAATTTGATCAAGCTGCAAGTGCAAACTTCTTGGCAGAGCCTGAGGGAAAGCTATGACAATAATAAAATGAATAGGCAGGTTGTCAAGAGAAGTGAAGGTATTTTCAACTGCAACATTTAAAAGAAAATCTTGCAGTGGAGAGGCTGAAAATATTGGCTACAACAGTGGCCATGGCTATCCTGGAGGTGAAGGATTACTTTCTGAACCTCAGACACACCATTATTAAATGACCTCAGATAAGAGTTAAATTCATTCATTTACTTAACTCTATTGTTGGCAGGGGAGCAAGTCCTTAGTGATGTAAATTGGAATTGGAGCCATGACAATTTCTAGCATGAGTGTCTGACCCTAGAAGTATTTATTTTCCTTGAAAAAGATAGTTTATATATAAACGAGATGCATCTTCCCAGTTCTGTATAATTTGTCAATATGGGTGTTAATTTCACAAAGACTGAGTAATCTCTATTCTAGAATAACAAAAGGACTTGATCCCACCAACCCTTATTTGTTGCAGTAATCTTATTATGTTGATGGGACTAGAGGAACAGAATAAAGGCTACTGTCATGAACATTTTCAGCTGGACACATCATATGATACCTTCCTTCATATAATTTCTTTGAAATGTTTCCTGGTCTTTCTCAATATAATGATTGATCCTAAAAGCTTAATGAAATACTAGGACATCTATTAAAAGTCAGATGTTCCATGGATTTTCAGGGGGGACTAGTATTTTTTGCAACTGCATATGGGTGTAGGTAAAAATATTATTTTATAGGGAAAATCTGATATCAAAACTACTGCTACCTTTTCTTCTCTTCATTACAGAAGGATTTATGCCTGAATGCAGAAAATATTATGGAGCTTAAACCTGTCACATAAAGAGTTTCTTGGGAGTATTTCCCCTCCTGAGAGTTTGAGATATAAATCCAGATTCTCTGATTTATTCCCACTCTTGACAGCACTGGCCTCAGTCTGGAGACTCGGCTTTTAAGGATTTGAAAAGACCCTTAAAATGTCTTTAAAAGTGAGAGCGCTAAATCCATTTCAAAGTGTCACAAGATCATAATTTAAAGTGTTTTCTCAGACACAACACTGAATTAAATCACTTTGCCTAAGAACTACCAAGAGAAAAATGTGCAGAAGATGAACAACAGCATAATTCATTTCCATTTTCATTTCACCTTCTCCTTAAAATATTTGAATGTATACTGTTTTCATTTTCTTCTGACCTAATTAACATTGACTTACAGATTTTCAGTTGACTAACAAACAAATCCATCTGGATTGTAACATACATGCTGTGAGACTCTTTTGAGAACGTTTTCTAATAGTATTTCTCCAAATAATTCTGTTTGTAATAAAGTCTCTAATAAAAGCAATGCATACTTTTGTGTGATAATGCATCCTGTGATATAAGTTTAAATTACCTAGAACTCATCTCAATATAAAGCTTAGAGGCATCTGTTCTGTCTTAACAATTATTCTAAACCTCTGTGTTTGGGGCACTAATTTAATTGGTGAATTAGTTAACTTACTTAACAAAGCCTTGTCTGGCTTTGCTTTGCTTTGGTTATTTCAAATTCTTTTCTAACCTATCAATATTATTTATGTCCTTGGTTCTTTGACTCTATTCATTTTTTATATCCCTTACTCTTTCTTTTCTTACATCATGCTGTAATACAGACATAATCTCTCCAGCCTTGCAGAAAGCAGTGAGTATTATTCAGGAACATAATAAAAGCACACAGTTGGGCTTGACTTCTATCTACCAAAATGCCGTGGATATCACTGGAATTTTAGCCTGTACTTAAAAATAAGAAAGTGTTAAAAGACTCAAGTGCTTTTCAGACTAGGATGATTAGAAAATGGTAACCTAGGAATCACAGTAGTAATAACATTTACCTGGATTCAAAAGCTAATTGCCGTAATTAAAAACAAAGCATTTCATTGGTTGGCTCTGGATAGAGGAGGGTCAACTTCTATCATACCAACAATATTAGAAATTAACAAGTACCTTCCAGAAAAGATTCTTTTTCATATTCTGAATGTCACTTCAGTATTTGCAAGGTCATTTGCCAATGCTAAGACAGGTAGAGTAAGTGTCTGTCAGCCCCATATGGTTGCTTGAAATATCTACAGAGCACAAGGCTGAAATGCAGGCAGATATATTAATGTTCTAATACTTCTCCCTTGCCATCAACTACTGCTGTTGTCAGGAACAGGCTAAAGAGCTGGGTCGATTTTTAGTCTGACTTCATACAGCAGCTCTTATCTGACAAAACCAAAAACCTACATGCCATATCACAGAGCTTTGCCAGAACACTGCTGATGCTCAAGCCTCATCTAACAATCTTATTTTGGAAACTAGCTTTATGCAGGATAGCAGATACCACATAAGCCTGCTTAGTCTACTGACTTCAACACAGTTTAAACAACTGAACACATGCTACATTATTTTTAGTAAGAATGAATTTAAGCATGGCTTTAACTCTTTGTCTGAACTTGGTCCTGTACATGTTTACTTCCGAAATCCATACTTGAAACTTAAATCTCCCATAAACAGTCACGTGCCTTCACAAACTATAAAACATGAAGCATATAACCCAACATCAGTTGTCTACTTTACTGAATGTTAAATCAAGCTCAAAAGCCCAAAGACAGTTTTAACTAAATTAAAAACAAATAAAAACTCCCTTTATTTATTTTCACTGATAAAAGTGAGTTGCCTCACCTTCTTTTCACTGAAAAAGATGAGGGAAAAGCTCCTTCCCTTCTCTGTCCCCTCTCCCATTGCCTTCCCTTCACTCCACAAATAAATAAGTAGCACTTATTTCCTCTAATTTGCTGCACACCTCTCCAGTAGACTGCTTTTACATATGCAGAACTTGGAATAGGGATTTATGAGCCACATTCTCTTTGACTGGAAAAAAGTTAAAAGGTTTTAAAAAACTAAGGGAACATGAGTATCTTGTAAAGGAGGATGTAGTAAGAACTTCCATGAGCCACACCTGCACAAAAATACAAGGGTGTAGATCTTTAACTAAGATTTTTTTGTTTTGGTTTGGTTTGGTTTTTGTTTGTTTGTTTTTGTTTGTGTTTTGTTTTGGTTTTGGTTTTGTTTTTTAATTTGTTTTTCATTAAATGCATTTTTATTTCTTTAAGGACTTACTATAATGCTGTCTTAGCAGGCAGCACATACCAAATTTGTGGTCCTCTCTTGTGTAGATGTAGGCTGTGGACACACATAAAGTAGATTTTATTTTTCACACTTATAATTTGCAGGCTTTCAGATCTCTGTACCATTTAGTATTCCTGTTATTTTCTCAGAATATTTCTGAGCCAAGACACTTTTTTTTTTTAAATCACAAGGAAATAGAGCCAGGAAATACAGCAAAAGCAACATTCTCATTTTCCAAGACAAAAGTTTCACAGAATGCAGATAAAAGTGCTCTTGATGTTTCCAAAATGCATGTTCCTTGACACTAATGTTTCAGCATCAACTGGCTAGAAAATAAAAATGAAAAACCTGAGGCTTCTAAAAAGACTTAAAAAAATAATTGTTGACCAAAAGTCTATTTCAAAAAAACTCCTATCTTATTAAATTTTCGAGTAAGTGAAAAAAAATTACATACCGTGCCAGGTTTTCAGGCAATTCAGTTACCCTGTTCTCTGCTAACTATAAACTACTTGGAAAGAAGAAAATAATGAAGAAAAAAATCCTAGGTTTATATCATACATTTCACAAATATAAGGCTATTTGATCATCATGTAAGGAAGTGAGGTACAAAATCATGGCACACAAAACCAGATTAAAAAATAAAAGAAATACAGATACAATTTAATTGCCATTGCTGAGATTTATACTTCTGTTATCTCCCTTTACAAGAAAGTGACTGATATCTCTTTGCAGATGGGTACAGAAGTGGCTAATAGGGAGTCTAGGCATTATTACTTTTATATAGGTGTCTTTCTCTTTATCCAATAAAATAACAAATTCAAATATTGCCCAATTTGATTGCACAAATGTAGTTATTTATATATTTTATTTGATTTTTGAGAAGACACTGAAGTAGATATCCTATACCGTATCTATATAAAACTGGATGTCAGCACTGCAATCCCCTTTTCCACCTCCTCTAAAAGGTAGTTTGCCTAAATTTCTTTAGGTGCAAGATTTTTCAGTTCACTTCATCGATTTATCTTTTTTTTAAGCAAACACTGATCTTTTCCTTCTACTCCCAACCTTTCTCTGGAGGTGACATAGCCCTGTCCTTGGAAAAGTAAACACGTTAATTTTAGTCAGAACCAGACAACCTGGAATTTCCCAATAAATGATTTAATCAAAAAGGCTTCTAATGCTAAAACTGCAATGACAAGTAAGTTGTTTTTATTTTTCCTGCATTTCTTCTGCCAGGCATTTCAGATCAAGTTAAGAGGCCAGGAGCATTCCAGCAGCAATGGCAGTCAGTTCCAAGCTTGAGAAGGAACCACGAACTCCACCAGAAAATGAAAGGTCAGTCTTGAAATGCTATTGTTTGGAGAGAGTTAAAAGTATAATTTCCAGCACTACATTTCTGTGGACATACTTTAAACAGCACTGTGCACTAACTATGCACTTACACTGGCTTTTGCTGTTTTGAGCTACTATTCAACTAATTTTTGCCTTTTACTTTTGAACACAGATTGCTTCAGCGTATCAGCAAGATTTTTTTTTTCTTTTTTGCAAGTGGGAGTAGACTATGTTTTGAACAATATGTAGAATAATGACCTAAGCACAGCAAAGGGGTTACAGGTAGGAGTGAAAAATCTCATCTCCAGAGCTTCGATATAGCTGGGTGCAAGCTTGTCTCACAGTACATCTGTGCATTAGGCTCACTCGAATGAGGAGACAGCTTCTGTGTCTAACACCCTCCCCGAATTGGTTGTCCACAAAAACATAAGGCAGTAATTTCTGAAGAAAAAAGTTTATTTTTTTTCTGGTTTAGGTGGGTGGAGAACATCAACCTATTTTGCACAGGCTCCTAGAAACTCATCAAATGGTTGTAATTTCTGTAGTAGGTTCTGAGCCAGGATTTAACCATAGGCTGAAAGAAAAGCTCATGCTTGGGATATTCTGTCTCTAACATAAAATCCCAATGCACAAGGAAAATGTTTACGTGTGTTTCTTGGTTTCAGGCTGCCTCTTATTTAGTCAGTGTAAAACTTTGTGAAGCATCTGGCAGAAAATACTCTGAGCACTGTAAAAGGATAGATTTTACATTTATAGTACCAATAAACCTAAGACAAGTTTACACAAATGCAGTTCTGTCTCTCAGTGAAGTATTTTTGTCCAAAACTATTTAAGGAAAATATATACAATTCTTCATCTACAGTCAGACAACTAAAAGTGCATTTACAGTAAATAGGCAACATAAGATATTTAACAACAATCAAAAAAGAGGTTATAAAACCAACAGTTTCAGCTTCAGTGGAGAAAGAAACACTGCTTTCATGATCTGCCATGAAGCTTGGGGAGTTTCCATTGCAAAAAAAGATGACTCAAAATGAAATACAAAGTAATTCAGACCACAGCTAAGACAGGAAAAGATAGTGAGTGCAAAAGGAAAATGAGAGAAGAATATCAAGTATCAGTAATATCAAGTTTTGAATGTTGTGGTTTAAGGTGTGTGACTTCAGTCATTCTTAAACATTATGGTAAAAGCCTGCTGTCAAATATTACACTTACTATTTATGTGAGTAGTTTCGCTGATTTCAACCACTGGAATGAATGAAGATAAACAAATGAATGAGTATATATAAAAGGAGTTACACTTACACACCTACCTCTCATCATACTTTAGCATTTCTGATGTGTTACAACTGAATTTTAAAAATAAGAATTAGGGGCAAAAACCCCAATCAGTATTTCAAAATAATTTTAATGGAATCTTACATGAACGCACATGTCCATGCACATACACATACAGATATAGTAATAAACATTTTTATGAACATGAGAAAGTCAAAGACCTGTGCTTACAAACAAGGCCACAGATTTCGAGTACGTACATTTCCAGTTACTCGAATTTCCACAATCAAGGTCTGATTTTTATAAACGTTCCATGAAGAGACAATATCAACTGAAATCAATGCCTCATTACATCAGTCTTTACTGGGTAAAATGATTCAATCACGTTACATCCAGAGAACAAAACACAGATATTTTTTACCTGCAAAAAAACCCCCTAAAAATCTCCAGTGGTGTCCACAGATTTGTAGTTCTAATTTTATCTAGTATAAGCATGGAACAAGCAAGACACAGTGCATAGGTCAAGTGAACTTGGGAATATGGTATCCACAGAGACAAATTTCTCCTACCTTTCTTCTACCCATGTCAATTAGGCGGAACTCACATCCAGGAAATAGGGAAAAGGAAGAGGCCAAGTTGTCAGTAACGAGAAGAAAAAGAAAGAGATAGAAAGATTATTCCCTACCTAAGCATTGAGGGAGGTAAAGAAGAAACAATTGAAGAAGGAACTGGAAGGCCACCTAACCTCACCATTTTTATAAGGCAAAGGTAATTGTAGCTATACAAACTTTAAAGACAGACCTTCGACTCGTATGAGCGTATCAAATCATCGTATTTCCATGTAATGTTTGCTAAGCAAACTACAAGTCACCATAAGGTTACAACATGATGCATTTTATTTTAAAGCTCTCTGTGATCTTACTGACTGAAGGGGTTGGCTTCTGGCTGTTAAAACTAGACACGTTTACTTTAAATACAAGTCAAGGGAGTTTAGAGCATGCTGTGCCTGGATGCACTGAGCAGTAAGAAAAAGAATTCTTTGTATTTTATCTACTTAGTTGTTTGTTTCGAGGGACTTTTCTCACGTAGTGTCAAATCTATAATAACTGTGTTATTTTCCTCCTGTGAGTTAATCCATTAGAAAAATCATGATCAAAACCATAATAGGCATAGTTCTTGTACAGCACAAAATTCATATCAGATGAATGGAAATGTCTATGTGAATCAGGCTTCTGTATGAAAACACTTCAGTCAGTTAACAGGAACACAATACTTGATTTATTATAGTCCCATGGCACATGAGTAGCCCACAAATGTCATGTTACAATATTTAACAAAAGATATACTATTAAATAAAGTATTTGTGAATAAATCAGCAGTGATTTGTCTGCAATGTCTTAAGTATGAGCAAAGTATTTGGTTGCAGACTTTTCTCCTTTTGGTAAAGGATACAACTTCAAAATACATTTTTAAATCTTCAGTTATGTTGCAACTTGCAGAGTTTGTCATTGGCATTATTAGTCTGACATTTATCCCTTTTTTTGAATAGCTCCGCCTAATAAAACGTCCATATCTTTTTTTAACTACATAGCTTTCCTACACACTTGAGGTTTTAAATGCATTTTAAATATTAACAAAGCTTTCATTAAAATGCAGAAGCAGGGGTGGAGGAGCTACTAAAAAAGGCTTTACTCTGTCTCCTTTAGTTTTATGTGGAAGTACTAATCAAAACCTTCATTAATACTGTATGAATTCAGAGCCTTCACACAATTGGAAGGCACATTACTTTTTATTTACAATACTTTAAGATACTCCATTTAACAAAAAAATTAGGAGTTTGAGGATATTTATCCACACATAGAAAGTGGTATATTGCAGAACACATGTTCCAAACAAACTTCTGGATTTACAAAACAGAAAATTGAAATTCTGTAGGAATCTCAAGCAGCATTTCCAAAAATCTGCATTTGATATAACAACTCCAGTTCTGCAAATGACTGATTATTGAGTGCTCAAGATTTATTGTTAACGTCTCCTTTTTTCCTCCCAAGATTTAGGGTGAAAAGCATGCACTGTTCACAGATAGAAACATCCACAGCCTCCAGGAAACTGGGTAAGGTTAAACAGAATTATCAACTGTGCAGCTAAATACAGAATTATGGGGGAAAACAACATGCCTGTTACAGATTAAAATCAGAAATAGAAGAATCTGTCATAACATGTAAGAGAAAGTTCTTTTCTAGACAGTGTTAAAGAACAAAAATGATAAGAAAGAAACATTTTCATATTAGCAGGATATTACTAATATCCTGATATCTGTACTAATCTTCTGGGCTCTGTGCTGTTTGACATATTCGTACAGAGTCAACAGAAGTTGATGAACAGCAGAGTGACAAAATTTGCTTATTGTGCTAAATAATTCAATTGAGTAAGCATAAAAATGGACGACAAAGAATTCAGATAGATCTCATGGTACTGAGTGACTGTGATACAACAACAGATGATGTTCAGTGTTGATAAATGTGAAGTAATGTACACTGGAAAAAACTATTTTAACTATAAGAGGACAAAAGAGGGGGGCTGGGTGGTGTCCCAGCTTTGCACTAATATCCAAACCTTAAAAGGCTTCAAAAACCATAAAGAAAAATCCACTTATCCAGATTCGTTAAACACAAAGGCACTATTTTAGTCTAAGAAGTCTTTAAAACTTGCACTGCTGGAAGGTGTGATAGTTTATGGGGGGAATGAAATGTTTTTATGTTCTTCCTTAGGCATTCTCCACCAGTCTTCAACAAAGTATATTGCACTACAGGACCCTCTCAACCTCTTTTATCGTCTGAAATAGTTGCAGTCAAAATTAGACCTCTCTTATTTATTATTAAATACTACCATTACCTTTCTATGATATTAATATTGCTCTGAAAACACTAAAACAATATGTGCAAATACTCACACTTTCCCTTCCCCCCATTAATCCAAAATTATTTATTCCTCTTTTGTACAGCTTTGCCTTCCATGCTTACAACCCTTGCATACCCAGACAGAAGCTTCACTAATTGAAAAAAGTTTTTCTTTGGACAACATTGGTTCTATTAGACCAGTCCAGCTCTACATATGAAGAAAAAGTCAGAAGTTAGTACTTTTGAAAAAATACAGCCTGGAAAAATGCTATTCTGTAGAAATAACTGCATTGAGATCAAAATTTCGCTTGCGGGTTCAAAGAGGTAGCTAAGAATTTCACTAAAAGGCTTTTCAGAATCTAAGGCAAGAGAAGACTTTAGATCAGACTTTAACTGGAGAAAAAAGATCACATAACAGACAATTTCTACAAGATAAGTAGAATGTAGCAAAACTTCCATGAAGCGGCTTAATGTTTTTTTTTCCCATATAGGACTTGTTAGTAAATTCTGGCTATGACATTTTAAATTCCAAGCAGCAACATAAAAATAAACAGATAAATATGAAACTCAGAACTAATCTGTGAACTCCAGTCAATATTATGGCTGTACTGAGCGAGCCAAATTATATAAGCAAGCATATTAAATTCATGTTAATGGTTCACACAAATGATGTAGACTTACCATTAGTCAGTATGTGAATTTTATAAACAGTATGTATTTCCCTCTGCTAGAAACTCACTAGAGCATTTTCATTATATGTATTACACTTAATGAAGTTGAAGGACTTTTTTAACATTTACTTTAAGTGTCATCATATGGGGATACAGAGTATTTAATTTGCAGTATTTTTATTTGTTTTTGTCAATTCTTTAAATACATAAAGTACAAAGCTGATCTATATTTACACTGGGTGATGTAAGGCAGCTACTTAGCTCATGCCTTCTCCGGGACTTTTACTAAGAATCAGGTTTATGTAGTAAGGGTTTCGCTGCACTCAGATACTTTTCAGTTCAGAAATATATTTGTCTTCAAGATTACACTGTAAACACAATGATAAAATCTCCATCCCAGAAAACAAAAAAGAAACTAACTTAATAGTGCTTCCTCTTAAAAAAATGAGCTATTATGTTAGTGTGAATAAGACTAATAAGAGAAAATTTGGAATCTAATAAAATCTTTTAGATTTATATAATTTATTTTACAAAATATAAATGAAAATTTCCTACAAAAAAGCAGCACCACAGTCTATAATACTTGAAACACATTAAATCCACTTTGTGATTTCTAGATTATAGAGCTCTGTCTTCTAATGCAGGTGTCCAAGGTGGTAAATTTGCAGGCAGCAACTTTAAATTTTAGTGTAGGAATACACTGAAGTACCACACATGTGGAAAATTACACTGAAAATCTCTTTTAAAGTATGTTTGACTGTACAAAACATGTAGATCTTTTTCATTTGAGATTGTTTATGCAACCTTCAAATGAGAGGTTACTCTAATTCAAGATATACCCAATTCCTGATGTTGGGGGTGGAGGGGCTGTATTTCAAGAAAGGACAAGACAGAAAAGTACCTTAAATTTATTCTAATAAAACTACTCACATTCTGTAGATACAAAATAAAAAGGGTCTTGAGGAGATCACTTGTTTGAAGAAGCTATACAATACAAAATAAAAAGGGTCTTGAGGAGATCACTTGTTTGAAGAAGCTATACAACTTGTGGGGAACAATTAATGTCATGCTCCAGTTCAAGCTCCTCCCTTTACTTTGTGGATCTGGTGCACCAAAGTTCATACTGTCAATTATGGGAAGCATAAAATCTACACTACCTAAGGAATTTCCAACCTCCCCTTTTTTTGAATCAAAGAACAAAAAGAAAATGTTTCCATTCCAGGCTGGTGTACTACCTGCACTTGATGCTGAGGATGTCACCTATACCATTTGATGTCTTCTCACCTCTGATACTGCTATGTAGATACTGATGCTCCTACTACTGTAGGACTTACAATTTTTCCAGTTTTCTCTCTATATACAGCAGATGTTTTGTCCTGTCTTTACAACCCATAAATGCCTTAGTTCTATAGCTGGCTTTCTTTGCCAGTTATCCAAGGCCTTACTATATGTCACCACAGACTTAACAGGTAACAGCTAATTATAAGGCAAGATAGTTCAGGCAATCAGCTCAGTTCCTTAAAAAGAATAAGAAAAAAAGACAATTTCTATTGAGGTGTTAAGCTGCATAGAAATTGTAGCGCAATAGAAGGACAATAGGATTGATTAGAAGCTATGATATGTTCACAGATCATGCTGGGAATCTCTGGTAAGCACAATGCATCTTTAATGCAAATCAATACAGACAGTCTGACGATGGCCCTTGAGAAAGGAAGTGCAATCAAGCCGCAGTTCCAAAGGACAGAGCTGGTCCAGCAGTGAGCACATGGGTTCTCTCTTCAAAGCGTCTATGGGAATGAAGAATTCATCTGATAATTAGAGCAGTTCAAATGATTTTGTCTGTTAAGTAGACTGTGAAATTCAGGAAGGTATTCTGGGCTTTGCCTTATAATGCTACAATTACTCATTGACAGAGCACAGTAGCACCATTGTGGTGAGCCGCTAGCAAACATCAGCCACATGAGCTGCAGATAATGTATAATTTAAACAGACGATGTAAGGTTTTCCCCATATTGTCTTGAGAGCTTCAAAAACCCCCTTACAGATCCATGAAGTTTTGCAGTAGCTTTTTTAAAGGGAGAAGTTATAAAATGAAGGCACATATATATTTCCAACTCCCCCAGTCTTAGATGCTCAGCTGTAATCATGTAGGCCCTGTTCACCAAAGAAGAGTAGGTGGGTAGTAATTTTTACATTTACTCATTTATTTCAACATGGTGCTCAGAGTTATTGGAATTGTAATTGAAAGGAAAAAAGAAGTATACTTCTCCCCTAACAACTACATTTCTGTCTGAAAACAATGATTTCTTAAAGGTATTTCACCGACATTTTAAATGCCACAAACTATATATAGGCACACAGACGGCAGCAAGCTCTACTCCTGCGGACCAAATGCAGGAGGAGATGAGAGGGCTGACACCAGCCCTTACGAGGGATGGTCATGGCAATTAACTGACCCTATTTTTTTGTCCCCTTGCCTGAGTGTGGTGGGGGACAGGAATCAGGAGGGCACCTCTGAGATCACTTCAGACAGGTCCAGTGTGAATAGTTCAAATCAATTTGTTGAGCCCAGGCCCTCATATCATGAAGAGATGTGCAACGAGCAGCACAATCCCCAAAGCTGCTCAAATGAACAGAAAGCTTTCTGGGACTGCACTGAGCCTGCTTTCTGCGTGCCATGTATCTTCACTGGAAGAAGCATGCAGGGAGAGAGCAAAGTTGATTATTACCTCAAGGGCTAAACCTTACTCCATATGATCTTTGACACCAGTGGCTACAGCTTCCCTTTGGTTTTTCCAACATACTACACCATCTGGTGAAGCATCTGAAGATGTCAGTAAGTTAGACACTCAATGTCACAAGAAATCATGTTGCTACTAGAAAGTAAATTTCCTTTTAAGTAGGTACTTTTTTTCAAATCCAAAGAAAAGCAGACAAATAACCGAGAAAATCATCTACTAATATATAGTACTTAAAAATCACATGAATAAATCATCCTTTAAGCTTAATTGAGCATGCAGTTCTGAACATTTTGTTAAATGGATTAAATACCTGTAAAGTTGGAAAAATGGCTTAGATATTGTTACTTCTGCACCTAAATTTAGGAATGTAAATCTTTAATTGGCCATATAAATCTAAGTGCTTTCATCTTCTGAGATGCTTAAGACCCGTAGCTCCCTATAACTTTGTAAATTCAACTATCTAACTCCTACCAGGCAAAAACAACTCTCTGTGCTTCTAGTGTTTTCATCAAGTATATTTGTAGTTTGGGATGTTATTTCCCTCTCTGAGGAACAATTATATAAATAAAATTAACATATATGTGTTTATTCAATTACACACTTTAAAACACAGCTAAAATTGCTTTTACAGTGCACTGCTTAATCTAACAGTCTTACGGTTTAATGATTAATATACTTTATTTTTCTTTTTTTAATTAGTGATTTGTTAGTTATATAAATATCCTACCACAAGAAAGAATGGGAATTTTGGCTGTGTGGGCTTTCTTGTTTAGTGTGTATTTCACCATACCATTTCTAAGGTACCCTAAAGAGCCATACATGAAGATATACACCTAAAAGGAGTCTAACATATCTAAGTGTTTCAAGCAGTTTTTCTGAATTTTCTGTGGATAATTTAGTCTGGTTGGAATTTAAAAATAATTAAATTAAGCATTCCAGAAAAAAGTATGTGTACATATGTATGTATATAACTGCGTGTGAAGAACAATTCTACCTAGCCTACAGGAAGATAAAATCAGTTTACAGCAAAGAACATCTATCACAAAGAAAAACTCAAGCCAATAGAAAAATCAATCCAATGTGCAACAAAAAGAGCATGCAGTCTAACAAATCCACTAATGCTCAAACATCAGGAAGAAAATTTGAAGAGTAAAGACTAAGGAGTACTACATGGCAGAAAAAAACAAACCCGCAGCAAGATAGAAATGAGCATAGTAAATGATACCCAATCATGACCAGAGACCATAGCATGACACAAGAGCATAAAATAAAATCATCTCCTCATAAATCTGTTGTCAGGACTCATGGTAGCTCTAATGAACTGCTCCATCAAAGCCTAAAACCAAGAATAAAAGGCAAGTGACCCTCTTCTAATTCCCCATCCAAGTCACTTGGCTCATTACACACTTATATTAGAGTGATAAAAGTCTGTTGAGTGATTCATTCATTCGTCAGATTAAGAAGAAAATACAATTAGATGGCTTCCCTGAATTTGTCTATCTATCATCATGTTAGGGAGAGGCAAAAATAAGGAAAAAATGATGACGAAAGTATTAAGAGTTAAGAATGTAAAGACAAATGGGCTGTAGGTTAAGAAGAAAAGAGAAACCAAGAGATAAAATGTCTTCCTGTAAAGCTATTAATCTCAGAAGTGAAACCCCAGGCACAATTTCCTACAACTGTCTTGGCATAATATAGTCATTATTGCTATAAAAAGTGTTGATGGCGATGCTCTGCATTTACTATCGGCACTTGGGAAGAGAGGAAATGGGATGACTTTCCATTTAAAGAGGGCTCAATGACAAAGGATAACAATAAAAACAAAGAAAGGCCAATAATGTGTGCTACTATCCACAAGCAACCCATGAGTCTTTTGCAGACTTGAAGCAAGCGATCCCCTCTAGGAACTTAGGTACCCTCTGAAACAGAGATTTCCAAAAGATGTATGATCTCCAGAAGGGAAAAGCCCCAGGACTTTAGAAATAGATAGAACTGGAGTCAGAAGTCCATCTCACCTTTGGGGCATTCAGGATATCTGAACATCCTGTATTTGAGGCCAGGCAATCTATTTTCACACAGACAGCTCTGTTGCCTAGGGCTTTATAGGAAAACTGCAGGCCACCAGCTTTTGTGTGCATGCACCTATATGTACATATGTATGTGTCCATACATAGTAATGAGCTTCTGTATGAGCTTAAAATGAAATTTACCTCAGTCAAACATTTTTCTCAGCTATCCCAGTTCTTCCTAGTGTTCTGTGCTTTAAGAGAGGGATGCAATTTAAAGTCATTATAGCTATTTCTACATAAATAAGATAGACAAGTAAAATAAAATTACAAGCGGGCACTGCATTGGAAATTCATTAGTTGAATTACAGGGAAAAATCTGAGGGCAGTGGCAAAAGGCTACAAATAAATTTTTCTTCTCAGTTTTTCAACTTATTAGGAAGTCAGCAGGAAAAGCTGGACAGTGATCTTCTAACTGTAAAGGGGAGCAGAGCACATATCTGTATCAGCTTTTGGCATTTCACACTGACCACCTGAAATTGGAACATTTGGATAATATCAAAGCAAGAGAAGCAATTTGGAAAGACAGTAAATTCCCTTCCCACACTTCTCCCAAAACAGTGTTTCTTCCTCTAAACTCTTCTGTTCCCACATTGATGAGGACACGTGAAAATGGACATCCTTGCTGTTGTATCACCCAGTGATACCAGAAACTAAAAATAAAAAGAAAAAGTGTCTTGTCTTTCCACAATATTATTGAAGGGTTTCTCTCTACCACTCACCTTGATCTCCTCTGTGCCTCCCCTACACTCATGTCCCTAAGTGACATCATCTGACAGTCTAAAACTCACCTTCAAGAGGTCATGGGCCAGACTAGTCAAATCCCAGGCACGGACTATGTGGAGAAACGCATCAGCCAGCCAGATTTCTATTTTTAAGTTAAAACACTCACCTTTCTACTAATACAGAAATAGTCAGTAGAGAATTCTGACAAGCTGTGAGTCTGTCTCCCTTAAAAATGCAGTATGGGATGGATCCCACTAGACTGACTTGAAATAACAGCTGCACAAGAAAGAAGGCAAGGAACTGTGTGGCAGCCCCGAGGCACCTCACAACACTGTGTACCAAGACTGCTGCATCAAATACATTGCATTTTTATAATGTGTCATGATTCCTCTTTTCTGCTGTATTGAAAGAGATATGATTGTCTCCCCTTTCAGTAAAGACACAGACAAAAAAATTAATAACCATCTCTCAACCTGATTCTTGAACTGGTTTTGCTCCTTCTAATTTCCTGTCAAAGTGTGTAGTCAGTTTGCAAGGTGACATTTGCAGAAGCTCCTTACACATTGATTGGCTAAACTGCTGGGAAGCTGAGAGAATTCATGTAAAGAACGACCTTCATTAATTATAAAGTCAGACCTGCTGATATTGCTGCATGCCAGAAAAGTCCAACTGCTCCCCACTCATTGCTCCGAGAGGGCCACTGATGGATGCAGATCACAAGCAGGACAGTAAACAATAGGCTGGATGATCTGCAGAGTTCCTGCCAACCCTCTGGTGAAAACTCAGGTTATGGTGCTGCCTACTGAATCCTAGACAGGAAAGGAAAAAAGCAATCTTTTCTTGGAAGATATCCTGCATAGTAACAAAGAGCAACTTGGAGGGTGATAGTGGCTTCAGGCGGTAAACATGTAGATCCCTTACCTTCAGCATGCTCTCCTTGTCTTTCCATCACGATTTACCTCCCTTTCAGCCTTTTCCTTGAAAGTTACTGCACTCTTGGTTAGTTCAAACTTTCTACCACTGACACGTCTATGCCTCCATCCTTTCAAGCCAAACAGCTTGGGACACGGCCACTTGTCGAATTTGCATTTGGTACAGAAAAAGACATTGTTCTGTATAAAAACCCCATCTAACATAGATTAATAATTTTGCTACTCTATCAACAACAGCAATTTGTGTTTTAAGTATTTCTCAGTACAAAGAAGTATGTCTGTGCTTTGGAAACAGAACAGATGCTAAACTGCTTCCATGGTTCTGGACATGTACCGTATCTCTATTTTCTTTTACTTCTTTGGCTTGGAAAAACATGTTGGCAAAAGACAAGACATACTGGTTTATTTTTGCGCATTTACTTCTTTGTAAATATTATCATAACATAGACCTCCTGAAATACATACCAAAATATAACTCATCAAAAAGATCCCTTTGGGAGTTGTAAGTTATATATACAAAATCTTTGGCATTTCTAAATTATAGTCCCTCCTGCAGCATAAATTCCCAGCCTTTCTGAACCAAAAATGCTATCATTGAAGGATTTGTTTGATTACTTTTAAGTAAAACACAGAATTGACTGAAGTTTAACTACACACCTTGATTTAATTTAATCAGATTTAATCATAGCATAGAAATCAAAGCTCATGTTTTTGTGATGAGTTTCACAAAACTGTTCATAATAGCATGTGGTTAGAAACTCAGTTGTGGTTTACAGCTCCATGTACGACTTCCTTGTTCTCCCAAATACCAGGGATTAGTTCAGGGGTAACTCAGGGAGCTTGCAAATCTTGATCTTCTTTTCACAGAGTTTTGGAAGAGGAAAGGTATTTATAAGTTTTGAAATGAAACTGTGAAATTAGCTAGCAAATATCCCCAGATACCTTTTGAGTTTTAAACTGCCTTTTAGAGCAGCACCTCCCTCTATGTATTTTAGAGGGAGATTAATAGTTGACACAGGCACCTGAATTAGCTGCCTAAAATTGATAGGTATTAATATAATAGCGAATAGTTTATTATTCCTGCAAGCAATTAAAATGTCATTAACATTTTCACTGCCCATAAGACACACAGATTTTGTTTAAGTTGTTTTTTTAAAAATATTCCTATATAATTATGGAAAAGGATATATTGTTGTGATGTTTGTATAAGGTTGAATACATAAATAAATATTCCAACACACGTATGTCCACACATCATAGATCAAACCAGTAAGCTCACTCACAAACAAGCTGAAATAAACAGTACAACCTTCACAACTTCATGGATGCTTAATTAATATATAATATACAACTGGCTATGATGTGCTAGCAAAAAAAACCCCACTTGCAACAAAAGAAAAATCATCTTTGCTGTCTAGTTAAGTTTCGTGAAAAAGAGGTCAGTTTTAACTATCACCAAGAGAGGGCAGTGACATATCTCAAATTATTAGAAGATCCCATACAAGAGCCATATACCTCTATAGCAAATGTGATAGCAAATAATCTCTGCAGACATTTAATTTTAAATTCTGTGGAGCATTCAGCTGATGTTGTATTATTTTTAATTAACATCCTCCCACCCTTGAGTAAGTATACTGTTGTGTTTGGAACTAGAAAAAATAGAAAGAGATTATGGATAAAACTATGAGTCCTTATGAAATAAGATTTTTTTGTTCTGTTTTCAAACAGATTTTTCAAAGCAGAATATTAAAAAACACCTGCCTTCTACCAGGTTCACAGCAGCGTGTAAGCTTTGTTTTCAATTTTGACTGACTTCTCCAGAATGCGAGGACTTTACCACTTAGCTCTATCCCACACTTTCTATTCTTTCAAAACCCAAAATGGCAAGTTAGAAGGCTGCTTTTGTTCCCAAATCTTAATTATCTTTTTACAGGTGAGTCGCTGTACTACGCTGTTCAGGATGATTGATTTTTTTAGGAAGTTAGTATGTCCTTTTTTTTTGCATAGGGTTATTTCAAAACTATTGGGTTGAGAAGCTTTAATTGTCCTACTCCAAAACCTTTCAATAAAACATGTTATAAGTCTGCTATTTTTGGTCTCCAAAGAACTGCATCATCTTCAAGTCAATGGCCTCTTGCAATTCTGAGGCTACTGCTATCCCCAAAGTTCAAAAAATATAGTTAGCAAAAAGCCAGCACCTTTCTCTTTTTCACAGCCTTTCAATGGATAGATCTAATCCAGAGGAAAATATTTTGTCTCCTACACAAAGACTTTGGGATTTATGTTTAACAGGATTTAGGAGAATCAACACTGATGACAAAACCTGTCTAGTTTGGCACATGGTTATATATGATTGTATTTGCACTTTTCAAAAGGTATGAACAGGAGACAGGAGAGAAGGAAAAAGAGGGAGAGAGAAATACACTTCCACTTGATTTTATCTATGGTCTTTGAAGGTTTAGAGCAGTGTGAAGCCCCTCTTTTAAAATTGATTTAAATAGACCAAACATTTTTATATGGGCTTTTTCTTAATTTTTAAGGCAAATGGAATGAATAAGATAACAAAAAATAGAATAATGATGAAGACAAACATTTCTTTAACAAGATATAACATTCTCTGTTTTCTTTACTAATATTTTAATTTTCTCTTGCAGAAATGATTTGCTTCAATATGCTAGAGTGTCACAACAAACTAGAAAGCAGTTTCTAATGACTAATGGACTGACTGACAATTTAGATGTTATAAAGCTGTTAGAAAAGAGCTTAGAAGGAATATATAACTGGAACCAAAACACATTTGGAGGAATTGATCTGTAATAAATGTGGGTTATGGTGTTACATACCAAACACATCAAGGAAATGGGGATGTGGTACGCTATCAGAAAAAGTTTATCAGAATTTCTTATTAAGCTTCCTATCACGTTTGTCATCACACCACATACACACCCTCGCATCCCCCATTGTAAAAGCAGCATAAAAATGTTCACCACAAAGTCAGTTTGATGTGAAATTCACTCCCCTTTGGACTGAAATGCTTCAGTATGTACTGATACTAAAAATATTTGGATTCAGCATATCAATCCTTATTTAATGCAATCTGTTGGTGTCCTACAGTCACAAAGCACATAAAGATTATATTCTCCTGTGAGAAGATATCCATCACTTAGTTTGTCTTATCACATTTGCTTTCCTGCAGACACAAAAGTGGCAAAGTTAAAAGCAAGCAGGGTGTAAGGTCTTCAGTAGTAAGGTTAGTAGCAAGAGAGGACAATAACTTTCACATACTGTTTAGTGTGCAATAAGACCCAAGGCCAAACAGAGAAATCAATTCAAGTATCCAGAATCAAGTATATCAAGATACTCATTATAACTTTACTGTAGACCAAACTTGCTGTGAATTATTCCAGTCCTTTAAACGTATTTGAAAAATTAAATTGTGAACAAATAGGTTACAAAAGATTGTAGAAATACAATTTACCTTAGTCTATACTGACCAAAAGGCTATACTTCAAAATCTTTCTGCTAGCAACCAGATGCATTGACAATCCAAGTACTGTAGATTGAGCTTTGGATAAAATATTTCTATATGTTATTACCATCACAGAACAGAGAGTCCACCTTATCTGTTCCTTGGTAACAGACTGCTACAGAAATAACATAAAATTCCATTCATGTGCCACTTTGTTTTCCAGATTGTAGTCCCATTCTGGAATAAACTTTGTGGAATTACACCCATCAACCCCCATCACTACCTAAAATCCACTGTGTCAACGAAACTCCTCTGACAATGAACTGGAACTACTCTCTAATGCAAAGCTTGGACTATCCCTCCTGTTGCTTTTTCTGAGCAGATTTTCTGGTGTGCAAATGAACTTTTCCTACATTTTATGCCATTGCCTACATCCCTGCAGCAAAGCATAGACATTCTCAGGTGTTATCTTTTGCTAATGAAACTTGACTTGTGACGCACTTTGCAAGCAAAGCAGGCTCCAGTGTCAGAAGCAGAACTTGTCATCTGTGGGGACAAAAATGAATGAAGCAGCAAGAAACATACCCACACCAGAAGGCCTGGATGGCTGGTCCAGGGATTGCAAGACAAGGTAGAAAAAAAAGAGTTTATAACGTTGTTTAACCACTGTGGCATGAGTGGGACTGATACTCCCTTTAAGTAGTTAATAGATATTTTTTAAAGATGACATTAATTGACACTGTTTCAGTGGGTGGTAAGTGTGGTTTAATCATGGATATTTAAGTAGATCTTAATTAAAAGACTTATTTTCTTACTTTATGTTTATGTTAAATATTTGTCTCAAGTAATATAATATACAGCTTAAAATAACCTGACTAATGAGATCTTAGACACACACGTTCAATGGGGAAATCACACATTTTATCAGTAGTTAATAAATGTAGAGAGCTAAGAGTACCTGAGTACTAATTCAGAACACTAATATTTAGAATACTAAAACATTTTAGAGCCAAACTGATACAAAACATCAACATCAAGGCTTTAATAAAACATATTATTTTTAAAAGCAATCATTTTATAATTCAGAATCAGTACAGGTGTATAGAAACTTCATACTGCATTAAAATATTCATAAAAAACACTTATGGCTCATTATTAAGGCACTCCATTAGAAGGTATACTTTAAATCAGACTTTTATGAGCCACAAATGCATTATTTATTACAAAAATGCCTTTAAAACAAACAAATAAACCCTCCCCCTAAAATAAAATCCAGCGTTTCAGACTAATAAATTCAGAAGCAGGCTGGCTGAGCATGGATCAGGAAAATGCAGGAAAGATGAGACTAGATCTAAACTTCAGAAGACACCACAAGGAAGCAAAGACAAGACAGAAGAACTACAAAGAGGCAAAGGAGCAGGTAAACGAATTGGAAGCACACAGAGCTGCTAAAGGTAATACACGTGAAGGGTAGCATGACTAGCACAGGTGGGCAGGTGTGGCAGTAATAGGAAGAGAGGATTCTGGCAACATCTGCAATGACATTGTGATCATTGTGAAACAGTGAAGGGCCCAGACACAACAACCTGTATTTCCTCTTTCAGCCATGCCTTGGCTCCTAATCCCTGGGGTTTTTCTTTGGCTTCTTTATCCACCTCTCCTAGGCAAAAATGTCAGATAAGTCCATGAAAAAAACAAGGGACTTCATTTCCAGTGGTTTAAGTGAGACTCCATTTCTTGTACCACGCATTTTACTCTCAAAGTATGTTTCTGCTGTCTGCAGATATGTTAAAGTTTAATTTTAAATTGAAATGTTATCAGTTTCAATGTATTTTTAAACTCAAGTATATCAGTTTTAATATATTATGCCACATTTTTCTAAGCCAAATAAAAAATTATTTACATACATGACCAAAATTATTTGAGGTCAAATTTCAACAGAAGATCATCTGCAATTTATCCCATGCTATCCTTCTCTGTTTGCATAAGACAAATATTCTATCCACTACTATACTTCAGGAAGAAATGGTTGTAATATTTTCCATAGGTTTTGAGAAATAGAGAGAAGTAATGTTGGAAGTAATGATGACATTATTTTAAAACTGACATTTGCCACAGGTGCCAGACATACCTTGCCAAATTCCTTAAAACATGTTTTCCCCCATTTACTTCTAACCAAAGGAGTTTCATAAACCTTGTTAGTGCTTACAATTTCTTCATAAGCTTAATTTTTTTTAAGACAGATCTATCAAATGAAATTAATTCTGTTTATCAAAATGAAAATGTAAAGTATTTGAGACTTCATACATTTCACTTTTTCTATTACTCCTTCTGTGCATTTTTAAGCAGGGGATAAACCATGACAGGAATATTTATTATTAAATTCTGTTGTAGCTTACCCTTTGATTAAGGCATTATATCATAATTTAGAACAGGCAAAATCTGAGCACTGTAATTTTTAGGCTGAATCATAAAAACCTTTCAACACTGAGAAAGAATTATAAATATTGTGAAGTCATTGAAAGCTTTACCATCCTAATCTTTAGTATTTGTAAAGAACTCAAAAGGTACAAAGAGGTGTCCCTAACCAAATACACAGGGGTAACTTTTTATCTCTGGAACTCACTTTTAGTATTCTTTTAATTGCAGGGTACAGCTATAGCCCCTTTATGGAAAACACATCTCAGCATTGACATAAATGCAATATTGAGACAAAATGACACAGCGTTTCTACTCCTGATGTTCTTTTGGCAGATAAGAAAATTTAGCTGAAAACTTTTACTTTACAAATGACAACTTCTGCATAGTAAACTCTGCCACATTTTGAAATACATGAGCTATTTAGTAGGAAACTACAGTACGTTAAGAACACAATACAGCATCCAGTTTGAAACCAAACAGATGCTTCTCTTTGTCTTCTGTAGTATCGCTATTTGTTTCTTATCAGTCTTAAAAACGGCACAACAAACAAAGATTTACTGTACTTTTAGCTGTGTTGTGCAAACAACAGTGGAATGGAATTTTCACAGTTCAACACATCATTTCTCCCCTTTCTCTTTAGCTAACATTGTACCCACATGCATCTTGTGCTCCAACCAAAGCATCCACTCAAGCTGCTCTTCTGGTGGTCACCACTCCTCCCATCAGGCGAGGGCTGATCCTTGACTCTTTGCTAACATAACCTTTTCTGACACTTGTTTATAGATGCCTACATCCTTCTGATGGATTTGGGAGCCTTTAGCAGTTCATGGATGTTTTCACATCAGTAGACATTTGTGTCTACTGTAAATCCACTCTCACAGCTCTGGAGGCTGAGGGTAGTAGATATTGCATATCTATCTATCTATCTATCTAGATAGATAGATAGATAACAGGTGCTCTCAGTGGAAATCTACAATCACAGTTTCCCAATTAGCTTATGATTTGCCTAGCTCCTCTAGATACCACAGTCTGCAAAGGGAGGACTAAAGAGTTTAAATGTGTTTGGGTTCTCCCTCTTTTAGTAGAAAATTACACTGAATATTTTACAGCCACAGAAGCAAAGGTCACTGGGTTTACCACAGCTGCTTACCCCAGTGCAGGAAAATAGTGCCTACTACTGTCAACGAAGTATCATTCAGCATCATGCTCAATGAAATATAGTCTTTCCACAAGACAAACAAACAAACAAAAACCAACCAAAAAACCACCAAATCCCCCAAAACCCACCAAATGCACAAAAAACCACATTCCCTCAAAAAAAAAAAAAAAAAGCCAAACCCAAACAAAACACCAAACACTTAAACAAAAAAACAAACGAACATTTGTCTCTGGAGCAGGTCCAGAGAAGAGTAATGAGGCTGGCGAAGGGACTCGAGCACAAGTCCTGTGAGGAGAGGCTGAGGGAGCTGGGGCTGTTTAGCCTGGAGAAGAGGAGGCTCAGGGGAGACCTCATCACTCTCTACAACTCCCTGAAAGGAGGCTGTAGCCAGTTGGGCATTGGTCTCTTCTTCCAGGCAACCAGCAGTAGGACAATAGGGCATGGTCTTAAGCTGTGCCAGGGGAGGTTTAGGTTGAATATTAGGAAAAAATTTTTTACAGAGACACTGGAATGGACTGCCCAGGGAGATGGTGAATTCGCTGTCCCTGGAGGTTTTTAAGATGAGATTGGATGTGTCACTTAGTGCCATGGTCTAGTAACGACGATGGTGTTGGATCAAGGGTTGGACTTGATGATGTTGGAGGTCTTTTCCAACTTGGCTGATTCTATGATACTCAGGAATATTCTGTGTCTAAAAAGAAATATTTTCATATTTTTCTGCTAATAGGCTAACTTGGAACAGAGAGATCTTACTGCTAAAGAAGGTAGTTCTGCCTACTTTAAAACTTGTATCAGCAAAGTTTTGATTAATACGACTGTTCTAGGCCTTTCAGATGTACCATAGGGGCTCATCCAACATTTATCAGCCTACAAAACCACACAGCCTTCAAGGAGAAGCCCTTCACAAAATGTGCAAACTAGAAACAATTTATTGAAAGGTTGGACCAGATCATCTTTGAAGCCCAACCTGGGCTGTTGTATAATTCTATGATTTATTATAGTGGGGAGACATGGTTCGCAGGACATACCAGGCCATATAATTGTGTCAGTATTGGCTTGTGGTTCTTGAAGAAAAAGGCAGTTTATCAAATCTTGTGAAATGGCTCAGGTTGCCAAGAAGGCAAACATCATCCTGGCCTGTATTAGCAATATTAGGACCAGCAGAACCAGAGCAGTGATCAACCCCCTGTACTCAGCATGGTGAGGCTGCACCTTGAATCCTGGGTTCAGTCTTGGCCTCTAACTACAAGAAAGACATTGAGGTGCAGGAGCATGACCAGAGACAGGCAACAAAGCTGGTGAAAGGTCTGGAGCACAAGTCTTATGAGGAGCTGAGGGGAAAAGGAGGCTCAGGGGTGCCTTGTCACTCTCTACAACATCTGGAAGAAGGCTGTAGCAAGGTGGGGTTTCTTCACTGAAAGGGTGGTCAAGAAATGGGACAGGCTGCCCAGGGATAGTGGAGTCACCATCTCTGGATGCAGTCAAAAAGTGTGTATATGTGCTGCTTAGAGACATGGAATAGTGGTGGGCTTGGTGTTGGATTTTATGACCTTAAAGGTCTTTTCCAACTTAAATGATTCTATGATTTTAAATTTGTGTAGATCTACTTCCATGTGTTAGGGACTAAGATCTGCAATATAAACCTTAGATAGGTATTAGCCCTCCCATGGCTGTGCATTGAGCCCTTAATTCTGAGAACTGAACAATACCCTTCAGCACCATCAAAAGCTAAAACTAAATGACCCATTTCGTACTACCATCTCTTCATGCTTCCTGTATAAAGAAGCAGTTCAAGTTTTTACCATTCATCTCTCCTGTCTACATGGTTTTCTAATTACTAAGAATTTTTGACTAGAACACCCAATCTGCATCCAAATTTGGATGGAAATATTTAATTTCCTGAAGATGTAGTTATTATCTCCCTCTTCACGTGATTAATTACCAACATACCCCCCTTCTTTTGGATTAATGGAGGGTTAAACACATTTATTACTTAGTCCTACTTCTGGAAAATGTATGTTTGTTCCAGTTAGAAGTAGTTGTGAAATGAAGCAATTTTCATCAGATGATAGACTTGATTGAAAACAAGGCAGCTATAAAGAGCAAAAGACAAGCATTGAAAACTTTAATTCTGAAAGGTACCTATAATTCATTGATACTGTCCACCTTAAAACAAGTAATTCCAGGATGAGTAAAGTGTTTTATCTTATTAATTTCAAGGATGATGAACCACATTCTTGAAGCAGCACCCACTGAGTACTTTTTTAAAGGTGAAGAGAAGTCCCTAATGGGATTTCCAAAATCGCATAGAAGCATTACTGCCTGAGAGGTCAATGAAGCATTAAGTCCATTCTTAAATCATACACAGTTCCTTCTGACATTATTCAAAATGTCAGTTTTGAGGCACTTCAAAGTTCCCAGGCACTTCAGATCTCCGAAGTGAGTTACAAAGCTAATTTTCTCAGCTGAAGCACTTCAGGATAAAAATTCACAACTTGCCATCCAGTTCTGCAGATCCATGTTCACCAGAAGGCTTTCATAGCTACTCAAGCAGAAGAAAAAGCCATATAACCATAGTAAAGGTATTTCAAAATCAGTCCAACCAATCATACTGAAAACTGCAAAGGGTTTTGCTGATATAAAGTTCGGAAAAACAAAAATGATCTAATCCCTTAGTCTGGTTGACCTGAGCCAACTACAAACAGCCGAGAGGAAGAGAACAACCCAAAAATGAAGGAAAAACATTTAATGGACACAAATCAAGCTTCACATGCTACATAAACATGACCAACATGCAAATCCAAATTTTATTTCCCAATGTAGATATTAAAAAAGCCATGTTATTTCTGTTATTCAAAATTTTTCAGAAAATCTCTGCTATAAAAAAGAAAGGAATTAAGTTCTCTATCTTTCTTTGCTCTTATGCCCATTTTGAAGAACAGAATAATGACACAGGAGCCTCTGTGGTTAGGCAGTTGCCTGGCAGCATCAACAGAAAATAGGAATTGATGATATCATTCCCAGCTTATTTTTTTTTAATTATTATTAATTTTTGACTGATCTTTCTTAAGTTTCCATTGTCATAACAAGACACTAAAGGAAATTAAAAACATAGGCTTGAAAGTGGAAAATATTTCTCCTGTTCTTTGCTGTCAAGAAAACTATATTTTCTACAGGAGATGGGTAAAATGTAACCTCTTTTCCCAATGAATCAAAATTAATAAAAAACATGAAACTACATAATTTAAAAAGATTTGTCTCTCTCTGATGAAAGCAATCAGTCAAAATTGGCAGTTCCCAATGCACTGAAAACATTTTTCAGTAAAAACATTCTTATCAGTTTTGACAGGAATGGATATTTTGAGCAAAAGGGAGATGTGCTCATCCCTGATAAAACTGTGAAGAGAAATACTACAGAGCATCAAGGTCCCAAGGGGAATTTCTGTTTGACATCAATTCTTCTCCTCAGGGTTCCCTTTCTCCTCTTCTGCCACCCTGCATTTTCCCTTTGTCCCCACACTGTTCCCAATGCAGGAGCAAGCCCCTCTTCACTCCAGAGTGCTCAGAGGCTTGAAAGATTTTTTTGGGTTCAAATCCCTCCTCTAGGCCTGCAAATGTCACTGTTAAGAGCCATCCAACCTGTGTGCTGGAAACTGGATAAACCTGTATCTTTATTTGAGTTGAATTTTAACAAAGACACTTAACCTTATTATTCTAGACTGGGAAATCTGGACACCCACTTGTCTTACAGCCTAAAATAATTTTAGTTTTTACAAGAGGTACTGCTATGCTCAAATGCCTGATCCACTGGAGCTCAGCAGACACGTCTGACTGTGCTGCTAACAAGAAATAGGTGGGATAATATGTCTCTATTGCACTATGCTTGCCTTGGCTTTGTGGGCATTAGTCTGAGGTTTGAGTTCTGTGTCATTTTGCTCATGCACCTGGATCCTGTGTTTCCTGTATTCCTGCTGGATATCCTGCTCCACAGGTGAAGAATTCAAGGGGAATGGATTGCTCATAATGCTGACTGTAGTAGCAACTGCTCTGCTATGCATTTATCAGTGATCACTAGAAGGAGGACTTAAACCCTGGTCTTCCACATTCCTGGGGCAGCATCCACCAAATTCATCTCTGGTTTCTTTGCACTTATGAACAAAGTCATTCAGACAAAGAGCCCAGGGTCAGGGCAGGTAGCTGGACAGCCCAGCACCAGGACTTAGATTTCACTCCCCCTCCATCTGAATCAGAGAGTCCAAAACCTGATAAATTCTCCAGATGTTGGAGAATTTACACTATTGATTACTTTCAGTCAGTCTGCCTTTCTTTCCGCAGCCTCAGATTTTAAAAGAAAATGCTCCATTCAAAAGCAGAGAGGGCATTTCTTCAAGACTTTTAAATTTTTTAAAATTCAATTATGGAATACAATTATGGAGGGAGACTTTTTCCATTTTCCATTAGACTTGAACACGTATTTAGTTTGACTTTTAAGCTAAACAGAAATACATTTTAAGTAAAGCACAGTTCTCTATTAACACTAGTTTTATTGTGATAACATGCAAATCCCCAACACTTTGCAGCCAAATTAAATTTCACTGAAATTTAACAAAAGATTTACAGAAGCTACCAGAAAGTAAAGAATCAGTCCCTGTATCTTAATCTATTGCATAGCACTAAATGAAGGAAGGAAATGGTACTCTTCAGCAGGCTTGCAGCACAGTTTAAGCACTGCGCTCAACTGGAACAGCAGGTCTCAGTTCACCAAGGTATTTAATTGACTCTTCATCTTTAGTACTAAGCAGTTTACTTCATTTCTAGCGGGCTGATTATGTATTTAAAGTTGCTTTAGAAAGAGTAGCATGGTAGCACTGTGCCAGGTCCATCTTTTCCATCAACACTAGAGGCAAGGCAGTCAGACACAGCAACATTTATTTTCAACTCACTAGAAAATACACCATCAATAATGTCTCTGTAAATTGCAAGAATATCTTTCAGTCACATCATAAATTACATGTCAGCCTTTAGAAACAACTACACAGATCACAGCTTAAAGTACCTGGTGCTGATACATATACATCTTTAAAATCACATTACACAGCTCTACCTTTGATCGTGATCACAAAGGGAACTGGTGAACCCATCATTTACCTCAAGTAGCTGACTGAGAAGCTAACCAAGAAGGAAATACTTTATGTGCTCATGGTTACTAAATGGTGTTAGTAAGTGTCAGAAGAGCTGTATAACTTTCTCTTTTTATCTAATGAAACAAAAGGGAAATAAAGGATGTAAAAAATAAGTTTTAACTTTATAAGAAGAGACAGTAACTTCCTGAAGATCAAAATATATACTTGGAACATATGTCGTTCCCTGATGCAAATGTAAGAAAAAAATTATATAGTGTATTACAAAGACACGCCAGTACTGTGATCAACAAGTGCTCTCAGATGAAGTGGAAGTATCAATTATTTTACCAGAATGACAGCAAAAAGTGCAAAACAGCTTTCCCAACTCTGAACAAATAGAACAACTATGGAATGTTGCATATAACCCTTAATAATCTGTGAAATAAAAACCTGTATGCACTGACTCCACAGGGAAAGTCCTGCCATTTGCACTGGCAGAAGTAGAGGAACAATGCATCTGTGAGGCATTACGGTCAGAGGCCTTCAACCCTCTTCACATGAAAGCTTTGTGCTACAGATGTGCCTTGGATTAAAATAGACAACATTTCCTCCTAAAGACAATCAAATCAAAATGAGTTAGGACAAACATACAATCCTAATGGAAAAATGCAGGGGGCTCAAAGTGTCCGGGGTTACCCAGGTGCCCCACTCAGGCTACCTGTTTTTCTACATGCTCACGGCTCTGTCCTTTCTCCAAGGCATCACGAGGTGCCTGGAATGCAAAGACAGCCTTGGGATGAACATCCTGGTGCAAAGAGCAATTGATGTGAGAGCCTGGTATGGTATCTTACTCCCCCACTGGGAGGAAACAACCTAGAACATCTTCAGAAGAGAAGAGAAACGTACAGGAGGTGGGTGTATGCTAATAGGGATATGGAGGCAGAGCAAAACGCACCACATCCTCAAATGTCCACAGGTCGTAGTAAAACCAGTGTGGGAGCAGGAATAAAGTCCTCTAAACTTCAAAAGGTTTAGCACAGAGCCTTTGAGGATGAACCCATCCTGAATTACAAGGAGCACTGGAATTAACATGAGAACCACTTTATTTCTGCAGTGCTGTTTTCTACACCACTAAGATATAAGACAGTACTCTGAGCTATCAACTCCCTTTTGTTCACTTGTTTGTTGCATGGTTATTCACAGGAATGGCAGCTTTTATTTCAACAGTATAGATAAAAGTATTGCACTGAAATTTAAATGTCAAAGAATACATACTCAAATGTCAAGTACCAACAGACAAATGCCAACACAGAAATGTCAGAAATACGCCCGTGTCTCCCACTGAATATAACTACATCTGCACAAATGCAAGTCACAGTATGATGTGTAAAAGCAAGAGTTTTTATTCAGTTCCTTAGGGACTGTAATACCACTGGTGTCAATAAAATCAGTATCTGGCAGCAATCTGAATGTATTACTCCAAGAACCCAACTCTGGCAACAAGTATAGACTACACGATCTATGGTCTGCAAGGTGATGGATAACATTTACAGTCATAATGGTGCAAAATTTCTATTTCAGGCAAATCCCACGCCTGAATTTGCTAACTTGTTGCTAGATGACGGAGCCCTACACAATGAACTCTCACATGATTTCTCCCACTGCTTTCCAGGTATGACCTCAGCCCATGAAAGTTGAAGGAAGGGACTTAAAGACATTTTCTTCTAGATACATGGCTTAATTTGTCCAAATAAAGCAAACATAAACATGAATTCTTGGTGTATCCTAAACTATTTGCTTTTTTGAATCCTAGGAATATTCTGCACTTATTAATGTAAGTGCAGAAGTATAAATGACTCCAGAACACAAGGAGAACTGACTTCAAGCAGGATTTGAACTCTCGAGAAACTTGAGTGCAAAGCTCTATTCTCTTTGACTAACTTCAAATCTACTTCCTTACAAAGACAGTGAATGTCTCTTTGTCCTGGAACTAACATAAAGAGTAAACAAGAAAGGTTCAAAAAGCCTGTTCCTACTATCCCATTGTCTTGCACAACTTATGTGTGCCCATGGTCATTAACATCTTTTCTAAAAGTAAACTGTATCATAGCTTAAATTAGTACCGCAATTCTAAATTCTACCATCAGAAAAGAGCTAGAAAAGCTAGGAAGTATTCTTGTGCTTCTATATTTCCAACACCTTTCTGCGAGTCTCTCTTTCTCTTCTATATTTTTGGGACTGGAAGAACATAATTTAGTGCTTCACTCAGGCATTCACCCAGACAGGCCTGAAGTCAAAAAAATCCCAGCCAAAGTCAACCCGTAAGTAGCTGCTCAATGCATAGCACAGAAAGTAAATCAAGTCAAAATATGTTGAAACAAGCAGAACTTACAGGTAAGGGAATAAGGACTTATCCAACATTCTGGTCTCCTAAAGACTTTGTGAAGTACCTCCAAATATCAACAAGATCCAGTTCTGTTTAGTTTCTAAGCATCTGTCAGGGTCTCTACTCAAGGTGACAATTATAGGCACATGTGTACATTAGGGTATTGACAAGAGATAAAACAGCAGGAACAGAATAACAATTCCAATGAATAGCGGAGAAGAAATTTCAGTTTCAAGATACTTTAGACTTCTTATTTATCTCTTCCTTCTTTCACAGCACTTATCTGTTACTCCAGAAGCTATGCAGACAAATGATGTACTTCATCTTACAGTGACACTGACACATGGAATCAGTTTACAAATATTAAGAAAACTCTACCATTTGCTTTCAGACAATCACTTCAGGTTCCTCACATATAAAACCCAGTATGATCTGATACACTTGGTATTTTTCAGGAAATCTGTCCTCAAAGGGAAGTTGTTCTTCGAAAATCCTATTAGTCTCTTATTTGCCTATGAAGTACCATATGATTTTTGCCATATCAGATGAGCAGTTGTTCAAAGTTAAGGATATGCATTGCAAATAGAGACCTGTTCCCATAATTTCTTATGCAGGACTTAAATTTAGTTATAGATTGGCAAAACTTAAATACCAAGAAAGAGTAATTTTGCTGGAGATGTATGCCATTCCCGGTAATAATCTAAGTCCAAGCATTTGGACTGTGTCTGGCAGCTGAATACACAACATTATCTTTTTCTGTAAAACTTAATTCCTACTAAAACACCATGTACTTATATACTGAAGAGACCACACAAATTTTATCTATGCTGCAACAGATTTTCTCTTTCCATATCCGTGAATTTCATTCATCTAACAGGTACAGGAACCCACTTTGACCAGAAGTATGAGAGACTAATCTGGGTTGTCTAAACACAGTTCAATGTAAAATTCACTATTTTGGATATGGGTTGCAAGGGTTACAAAACAACAGCTTTCATGGGTCTTTTGGGACATTCAACCAGCAGCTTAACACATTACAAATGACATCTTGATCAACACAACCTACTCCAAGGTGTTTTTAAATAATAAAATAGACAGGTATCTCAAAGTTCAAGGCTTTTCTCCCGTTTCTCACTCCTTTAATGATACACAACATCATGTTATCTGCCATCAAATGCTTTTCTACTAACATGGAACACAAGAGAGGTTTTTAAAAAATCAGTGAAAATAATCTCTTGTTTGAATATATGTAACCTCACCTTGCGGATTCCTCTGCCAAGATCTTCTCCATAATTTGTCCCCAAAATTTCAAAATGCACATTGGGATTCCCCCCATTTTCGGCAAATTCCAGTTCTCCAGTCAAGCCATTCACTCCACCCTATTGGAAAAAAAAGGAAAATGGAATGAAAACTCATGAGTGGGTAATTATAATAACCTTTTGTTTCTTGAGGGGATTTATGCACTAACTATGCAGAATAACTATGCAGAACTACCAGAACTAGGATAGTTTTCCAAAGACCATGTTTCCCTAAAAATTTCAAAGTTTAAATTGTTCCTGTATCATATAAGTTCTTTACAGAAGAATTAAACTCAGCAACATTAACCAGATGCCATACAAGCAGTAGTCTTACTCTTAGAATATTTGCACTCCAATTTTTGTTCTTTGACCCATCAGCATATATGGGTCACTCTAGCCTCCAAAAATAAAAAAAACATAAAATTTTGCAACTAATTCTAGTGAAAGCAAAGCTAGACACAGATATATAAAAGAAATTGCACCAAAAAAATTAAAATTGTTGATTTTTTCTTTATTCCCCCAAATAAAGGACTTCCACATAAAGTCAGGATGAGTTTTAGATATATTTACATGCTTTTTGAGCTCATCATATGTGATTTGCACAAATGATGAAGGGCTTGTCTAGCTGAACGTAGTGATTTTTCTGTTTTCCTCCACAACTCTTCTCTACTACTGAGAATACATGATATGGGCAACAATGCAGCATATTTTCAAGTTTGCTTTAATTTTTTTCACATTTTAGCTGGAAGGGGTTAAAACAGTACAGATGAAGCAGTGAATATTTCCTACAAAGAATTAGAGTTGAAAGAGCTATACACACCAGAGCCACACTCAAAATATATTCCAGAGTTAATTCAACATGACATACATTTCATCTTTGTATAAGAACTGTGATGACCTGAACTGTAAAATCAACAGAACCACGTGAAATACCTGTAATGAAAACCTTTACCCATAAAAAATTCTTCAGTTTATAGATTCAGGGAAAATTAGATGTTTAACCCTCTCCTTCAAAAACTGTGAACAATATTTTAAGGATGTACAAAAAAATATCTGCCTCCAGTGTAAAAGCATATGAAATTTATAGCTTTTCCCCAAAAACATAAGGCAAGAATTTTGCAGTTGTGATTGGTGTTTCGCCTAAGAGCTTTATTATTTAAACTGGAAAACTTGCAATATAAGCTACCTAGCTAAGATCATGAGCTTTGCTGAAACATGATTTTAAAAGCTCTATTCTTGTATCTTCGGTTTGGAGAAAATCCAGGAAGGAATACAAAATTTGCATCTCCATTGTAGATTGTTATGAACTAATAAAATGTTGTCATCCTTTTATAAAACATTACTATGATTATAACAAACATAATGAAATTGATTACTGAGATAATACTTTTAAAATTTACTAGAGACTACTAGAGACTAGTATTAACAGGAAACAATACAGAAATATTTCATGAAATGCCATTTATAGTTAAAACCAAGACAATACTTTATGTATGTAAATTTTTCATGCTTTTAAAAAAATATTTTCTATAATATTTACTTTTTTATTACATACAAGAACAAAATAATTTTAAAAGAAAGGAAAAACACCCCAAAATCCTAAGTAAGAGTACATGTGCACAGTCTTTTGCAGGAAGACTCCAGGCCATTTCACAATTGGTGAGAACAAACTAGGCAAATTTGACACACATTGCTGTGGTTAGCATGACACTCAGGTTATTTATTATCTTGAGTAAAATCCTGTAATAACCACACCTTCATGGCTTTTAGATTGGGTTAGCACACCTCTGTCTGGTTCAGAGTAAAGAAACAGTGAGCTTTTGTTTACCTGCAAAATCACTTGAACATATGCTTTGGTAAATAACTGCTTTTCACATATATAAACATTTCCCACTAACTTAAATTTGACTTCATCCTACTCATGAACCAGAAAGCAAAAGATGTTCCCCATAACTTTTGCTCATATGGTCTTATCTGGCTTTTTGATTAATTAAAGCAGAATTTCATGTGACATCAAAACACCTGCAAAGCAGCACAGATCTGCAAGACTTAGGATGCCCAGCTAATTGCTCAAAGCCTCGATCTGGCCAACTTGCCCTCTCTGACACCATATATACACCTGTTCCCAGTCCTGCACCACTCTGACTCCTTAGCAGAAACTGATTTTGTTTTATTATACTTAATATTTCCTGTATTACTTCCTATTTTCCCCCACAACCTATGGGTCTTAGGTAGGTAAGGTATGAAACTTAATTAAACTGTTATAGACCACCTGAGCAGCACCATGATTTCAAGTGAGCCAAAAGCAGGACCTGGAAAAAGGAAGGGAAAACTCTGGAATGAAATGATAGAAAAAAGGAAATGTGCACACAAAAATTTACAATGTCTTAACACAGATGCTTTGTACAGTGGAAAGTATAGAAAACAGAAATATAAAATATTGGATTTTCAATCTAAAAAATGAAAGTGACTATTTTCAAGATTGAGAGTGGTCTCAATAATTTAAGGAACATGAAGACAGAATGTAAATGATTTTTTGAGACTTGAGACAGCACTTTAAAATTTTTGTCAACTTTTTTATTATATTCTATAACCTTTGTCCTTATTTGAGCAAATATGATGAAAAAATAATTTAAAGAAGCATTTCACCTCAGTTACATTTGAAGTCATCAAATCCATTTCTTAAGAAAACACAGGATTTTTTGGAAATATATGTCCTCTTACATATAGTAGAGGCTAACAGACTTATCTAACATATTTTGGAATTTAATCTTTATCCAAAAATATTGTATAAGTTAATTTACCTATATTTGTAAATGGCTGCAACTGTTGGGGCAAGATACAAACTGTAAATTTGTTAGTTTTTATTTGTCTGGGATCCAGTGGTAACCATAACAACATCTTTTCTCATTTATCTATTCTGGCAATTCTATCATTCTTTGAAAATTTCTCACGTAGGAGTGTCTTTGATCAGAGCTTCTTTTCCTAGACTTTACATCTGCAAATCATGTAATAAGAGCTCAGATTAGATGGGAATGCTACCTGGCTTGGGAAGAGCAGAGGCAGAAAGACAAAACAGTGAAGAACCGCCCATATTACACCAACAACAATATTAAATTTACAGAAAATTTCTTGGAGATCCTTATTTCTCTTCACTACCTGGGACCTATCCTGTTGGACCTGTAGGCCATGCAATCCTGTTATTGTTCTCTCATCCTCATTGTCCCATACAGCCTTTTTACAAGGCTTACACAAATTTGGTTTATTGCTTAGGGCTGACAGAGTGGGACAGCCTAGGAAGATTTTCAGGACACTGCTCCAATTTTTACACATAGCCTTTCACAGTGTGATCTCTCTGAAACACTTACTTGATTTATGGCATGTGTTTTATCCCTCTGCTAATGCATAGTGGAAGGAGATCACAGAGGAAATGACCATCTGTATGACAGCTACTGCTCCAGTAACTTCTTGATGAGATTTTTCCAAGTGATTTCAGTGTTAATTATGATAATGGGCAAGAGTCAAAGAAATTTCTCATTCCATTTAACTTACAGAAACAATGCTATTTTGGGGAAAATGAAGACACATTTGTTATCTATCTTCTCAAATTCCTCTAAGGTTGAGCTGCAACCATGAAATTTCTTGACACATATAAAACTGAACAGTGAAATGTCAGTTGTTAGGACAAAAATGTTTTACTTATGTTTCTGATCACTACTCTGGGCTTTGCAGAGCTGTTATAAAGCTTGGCAATATAGTTAAAGCCTACTTGAGTCCCATCTAGACTGGCAAGATAAACTACAGTTTATATATGCTTAGGCACCACTACACTGTAAGTCCCTGAAGAAAGCACTATTTACCTAGCAGTCAGGACCTCACTTGGGAATGTCAGCTTGCCAATCATCAGCTATAAAATATTGTACTTTCTCTCACAGCTTCTGTTCAAACTTCCTCCTTTTTTCAACATATGGGTATTCTCAGAAAGTAGCTACTTTGCATTAAGGATAAAAAAAAGTGTGGCTATAGGCAGGAAAAAATGCTATAAACACTAAATATGAGTTTCACATTTTATTATTGAAAAAATCTGATCTTGAGAACATTGTTGAATTTTCAACTCAAAGCACCATTTTTAGCTGCTAGCACAGACAGTCCAATCTACTATCTGACGAACAATTTGGAATCTTTTTTGCGAGTCACCACTGAATGTCACGACATTTCTGAGACCAGAACTAGTTGACAATTCCAACTATGATTCATGAAACAGCACAATGTACAGCTCGTTTCCCACAAAGGAATAGGCTGTATGATGCTGCTAGCACTAAAAATTTGCTGTTTGTCAGTGAGCTAAACAAGTGTGACTGGGAAGAGACCCAATATGTGTGAGAGAAGATATATGCAGAAACTTGATGTCGTTTTCCTGAGTTGATCTTCCACATAATCCTGCTTACATTTATTCTCGGGCTATTCAGGAAGATTAATTTTTCCAATAGTGGAATTATTTTCTAGTGGTGTTTATTTCTATGACTGTGAAATAGCTTTACTGAGAAATAAACAAGTGAGCATGTGTTTGGAGATAGTTTGTATTACAGAAGTGAATTTAAACCAATTGCTAAAGCTGGCCAAATTCATTAGAAGGATTGTGTTTCCTGATGAATTTAACTATTTTTTCTGTTCCAGAATGGGTAGAAACAGATATTAGATTTAAATAATTGTAGTGGGCTTAAAATGTTTTCTTTAGGCTCTGTCCAATCAGCTGAATCCACACAGAAAAAAAACATCTTTTGGAGTTTTTTGTAGAAATAGTGATGCACAACTCAAAAGTAACAAATGACAATAAGAAATGATTTAGACAGCTATTCTGCCATTTCAAGAAATGTTTGAAACTCTAATTCCCTCTCATTCCCTACTCTCTTCTATAGCTCATAAAGAGCTACCATTAAGAGACCAGTTTATTTATTTTTAACAACTGCTGCTGCAGGTAGAACATAAGCATCCCTTTCTCTTACTTCTTCAGTGTGTAGCTTTATAAAGATTTCCCAAGTCTTTTCTTATTTCCCCCTCCAGAAATCAAAGAAAGATTTCCGAATGCAGCTAAAACACTGCCAGATATTCCTGTTTCTGGATCTTGAAATCTAAAAGACAGATATTTCTTCTATAGAAGTTTCTTCTAGAACTAGTTTTCTCCTGCTTGTTTTTAGTAGCAAAAGCTCAGTGGTGCTTCTGCTTTCCTGCTGCCAAGAGAACAACTACAGTTGCTGGTCCTCTCCTAAGGCAGGCAGGCTGGAATCAGACATCTCTTCCTTAATTCTTTTTCCTCCACCACCATATTTGACTACAATTTGACTTCCAGTGAAACTACATTGAGATCATGGACAATTTGAGACAAGATGGTGATTTCAGCTCTACAATACAGATGATCATGAAGGGAGAATTAAGGTTGTGCAGAGGATGGAAGTTCTTTTTCCAGGACGTATTTAAAAAATTTCAAAATGTATCTTCATCCTGAACTATATGAGTTTCTTTTTATTATATTCCATTACACACACCTTTGAAACAGTGGTAATTTCAAAATGAAAATGCAGAACTTTTTATTTGGAAATTGGTAACTTTTTCCTATTTTTTTTTCAGAATTAAGGAAAACTGGTATGTTTTTGAGAAAAAAAGATCGTATTTCAGTTGGTTTTAGAAGATTCTCCAGAATGACAGAAGAAAAAAGATGTATGAAGAAAAAGGCAAGATGAAAAACAGAAGCATTCTCAAGAAGAGATTAAATGTTTATTATTTTCCTCTTCATTAGTTTTTAATTTTACTGTTTTTCTGTTACCTCATCAGGCACTCCTCAATGCCAAATTTTTAATTTCAAAAGTAAACAATTGTGATTCTGCAGTTCCTCTACATAAGTGCTGTAGTGAAAGAAAAGGTAAAGTAGGCCACAAAACCAAAGGAGGATTCACGCTTTTGTGCAATTCCAGCTCTCAGCTGAAATCTTTAGCTTTCCTCTGCCTATGGATTGAAATGTTACTGACACACATGCACAGAGGAAATTTCTGTATTTCATTTGGATTAAATCTTGACTTTCCATTTTAGCATGTTACTTCTTGAAATTCATCTCCATCAGCACAATGCAGTGTAAGGAGTATTTCAGTTATTCAATTTACACTAATAAAATAGTTTCTTATCAAAGTCATCTCATTGAAACAGCAGAGAAACCCAAAAGTAACAGGATGCAAGTGTGATGAGCTGCACATATCAGGAATTTCCTTGGCATTTGATTAATTTTTTAGCAAATTAACAACAACTCTGGAATTCCCACTTGCTCCTGCCTTCTTGAATGTTTTCATATTTCTCCCAGCCACTTCCTTCCATTTTTCAGGGTTAATCTTCAACACAGTACAGCTTTTCTGTGAAAGGTCACAGAAGGAATTTGTTTAGTAATCACATCATTTTAGGAGATGAGAATTGGAAAAAGATAAACTGGATACCTAGGATGATGTGGCAAAGAATGGAATAAACTGAGATGCAAAGAGACAGTAAGGTGGTATGCTATATAAGAGAACAGGATCAGTCTTGCATCCACAAACAACAAAGAAAATAATCATAATACAAAAAAGTCAGCAGCCCTTTCCATGGTGTAGTACTCCTCCATTTAGAGATGCTAGCAGGGTTACCAGACTTTGCCTGAAACTCCAGCTCAGATAGTAAATTCTAATTCTAAAGTGGAAGTGGGTATTTTGACTTTTCCAGCTCAAGTATCGTATTTGGATTTGTTTAATAGAAATAGCATTTAGTTAGACTGCCAAATGTGAATTTGAAATTGCTCTGATAGGTTAAGAGCAATACAGTTTAGAGCCCCTTAAAGCCATATCCTGCCCCTAAAATAAGAAACATGTCCTGTATTATACTTGCAGTCTCATGACTTCAGACTGTTAGAACGGAAACTGGAAACAGAACTAAAGAAAGCTTTGAACTGTTATTTTGGAGTTAATGCAGATTAAACCAGCACTGGGTAAAACACAAGCAGTGCTCAAAGGAGCCTTACATTTTGCCTGCATTATCATAATTTCTGGTATAGCTAAATACCTAATGCAGAACGATAACTTCTTGAGATAACATTATATTTTACATTACTTTTATGTCCTTTAGTGAAATCCATAAATAAAGTATAATTTTTCGATTTTTGTTTTTTTTTTTTTTGTTTTTACTGTCCTGGGTTTTTTTGTATTTACAACGTCAGCACTGCCAGCACTTTAAATGTAAGTATACATTACTAAGAAGTACGTGCAGACAAGTGGGAAGGCAGTTTTATGAAAGACATCAATAACATAAGGAGAATGAGGTGAATAACTTACAGGGAAGGTTAAACTATGAGTCTGTGTATATTGACTAAATACTGACCTGGAAGGCTGTAATATTTGTCTGTAAGTATGTGGAGGCTGTAAATATCATGAAGAAAGGAAATAACTAAGAAAAATTATCTTTAAGGACTGATGAAAAGGAAAAGCATCTTGGGCAATGAGCATGATTAAGGTATGAAATAATAATCACAGGGAAGCAGCGAGAGTTTGACATTGAATAAAGCACTGTAGAGACAGTTACAGGAACAGTTCTGCAATGGCAGGATATAGCCTACATAAGTTGAGGTTTTCCTCACTTTCTTTTCTTTGATTTTACTATAGTAATGTCAAAAGCAGCACAACAGCAAATTCCACAGAACGTTGCCCAAGTGATATTCTGCAATTTTTTCTTTCTTCTTTTACAAATAGTAAATTTATTTGCTTTTCTTCCTAACCTGTGACACTTTTTCAACAGTGACTCTTTTTCATCTGTGACACTTTTTCTTATTTCAACATCCTACTGGTTTGGTCGTTTTAGTAAGCAAACTCATTGAATTTATTTCAATATGATTATTTATGACACAGAAAAAAACCAAACAACCACCAAACAGCCAAAAACAAATAAAGACTAGTTTCATTCAGGAACTGTGAAAATATAAAAACTATACTGCTGGTACTGACAAGAGTAATATGTAATCCAGCAGGAAATACTGCTTAATGTGAGCATTTTAGAAATCAAAGATGAGGAAACACAGGGAAAAGGTACCTTCTTGATGGTTTCCAACATCGATCGTCCTCCTTGCCAGGGTTTAGAGTTCTTCCTGATGCAGGTGAGGCTGGCCATGCTGTGCCACTTCCTGTCCTCCAGCTTTTTATGAAAGGCATTTGCCAGTAGGAGGACAGTGTCATATATATACAGGTTTGAAATCTGTAAGGAGACAAAAAGGGAAGGATTAGCATTTTTATTTGTAGTCTCCTGCCAGCAGCCAGAATTTATCATTTGTTTTGCCTCACCCATAATCCTCTGGTAATTAAACACCTTATTTGATATTAAGAATCTGTAAGAGTCAAAATGCCATACCTTTGGGTTCTGGTAAAATCTGTATCTAGGGCCTGTAATGCTGGAAGTGATTTGCAGCAACCAGCTACACACACGAGAAGTACAGACAGCCCAATCACTGGCACAGCTCCACTTGCTGGATTTAAAGCCCTACTCATGAACGTAAACAGATTTTCTTTTATTTTAAACCAATTGTTTGCAAATTTCAATTTTTCAGTCACCAGATATTTGGACACCATTAAATTATTTTCAAGGTTGTTTTGTTCTTTTGAAAAACAGAAACTCAGAAAATTTAAAATCATTTAATTGTGTTTTTTGCTCCTGATTTTTGTAGTCAATTCTGATTGAGGCAATTTCTGGTATGAAATATAATTCAGTGTGCAGAGTGCAATTGCATGTAGATTCTGCAATTTGTAGTGTTTCCTGTTGAAGTATTTGGCATTGGCTGCTAATTCCTCACAGGATAAAATTCTTACAGAGTAAATGCATATGTGTTTCACTGCAAGCATAGTTACACGCACACAGTATGAGGAAGTTCCAGTTTGGGATCAAAGACAGAACAGTTGAACTCAAGAAAAGATATCACTTGTGTGCCAGTTCCACTTACCCATGTACTATTTTTATATATGTACTTTCAAATGCCCACAGTACAAAGTCAAAAGCAAAAGATACAATTAAACGTAAAAGAACAAAAGCTCAGAATTCATGAACGCTTCTGAAACAAGTAATTTACAACATAGCTTTATATCAGTCTTTTCCGTCCTTAAATGGCAGGAACATTTAAGTTACTGACAGTATCATAAAAAAAAACCCCTCAGCTGTCCTGAACAGAGGTTCTCTTCAAGAAAAATTATGTTCAGAAATGAAAAGGACCTTCAGGAATATTATTTTTAGATAACCTATTGGTCATTTGAAGTTATTGAGGGAAACTCAGTTTCCTCATCTGCCTGATAACGGGGTCTGTAGGGCATTTCTAGTGCCTGACAACAAATTAGTCAGTGGTAATTTGCTAACTGAGGCAAGGCTGCTGTGGTTTTTTCTCCATCAGTCACAGACAAGCCAAAAAACACTTTCTCGGATTTGTGGAATATGTTGACTGCTCTCTGTAAAGGTTTTTTTTACACAGATACAGATGGTGTGTTCAAAATCTTTTACCAGAAGGAAGCTTACAATAGAAAGTACATCAACTTTGTGGAGAATGCCCCTATTCTGTTGTTTAAATATATCCAAAGACTGGGAAAGTCCCACCACTGTTGGGAGGGGCTATATGGCAAACAAACACAATAATGCTGAACATGTGAGACAATGATTGGCAAAGCCACACATCACCTTAAAAAACAGGAGGAAAAAAAAACCTAAGGGAAAAACCCCCACCTCTCTTCCTGCCTAATTACTCTTTTCCATATAACCTACTTTTATGTTTTTATTTTCTTTTCTAAATTCTATCTTCATGCTGGCTTTGCTTGTGTCATCCACAACCTGCTCCATACTGTTCCTAGGAGGGTTATGTGACAGATTCCTTCCCTGCCGAGCATCCAGGAAAGAAGGAGTTTTTCTCCTTACCTGGCTAGAATTATTTCAGACTTTTTGCCTTCCATATTTTGTCAAAGGATACCTAATTGTCTGCCGCTTTCCCTTCTGATAAACTCTCAGAATCCTCTATTACCTTTACAACTCTACATTGTTAGTACCACAGATACACAGAACCTCTGATCCTTATTGCCCTTTTTCTTTAAATGATAATGATCCTTCACTCCATCTTTCTGGAAGACACTTCTTTATTCTTACTCGGGCTTCTCCAGTGACTCCAGTGGCTATGAACATTTCCATTTCAGTATTCACCCAGGAACAAATTTACTTCACACCTGCAGATGCATAGGCCAGGCATCACCGTGCATGACAGGATTAAAAACACAGATTGAGGATCTGGGTTCAGAGTAATCAAGCACTTTTAAAACAACTTGGATGATTTGCCTGTGTATTGTAAACCTACAGAGAATTCAAAGCATTTCAGCTAAAACTATATTTCTCCAATGAAGTCAGTACTAGAGGGACATTTGCTGGAATGGGGAGGAAAGGAATTATCACTGTGCGGTGAGGCAAGGTTTTTTTTACATAAACCTTTGCCAAAGGGATAAAAACATCCCTTTCAGGGGATTGCCAAAAGGAGAGAGAGGCAATAAGGTCACTAACGAGACTAAATTGGTACATGAAGGGCTTCAGATGGCAAGTCATCATTTCCCAACAAATTGACATTGCTTTCAAGGTAGCTTCTGTAACCTACTGTCATGGGAATAGAAGACAATTGTCACAGTTTATGAGGAAGGATGCACTCACTAATCTAAGAGTAATATAGCTGGGCCTTCGTCAAGTATTAACAGGGCTCAGGAGGACAGAGTTCAGCAATTATTAAGCATTGTTATTCCTTCACTAATAGTTCAACTTAACATTTACAGCAATCAATCACTGATAATTCAATGATAAAGACACTACAATTAATTCCCGTTTCTCAAAATCACCCTTCCCTGTCACTACCAGAACTATGCTTCATTAGTAACTGTCCTGATGAACAGAGCAGGGTTGTAACTTAAAGTCACTTTACACCTTTATTAATTTCCCACATAAATTTACTGGGGCATTTAATGCATTACCTCATATGCCTTACTGATCCTTTATTTATTCCAAGTCTCTTAGATGAGAGGGGGGGACACTTGCATTACCAAGTAGTATTTAACTGCATAACCTTCTGTTGATGTAATTCAAAATTCAGAAGTGATTTTTTTGTTCCAGAGCATAGAAGAAAACTATTTAGCAATCAGATTAGGGATGAGTTATTAATCTGGATTAACAGTGGTCATTTTATGCATACCTATGATATTGCACATGTTTTTAGACAAAAAGGTTATGGTACTAAATACTTCTGTGAATCCGGTTTTTAACTTCCCACCTCCAAAACAATAAAAATTTATATAAGTAGTTTCAACTAGAAAAATTCCAGAGACACAATGAGGCATCTTCACCAAAATATTTTTTCAGTGTTTTAATAAAGATGCTGAAAAAAATTAATTATTCACACAGACTTTAGGGGGAGTAATTCAGAAAAAAATAAATCAAAAAATCCACCCTTATAATTTCCAGAGAATGTTTCTGATTAGTCACACTTCAATGTCATAAAAAAAAGAGCATTAGTAATTTCAATTTTAAACTGTTCCAACTCCCCATTGGATTAGAAACTAATTTATAATATTGTTGAGTAGAACAAAGAAGCAGCAAACAAACCCCACAGCTACTCAAAGGTCTGTGCATCATATGAAGACACAGGGGAAACTGTGTCAGAGTTTTCCTTCCTTTCAGTTTCTAATGTTGTCTCACTCAGCTAATAATGAAGCACAGCCATCTCAGGGAAAGGATGAAAAAAGCAAGTTAACTGTTTTTTGTGAACAGTTAAGCCAGTAAAGCTTCCATCATTCCTTTGACACAAAACATTACAAAAGCTTTCAATAGAAATATTATAGCTCTCCAAGTTATATGTTGATCATGAAGCACAGGTTAAGGCATGGGATCCTATCTAACACATTAAATGGAATTTGCCAATTTGTCGAGAAAAAATTTTGATTTCTTGAACTTATCTTTCCTTGAGTCAGTCAACTGTTAAAGTGAAAATGAAAATGAAGAGAAAGATAAATTAACATATGAAGCTTCCCATCAATACATGATTTTTGTTTTCTGCCTTGATGTAGTTAGTAACTGTTCACGAAAACTGCTCTTTGCAACCTCTAGTGCCTTCATGTAATCACACCCTCAGCTTTAACACATTGTCTGTAGACTACCCAAGTTCCCCTTAGGAACATGCTGCCATAACAGCATGGTACAGCCTTAAAGGACTTCCTAAAAAGTCTCTAGAGATATCCAGTGCATCTATGGACCTTACACAGCCCTGTTTAAGAACTCTACTAGGAGGACCGTGCAGTGTGCTACAGCCAAAGTTTTTCATGTCATCAGTTATTGTTTACTGGCCATGTTGTCCACAATTTGTAACAGACAAAGGCTCTTACAGCTAATCTGGAACAGGGCAAGACTATCCACACTTCTCCTTTTACACTTACATATTTTCATTCCAAGCACAGACTCTTCAAAACCTCCCTATTTTTCTCCCATTGTTTTCTCTCACTCTTCCTCCACTGCTAAAAACAATCTTTCCACAGTTACAAAAATGAACACAGGAAAAAACCAAACCAAAAGTAAAATCAACATGTTAAGCCAATTTCACACTCCTGATTTGCCATAGCTTTGTCATGATGAAGCCTAATGAGAGACGGAGGAATTTTTCTTGGAAAAACTGTGTGAAATCAGGAGGACAGTGACCATGACCCTGTTGCTGAATTCATGTGGTAATTAATTGGTACAATTGTGGTACAATTAATTGTAATTTGTGATTAACAACCCTGAAAATAAGGCCTCTTTGGAACTTAGATTTAGATGTATACACTAAGACACTTGAAATAGATGATGTGGGTGATCCCCAGGAAGACTTTCCTATTGACAACATATTTGGGGCTTAGAGAAGCACAGCCACTCAGGAGACATTGACTACAGGGAGGAAATTCTTCTTGGTGAGATGACAAAAATTAAAATTTAGCAGGGCAACAAAATGAATACCCCACTACCTGGAGATCAGGTGGCTTTTTTGGATGTTTATCTCTATTACTGTGGAGCGGGCAAGTTGTTCTCCATTGGCCACATTCACCCACCCTAACCCAAGTATTTCCTTGTCATGCCATAAGCCATCAAGCTACATGTCAGAGGGGACATGAAAAATAACATTAAGTTACACTAAGCCCCTGGGGAAAAACTTAGAACTTATCTAGAAAGACAGTTCCCAGGTGGGGATAGACTAGTATATGAACTACCTCCATGCTTTGGGAGAAAGGGTCCTTCGGATCACACAGTGATGAAGATATTCTGTGGTTGCCACGGAAACAGCGCTGACTTATGTTTTGGGGAACTGGAAATGTCTGTCGAATAATTGTTAATCTTCCAATTGACCTTCTCACCAGCTCCTGCACATCCACGTCATTTATTTCCTGAAAGATAAGGCAAGGGAGAGAATATGGATGAGAGTTAAAATTCAGTGACCAACAGATCAGAAACAAAAAAATAAACTGAGTGGAGCAAGAGGCCTGTGATTGATACACAGCTACTGTCAAGCTCTGCCACAGCCTTGAAAACAATGAGTGCATGCTCATTAAAACAAGTGACATACCACCCCTAACTGCACAACTTTAAAGAGTACTGTGCCCAAACCTCACTAAATACTTGTAGATGTAATTGAGCCTAGTTGTTTCATTTGGGATTTTCTCTGCCTCTCCTTTTACCCTTTTCTGATCTTTAATTTAAGAAGTGTTTCACAACATCCTTGACAGATAATGTGTAAATCAGCAGGAATTCATACCATGATGTATTTCTAAGTGTAGCATTACTTAGGAGCTGTGAAGGTAGAGAGAATTTTTCAGGTCTTAAGTGTTCATTTCCTAGAAACAGAATATCAAGAACCTATAAACAATGTGTAAATTAGCAAACATGTAAGTTAGCCCATTTACCAAAAGGGCAAAGAAAATGCACAAGATCATTCTAGGTGCTTGCTTATAGCAAGACCTAATTTGAAAACAAATTTTTATTCCATAGGGAACCTATTAAGGCTTACGACAGAATACTCAGCTCCACAGACACATACTTTAAAGAAAAAATAACTAAGTAAATACATCAATATGTGAAATATTAAGCTTAAAATATTAACTCTAAGACAGGTTAGGGAAATCAGAAAACCAGTTCTTTACATAGCATAAATTCCTGCAGCTTGGGAACACATTTTTTTACGCCATTGAATGATGAGCCCCTCAGGGAATGTGGAATAAGAGGAGCACAGGTTCACAGGCAACAACAACTTACTCCAAATTTCACATAAGAACTTGAACTTTAGTTAATCTTTTTTTTCCCTAAAGACTCAAATAGAGTCAGCTGGTTGCTTTCAAATTAATTCTGTGTCTGTATTTTTCTGTAAAATAGTAGGAATAATCTAAAATTTGTTCAGTCTTTTTAACCAAAATCTATTTTTCATCATGCTGAACTGTTTATTCATAATCTGTCTTAATGACAGAGGCTGATGCCCCAAACTTTCTAGACATTTAAAATTGTGGATATGCCCCCAGGAAGGGAGGTGCTCAAGGAGCTCCTATTAGCAGCCTGAATTTAACATTCCCTTTCATAAAGCCACAGTTATTTTTGATTCTCATTTTTGTATTTATAGCTTTTCATTTTTCAAAGGATACAGCACATCTGTTTTGTTATACCTGCTTTGTGTAATGAAATGCCATCATCTTTTTCTGTCTTTAGCTTTCTGATCTGTAATCATATTAAAGAATTTAGGAGACACCAGGAGATAGACTTGATCTCAAATTATGGAATCTTTCTATTGAAAAGGAAGCCAAGCTTTTTGAAAAGGCAGCACTCTGTGACAAGAGAGACAAGAGCTGTCTACGTTAAGACAACTATCCCAGTTATTTTGGATTTTTTTTTTGCAGTTTTAGTATAATATCCTTCTGTTATTTTGAAGCAACTTCTTTGGACATATTGGTATTTGTTTGTTTCCTTTAAATTTTGGAAGAAAAACATTTGAGATGTAAATTTTAACTTCTACTCTCTTGACTACCATAAAAGTATTTTATTCGCCTTCACAGATTATCACAGTTTCTGAATTCATCTGTTATTAGTGTTCTTTATGAAATATAGATTTTTCTGTAAAGAGAAATAATACATAGCATCAGCTGTGTCCAGTGTAATATCTTGCATTGCTGGTCAATTAATTCTTAATTTACCACAGATAATGGTTTATGTCAGCTTAAGATGCCGTCTTTTCATTTAGCCTGTATCATTTCACTAGCTTCAAAGTAAAAAAAAAAAAATATATAATGCTGTTTTAGCAAAATACATATCATGTTTTTTTAAAATACTTTCAATACAATCATAAAGGAGAGCTCAAGTAACTTCTTATCTTGATTTTAAATTATATCCTTTCTCAGAGGATTTAAAAAGAAGTTTTTCTAGTTTCATTATACACCATGCCTAAACTGTAAACTCAAGATTATTAGACTCATTCTAATAATGTAAAACCAGATACCTGCATGGCCACATCATATTTCCAAATATTACTTCAAAAGAGATTTTGACTTTCAATTCCTCAAACATTTATCTTTTCTGCCTTAAAAGTATATTTATGTTTTCTGTAGTAAGCATGTTTTGGTGCATTTTAAATAGAGTGTTCTCATTTTAACCTTTAGGCTACTACCTCATATTTTTATACATCACCTGACAACAGAATTCAAACATCAGAGATATTTTTGTAGGGTTGCCAAGGAGGTATATACATCTACAGATTAATGACAGCTATTATTTTAAATGCTGTGAATTCCACTGATTATATCATATATTCAGATTTTAGGTTAACAAAAAAGCAATGCCAGGCAAACCCTAATTCACCATTAGTCATTTGCTATGTATTTCTTTGTAATTTTTTTAATGCTTGGCATTGACTGAGTGACAAGCCTTTTATATAATGACTCTCCAATATCATCTCTCATTCTTGTATTTTGGATCTGACTTAAGAAAACTATATAAAGCAACTATTGTATGAGAGGAAACAATTTTCATTTGCACTTCAAAGGAGGATACAGTGTAATGATATAAGGATGGCAGATGATTTGTTACACAAGCATCAAATGTCAAAAAAAATTAGAAAGTTGGCCAAGTTGAACTGAGTTGGCACCTGTATAAATTTAGGCTAGGTTATGTGGGGTTGCTTTTTTTCTTTACATCAGAAGTTCAATATATAGTTCCAAGCCTTTCTTTCATTTTTCTGAACTTGGAATAAAGTGGACACTGTCCTATCACAAATGCAACAAGGATAAAATTAGATGTACGTTTCATCAGAACAGGAAAATAAATAAGAAAATAAATGCTGTTTTAAATTAATAACTCTTTGGAGATGAATTAGGGAAAGGGAACTGAAGAGGATCATCTTGATATATAAGGCAGGGACTCCAGTGGGAAACATGACAGGAAACGTAATATATATTGCCATTCAGATTTGTCCCATTATTTTAAGACAAGCAGCCCAGGCAGAGACTTACTGTTCACCATAGGGCAATTGTACCTGTAGTGAGAGACATGAAGGGAAATAATTTATTTACATGCTCCTGTAATAAGCACCAAAGTAAGGCAGCAATACCATTTATTATGGAAACAATTTTGGGCCAAGAGGATGATTCCAGTATTTATAATATAGTGGACTTGCCCTATTTTTCAGCGCATGCCAGGACTTCATCACATAAATTCACGACACTCAGAGAGGAGAGTGTTTCTTCCTCCTCCAAAAGCCAGCAGCAGTGGGCAGAGGGCAGAGCAGGAAAGGGTGGCCACTGCACACCCCCTTGAGGCCTCAGGGCTGCCACTGCCCATGCCATAGCACATTTGTGCTGTGCCCTTCCTGAATTTCTCAGCACCTTCCAAAGAGGAGTAGTTGAGGGAAAGGCATAACTAGATGAAGCTCCAAGACAAGTAAAGGAAGATCTTGAACTGCATGATCACTTGCTTCATTATATCTCCCTTAGGCTTCTTGGCTCTGGGAAGGAGGGTGAATAAAACCTGATAGGACAATGAAATAAATTTTAAGGTTTCACAGAGAAAAAAAAAATCCAAGAGTTTGGAGAAAGCAGGGTTCAATCTGTCTGTCCGTTAGTTCTCACTATGCCAAGAGCTGGTATCTTGGTTGCCCACCTGTTCCAAAGAGAGTGTCACTGGACCCACTGACCCATTGCAAAAGGGTTCAAATGAAGCTCTAGTGTTACTATTAATCATTATCCATATGAAAAGGTAGAACTATGTGAGCTCCTGGAACTGAGCCATGATTTTAGGACCTGAACTAACTGCTCAAGCTTAAAACACAGTTATGCTCTATGCTCTTCTCCATGGTGGAGGGCAATACGGTGAAGCACAATGGAACCATGTTGAATACATGGGCCAAGGACCAATCCTCTCCTAGGAAAAATGTGCTCATCAGAAAGTAGCCTTTGAATACAACCTTGCAGGTCCCCCAGTCCTCTCATGTGCTATGACTGGCAAACCAGTTAGATCTTTTTCTATAAACTGGTCTTTTTAAAAGAGTTTGGTGGGTTTTTTCATTCTTTCCTCAAAGAAGAGTTTTTCCAGACTCTGATGCCTGGTAATTAGAAACCTTTTATCAACTTTTGACCTCAGTTTGCCCATGGATAAATTGAAGTAATTTGTTCTTGTGTCAACCTTGTCCTCTAGACTTTGAGAATGATGCATTTATTCACACTTTGTATGTGTTTATAAACAGAGAGCACATCCTCTTTCAGTCTTTGTTTTCATAGCCTTATCAAGCCAACCTTTCCAGTCTCTTCTCACACAAATCAGCTTTTCTGTGCCCTCATTCCATTATCTTTTTAATAGAGCTGGTCATAGTTCTGCACATTATTGTAGATGAAACCCAACCAATCCTTTGTAAAGAAGCATTAATAGTTTCACCTCCTGTATGGTAACTGTAGGCATTGGAAGGTGTTTGGGGCTGACCTTGAGATAACAATGGTAACAGAGAACTGGTGGCAATCTTGGGTGTGGTAAGGTAATAATCTTGAGACTATTAAAATTGAGATTAATAACCTTGAAAGTTTTAACACAGGAAAATGTTTGAAAGAGACATGACAGAAAATGAAAAAGAGGACATTTCTTTCATTTAAAAAGGGTAAAGGAAAGAGGTGATAATCATACAAATGCCCCTCCTTCAGTTGCACTAAATAAAATCACACTCGTGATTTAAGAAGAAATATAATTTTTCTATCCTGGGATTTTTGAAGCTATATTTACTATTGTGCAGAGGAAATGAAGCAAGCAAAGACAGACAGACAGAGGGAGGGAGAGCGTGAGAAATCCATTCTCACATTTTGTTAAGGCATATTTGATCATGACTACATTCAAATCTATGATTCCTGCAAATTTTAAATAAAGAATTGCAACATCTGCTTTAAGGCCTTGAAGAAATAGGAACATTTAATTGGAGACTGTCTTCTCAGCTGACTACAATGGCCAGAAGAGATTTACATTATTTGCTGAGGGCTAATATGATGTGTTATGTTTTATGGGAACAAACCCCCTCCTCCCACATATACATTTCCATTATGATACACAGTCTTCAAGAAAATTTGCTGTATTACCTAAAGTAGCAACTAATGGGACAATAAAATTTAAGGAACTCTTTGCAGGCATTATAGCATTAAGAGTGAGCAATTAAAATAACAGATGTTACCTCACAAAGCCTAAGCAGATTCCTGATCACAAAACTGAAGGTGGTATTTTCTTTTGTATTACTATAGTTGGTAAGTATGTTGTATTCCCTTGGCACAGTGATGGAAAAGGAAAAACAATTCCAGCTTATTTTGGTATCTCAATGCAAGGAATTATTTCATTCATATGTAGAATTTTGCAAAACAATGCATTTTCACTGTAATAAATCATTTTAGAATTTCAAATTAGGAGGCCAGAGATGCAGTGCTACAGTTACTTAGTTGGCAGTCTGATTTAGCCAATACAGGTACTCGAACACATGTCTAAGTTGCCACAAAAGATTCATATAAGCAACAAAATAGACAGAGTTCCAAGATCATTTCACAGTCATATGGAAGTATTGTGGTCATCAACGGGAAATGGACAACCACCTCAAATGGACTTGGATATAAAGATGGCTGTTTCACATTCCACAGAGTAAAGGCCCCACAAATCATGTATTTCCAAATCTTGCACTGCCAAATGGAGGCATTGCAATGTTGTTACTGAACTGGCAAAATGTTGCAATAAGCAAGTAATGTTACACAACAGTCATCATTCAGGAAATATGTACATTTCTGTTGCAATTTGAACATAGTGGTAAGGAAAAATTGGGCAAAACAGAAGTCCTTCTATATTATTACCTACCTATCTTATTTATTGCTAATCTGATTTCTGTGTCTGCAAAATATTGAGATTATTAGCATTTTTTAAATAAAGTTTGACAGTTACTTAAGTGGGAATATGTATTTAGGTCCAGAAGCAGATTAAGTTGAGATAGCACTAAACATATTCATTTCCTCTAAAACCAAAAACATGAACAACTGAATGAGATACAGAGATTTCAATGGCTATGGTTTACAGCACAGTTTGTCAGAATTAACTTAATCACGGCTTTTGCCTATTTCACATACAAGACTATAAAACTAAGAAGAGATGATGTACGTTTCTCTGCATATATTATTCATCTCTCTTAGCTGTTGGGACTGCAGCCCGAAGAAAGAGTTTGGAGTGGAGAAGGTAGTTGAGTGGTAACCACTTTGATTGCTCTGCCATTTAATCTGCTGCAATGTGCAAATAACAATGCTTAGAAAGCAGATTTTTTCCCACAGAGACATTAGTTTCTGAATAAAAAGTGAAGAGAAAGTATGTATGCTAGGAATGGATCCTCGGTTTTATTTTCCTTTTTGAGGGTGAATGAGCTGAAACAGCTAAAAGTAAGCACCTTCTTTTGAACTTCTGGAAAGTAAATAACATTTAAAATGAAAAACCAATAGTAGTTGCTTTTTAATGTGAACAGTAAGCCAAAATCTGAGCTTTGCCTACGATTGCTGTCCAATCTATTGATACAGAGGATGGCTTTATATTCAGTTAATGGTCTCTTTAAAATACTATGTGTTAAGTCTAAAGAGTATAGATGAACACTCTATTTCAAAATTCCACTCACTACAAGTGAATTCTAGTTTAATCTGACGTGGAAAAGAAAACATGTATGTTGTTCACATGACTGCCTGTAGATCAAAGCTGGGTTCTCAACCAGCAAAGCCCCACTCAGTGCTGGAAAACACACACAATACTGGTGAGGAGAAATGCAGGGCCCAAATTAATAATTTATGCTGGACCTGGTTTGTCTTCACAGCATTTTCGGAGACATATTTTTCTCCAAGGAAAACTGGCCAAAATCCACTGGTTTAGCACAGTATATTGATGAAAATTTAGTAAATAAGTATGAAAACAGAAGTGTACAGTAAATCCAGGCAGTAGACCTGGAATTTACACGCGATATCTCCAACCAATCTTTTATCCTGAGAATATTCAGGAGTTGCATGATCTACCTGTTAGGGGAGAGTTATTTATTCAGGAAATCCAGCTATTCTGGACCTAAATTGTATTTCAATAAACAAAAGAAAAACCTGAATACTGTCAAATCTAAGAACTGTACTGTTCAATGTTTTATATGCAAAACTATTTCACATATTGAGTTGTCATATTTTAGCTGACAAGTTTTCATGGAAGAACTTATCTCATAGTTTAAAAACAGGTTTTCAATTTAAATTTCTTTTTTCCCTTTATAAACATTCACATATGACCTAATCCAGAAGTCTACCAAAAGCCTCTCACTAACATCAAGTGGTTTGGATATCAACCATGATGGAATTCTTGGGCAATTCTTAAAGAACAGTGAAATATGGGATTTTATTATTATTATTATTATTTTGATTATTAAGAAAAAATCATTAAGATATAAACAAAATTAAAGGAGTCCTCTAAAAAGATTACATATGAAAAAAAAAGACCTTTAAAAGATCCTATAAAAACATTCAGCCTAAATATCAAATCTCAAGATACTCAGAAGCAAAGGGGATTTTCATTATATTTTCCATTTATTCATTCAAGGACTTCCATTTAAAACAGGGAAGACAAAAGAGGAAAGTCCAAGAACTTGTCATTCTACTTTTATTAAGCAACATCTACTCCCTTAGCGTCCTTGAACTTTGTCATAGCTACTGCTTCCTGTTGGCAAAGTGAGAATCAGCATGAATATTGTCAGTAAGCCTGAAAACAGGATTCATGGTTCACAACAATGTTTGCTTGACAGTTACCTCATTTATAATGATCCAGTGACAGTCAAAAGCAACCAAATTAGTCTCCACGACCTGAAATAGAGAACAAACCAGCTATCAGTCAGCTTGTTGTGAAAGCCAGAAAAAAATTAAAAGGATGCTCTCTGCAAAAGACAAAAAACAAAGCACATGCTCTCTAGGACTTTTGCTATTGAACTGAGGACAGAGAACCTTTAGCACAATTCTGCAGAAGCATTTGTGTTATTGTTTGACTTGCCAATTAAACTTGGAAAATACAGTTCATTGCCGGCATCACAGAAAAGAATATGTTTCAGCTGACTGAAAAGCAAACGAAAACATTTTTGCCTTAGTACTGTGTGTTGAGAGGAAGCAACAGAGAGGAAGGCAGAAAATGAATATCAAGTAACTCTTGTTGGATTTCTGTATTTAAGGCCTTTCCAGTGTGTACCTACCCTGGAAGCCTATGAATCAAAAAAAACCAAAACAAACCCAAACCAACAAAATCCACACCACAAATGCTGGGGTTCATACAAGTGCAAAGAACAGGAAGGAAATGGTTCTCCTGAGAAAAAGGGTTGTCACAGGGATTATGAATGATAGCCCGGCCCAGGTTTCACACACAGGAGGTGTCTCACCCTCTTCTCATGTACCTTTTCCTTGCCTTTGCTGAAAATTATTCCAGGATCTGCCTTTATGCTGAACGGAACATGTGCTTCCTAACTCATCTTTCACTCAGTCTGTTTCCTCCTTGAATCTACCAAAATGTTGTGGCAAGGCATGTTTGAATCGACTTTGCAGTGGAAGTGAAGAGGGTAAAAATACATTTCTTCTCCTTTCAATAGCTAGGAAAGAAATCACTGACAGAAGGGAGGCCAGAAACAAACAATGGAAAAGGCTGGACACCTCTAAATTCTTTTTCCAAATGAAAACGAATTAGTATTAATATGGAAATAGCTTTAAAACCAAATTAATCCCATTTTATTTGTATAGTCACTATGCTCATCTTGATTCACAATTCAAAACTACTGGATACTTAAAATTGTATTGAATCCCAGTAGAAAAAAAAAGACAAAACAGAAACAAGGCTTGGGACTTATAATGTCCTAGTGCTGGGCTGTTATTGCTTGGACTATTGCACAGCAGTCATGTTTGGCTTTTAATGATGACCAACACAAAGAGCACTTGCCAGGAATGATGGTGATTTATACTGTGCGATGTCCAAAGGAGAACAATTTAGCTGGCCACAAATCTTAAGAGCAGCAAAAGACCCCATGCTGATAACCTTCATTATTAATTCAAAAGTTGTTAGAATTGGGGTCACTGCTTGTTTAGCAGAATGATAAGCAAGACTGGAAATTCTGATCTGGAGAAACTGGGGGGAGTGGGAGAAGCAAGCAGTGTATGAACTGATTTCTTATTTGAAACTCTCAGCACTAATAAGAAATGATGGGGAATGAAACTCATAGCTGCTAATGTGCTTCTGGAAAATTTCAATATTATTAGCAGTAGGAATCAGGCTCCTCACTTTATGTGGAATTTAGACTCACTATTCAACAACAACATTATATTTTGTTGTGTTGCTTTGACATTTTCTCGCATTCTCCACAGTAGGCGTTCACACAGCACATATAAAAGAACAGGATAGAAAGTGAGTAACTGTGATGGGAGGCATCACGACAGACTGAGCCAGGATGCTTGAACTGGAGTATGGCTGTTCTAATCAGATCTCTCACATCAAAGCAGTTGGAAGACAAATACACCCAGAAATCAAAAAAGGTTGAAAGTGGACAGAACAGTAACAGAGTTCTCAAGGGAACATTTGCTCCTTACATAAAGTTTCAAAACATAGAAAGTTTATCCCAATTACAACATAAGCTGTGCCATTTAAATTTTCCATAAACCAGAACAAAACAAAGCCTTACTGAAGCAGAAACCATTCTGCTAGTCAATCTACATACAGTTCTGCTAAAAGTGAGCAGAATAAAAAAAAAATAAAGGAAAAAAAAGCAGCAGGGTTGACATATTTTCTGGTTTCTTGTCAGGTTCCTAGCAACTTTGTCCCTTCTAACTTTTGGCTCCAGGATGTCCTGCTGGGAACGTCTGCCCTGCTGTAACTACTCTGCTCAAGAGGAGGTCTCACAAGGTCCTGTGACTCCAAGGCAGCCTGCCTGAGTGACACCCTTGAGTCAAGTCTACCAGTGGTACTAAGGAAATTACAATGATAATTTTGTTCCACAAAGGGCTCCTAAGCTTTCTCTGCTCCAAAATAGCAGTCAATTGAAACTTCAGAATAAAGGAATCCACAAAATGAAAATTCACATTTTCTGTTCAATTTTTAATAACATGCTAAAAGTGGGCTAGATCACTTCTTTGTGCCTGAAGCTTCAACTGATCAGACTTTAATGTGCTGTATCTTTCATTAAAACTTTGGTTTCGGTTCATTTAGTTTCCTTATAAATATTTGGTTTGGAGTATCTGCCTTGCCCAGGCTCTCAGATTTCAATTACAAGGCCTTTTCAACAGAATATGGTTCTAATTGTCACTGGGTTTCTTAGGTACAGCTTAAGTCAGTCTCTGAAAGAGGTTGACTGTTCTCACAAGTCACTCTCGTTATTTCAAACATCTCAGGCTACCTGTGACATATTTATCACAATTTTCAAATAACAAGATGAAATGCACCCATTTTTTAGTTACAGCTGAAACTCCTCAGCAGAAAGATCATGTTTTATCCATTAAAGTTTATGCATTCATGAATCTAGTCAATATTAAAAATATTTTGAAAAAGCTTATGTCAAATTGAGATGAACTTGTAATGCACTCAAGAGACACTCAAACTAATATATTCAAAGTCTAGATGGGCTACAATAGCCCCTGATTTAAAAATTTACTTCTCCTTTCGGTCTGCCAGAAGCTGCTTTTTGGTGTTTTCCTTAGCCCATCCACCCAAAGCTTGTTCTAGTATTGATAGATGTTGTTCAAAAAGATGACTGATGATGTCCTGAGAAAGTTGCTACATTTATTTTTTCTACTTTTTTTTTTGTTTTTATTTGATGAAATATACATTTACATCTGAACCGGGACTCAACATTTGACTGGGATTTCAAGGTCATCTTTTCATCCTTGGGTCATTCAGTCTTAGCTGATGAAATCCTAGTCTTAGGGATATCACTCACAAAAGAGCTGTTCATTTCAGCAGCATTAAGATGCTGCATCTTAGTCCCCTCCCTCTTAGCATCTCCTCTGCCAGGATGGTCTTTACTGTTAATTTAGTTGCCTTTAAAGTTGGCAGTGCCCATTTTGACTATGTTTACAAGAACTGCAGGGCAATATAATGTTATTACCATTAATAACCTTCCAATATTTTCCAGTTATTGTGTTTCTTATGTTTTTCAGGGTAGAAGATTGCACTGGCACATCCACTGTTTTACAGAAAATAAATAAATGCAAACCTTTAGTTTTGATGCTTGAAGGAAAAAGTCTCTCAATCCTAAAGTTTTCTTCAAACACTAAGAGTAATCATATGCATAATCCAGTCAGAAGATTGTCTTGGTCAGCAGCTATTAAGCACTAGTTTACAAGACTATATTAAATCAGATAAAAAACACTCAAAACCATCTAAGCCAGCAGCAACACAACCTAGATCCAATTATTCATCAGTAAAGCAGTCATTCCTTGCACACAACAGGCCTTTACAGTCATGACACAGTGTTCCAGAATGACCTTGTCTATCTACTGTTTGCTATTCTGTTTACTCTAAAAAGCCATCACATTTTCACTTGAAAGGGGTGATAACAAATTAGGTTAAAGTGAAAAACAAAAAAAGAGCACGTCTGGGTCTGCTTAAAATTGATCATAGCCTAAAAGTGCATATAGCACAGCTTCAACAGAGTATATAATGCAGTTGGGAAGAAGGTTTCTATGACTAATGTTCAGAATGATAGAACACATATTTTTTTTATCTGAGTGATGATCTTTTTTCTGGTTGAAATTCATATCTGCATGCATATCGACTGAGCTGGCATGAACTTGTGTTCTGTGCCAGGGAGAAACGCATGTACAGAGAATAATGCTTGCAAAAGCATAAGGGCAGTAATGAAAAAAAAATCTGAAATCCTGTAAATTAGAAGCAATAAAACAATTTAATAGGGGCATGTAGGAAGTAGGGGTTTCAATGCAAGTTTCAGATTCATCTGCTGGTTCTGCTGACTCTGTGACAGGAAGTGGCACTGTTCTGTCCTGAAAGGTAAGGAACAGATTGGAAATTTCCATACAGGACAGAAGGCAGGTGAACCTGTTATTTATGCAGCTCACCTCTTAAGCTAAAACTGAGAAAAACTAGAGTATGTATTCATAATGAGGGCTGAACCACAAAATTCTATGCAGATATTAAATGAAGAGTTGACACTTTCCAAAACAAAGAAAAACATGCACATATTTGACAAATGCTCATTTCACACTTCCTGTAGGTGAAATCATACAAGAATGCAGTTCTGGGTTAGTAAACACACAAAGTTATAGGTCAGTGCAGAAAGCTTTCTAAAGCTAAGCATAGCCACTAGCTGGGAGAGCATTAGGAGACAGTAACATGTACACCTACCCTGCTTTTACTGCTCCTTTAGGCATTCAAGTCATCTTTGGATGTAGGACACTTTGGTCTAAGCCGAGATGGCTGCTTTTGTGCTTCTAAATATACATTACTTTCTTAATTGCAATGAATCAGATTGCCAATAGCCAAAGGAAGCAGAAATTTATTAATTCTATACCAACCATTGCGCAGTTCAGACTGCTTTTATTTACTGAAAGGGGAAATATTTGAAAAAATCTCCCAAAAAAATCATTTTGTGCTTTTGAGATGCCATTTCTTCTGTGCCATTGAGTACCTCCATTGTGCAGGAACATACATAAGCAGAACTCCAGGATGAACTGGGGAGCTGCATTTCTGTCTAATGCCCATAGCAACTGACACATTCCTGTCTCAGACAACTAAATCAATGTCAGAGCACAAGTAGAGGACAGCCTATTAACCAACACCTTCAGAGAACTCTTTTTCTGAATGCAGCATTTTTTTAATCTGTAAAAGAAATTTAATCTTTAATTTTAATGCATTTTTAATCTATAGAATATTAGTATTCAATTATGTATAATGACATATCACATTACTAAGAATCAAAGCAGCAAGTTAGCAGGACAGTTCTAAAATATACCTTATGAAATTGTGGAAAAACTGAAAATCACTCTTTACTCACTCAACCACTGCTCAGACTGAGTTCACACTGGAGTATTTTAAAACATTGTGTCATTAGTTGCATAAATCCTGCAGCAAAGGCTACAGCCTGTCAAGTATGCAGAGCCATTCATACACAGTCACAGAAATCCACAGCAATAGATATAAAAGATCATTCTTAACATCTTTGTAACTTTGGAAATGTGTTCATGTCAAACTCCAGCAGTTCTCCTAACACCCTATTAAAATAAATCAAACTTATGCTTCATGGGGAAGGTGTTACACTTAGTCAAACACAGATGCTATTGAACTGATGAGCAAGAACATGGATGAAGCAGGAACTAATTTTCTTTTTCTAAAGATTTCAGCTACACACCGAGGGAGATTTTGCAGAGAGAAGAAAAATGCTGTCAAGATAACAAGTGATGAGCAAGGACAAATCATCTGTCATTGGCAGTAACTCCAGAACTTCTTTGGAAGACCCTGACAATTTATCACAGCTCTTTCTATTGTTCACACTCAAACCTTCAAATCACCTAAATGCAAGACAATCTGAAGCAAATAAAGCAGTAGTAGTGCCAGCATGCAAGCTTTTCCCATCTGCAGTAGTTATCAAGAAAGAAAAACAGTTTCTTAGCACAAAGCACATGTAATTTAATGGAAAAATGACACCAGAAGTTCTCTACATCACTTCTTTCTTATAGATATGGGCCCACAGGTGTGGGCCAAAACTGCAAGATACACATCATAACCTTTATAAAGGAAACAGAGGAAAACTGTTCTGCATTTTCAAAATGCACCACCACACATATGAAACTAGTCAGACAAGCCTTGAAATTACCTAATGAGGAGTAACGTTGCATGTATGAAAAGATCCTTACAAGATCAAGCCATCTCAAGTATCACCTGTTTGATACACAGAGGAGAGCTCCTGGGCTACAGTTTTATCTTTGCTACGGCTGGGACTGCTCTGCAACAAGCCACCCAGATGACATAACTCATTTGTCAAAATATTGAAGAAAAGTTTCTCCAACTAGAGTTGGCCTTTCTGTTAATTTTTTGCTCCACCAGGAGCTGCAGTACTGACTGTGAATCTCCTTCTGCTGGACCACCAGCACAGAGCAAACCACATTTTCCATTTGCTTTTAATCTTTAAAATCAGATGGCATTGTATAATCTGTAGTTCTAGAAATGGCTGATATTAAAACAATTTGGAAAGTGATTTAGAAAGTAAGCTTTCCCAAGAGTTGAGCTGGGACACCAACTCCCTGTTAACATTTTCCAAACATGATCTGTCTACAATATGTCCTATTTATGTAGTCTTGGAAGCTGAATGGCACTCTTTCCACTGGAAGACTGATAAAATGCTTTCATCCAATACCTCTAGATATTTGTTGCCCATGTCTTTTCGTAGACCAACCTCTTGAAGTTACCACTGCTGTTTTGCAGATGAACATATCCCTTAACCTAAGTTTCTCTCTGAAGGACACAGTAATTTGCTGATCACTAAGATATGATAAAAACCAGTCTTCCAGGACACACCTGAGAAAGTTGCTCCCCCTCCCCTCCCCAAAAAAGACAACTCAACCCAAAACCCAACAACTAATCAAACAGAAGAAGTGAGAGGCCATTTCTTCATATTTCCTTTAACTCAAGAGATGGGATTTGACTAATTTGAGCACCTAGAGCAATCTTCTATAGTACAGATGATTCCTCAAGCACTGGTAAGCAAAATATGAAAGCTAAAGTTGAAGATTATTTAACAGCTAATGTACAGGTAGTACTAAGAAAGTTAAGTGATAAACTAAAGACTACCTTACCTGATCTGAACTTTAGAAAGGTAAAAGCATGGAGTTGTGCTATTTAGTGTGTTGTACTGCGTTAAACACTACAGGACTTGTTCATGAAGATCCTCCAAGTTTGCTTGTTTGTTTGTTTTTACTTTTTTTTTACTTCTAGCTCTTAGTTCATTAAACTACCACCACTTTTTCAGGCTATCTGTACCATTTCTTCCTGCTGGCCCCACAGCAAGATCTTTCTGTGTCTCCGCTCTTAGCCTTTGAGCTTCTCAGTAGGGAAATCAGTTGCTGATTTATAAAGCTCATTGTTGGACACCAGAAACTAAAGCTCATAAAAATCTCTCTTCACTGTAGGCAATATTTCTGGAATCTAATTTTAATTGCTACCTATGTCCACTCTTGAGAGAGAAAAAAAACCAAAACACACATGGCAATACTTATTTTTATTCTTCTGGAGAATAATCTCCTTCTGGGATTCCTTTCCCTGATGTTCCTTCTAAGCAAAGAAAAAAAAATGCATTCGGTGAAACCTGACAGAGAAATCTCTGGGTCACTGGTCATCTATTTACAAAACATTAGAAAGCAAGCTTCAACAGCATTTTGAGGGGGAAAAATTGTCTTCTAGTCTCCTCCTAAGGATGGGTGATATGGCGCACAGAGCTTCATTTCTTCATCTCTTTCTTTTAAAAAGAAATAAATAGTTGAAGCACTTTATCAGTTTTCCACTTTTTTAGATTTATTATTACTAATTAATTAGTTTTATATTGACTTGGCTTGCCATCCTAACTACATATGAAACAAATCAAGCTTCACAGAAAACATTATTTTTCTTGGCTGATGATTTTAAGAGATGGAGGCAGTTCAAGTAGAAAAATCACCCCATGCTAAAGAAAAGAAGTCAACAGTTAAATGTTCACTAAAAGTAAATAAACATAGCATTAATACTTCAGTGATATTGACCATAAGCTAGTATTGAGAACACAAAACAAAACTACATTCCGTCTGTTAGAACTAGCCATTTTAAATTATTCATTTCCTTTATCATTGAGAAAAGTTAATAATGTGTTTATTTTATAGGAATTTAAACCCATGCATCCTCCTCTGAGGTCAGCCTGTACACTTTAGGTTTAAAACAATAACTGTAAATAATTTAAGTGTCTTTCATTTTAAGGATTATTTTATTCTTATGGTCAGTTTTCCTATTTCCAAATTTATGTTTTGATTTATATTCTGATTATCCTTGTGAAAAGTGTTTGTAATATCTACTCTGGGGAAAAAAGAAAACAAAAAAATCAACAAAAACCACAACCAACAAAAGCACCACAGATTTGTGGTTTGGCTTTAACTCAGAACCAAGAACACTTTATGCTACCTGCACAGGAATACAAGAAAGCAGAATAATAGTATTCTAAATGAACAATAATGGACCTTCCACCTAGAAACTGTTTATTTCAAAGTAACAAAGTGATTCAAACCATCATGTAAATGCAGAAATTCAGATTTGCTACTGTTGAGTGGTTGCCTGTACTTGCCTATATTGTCAAGAACTAGTTTTTGTTCATAGGGATAGTACTAAATTGATGCCTGAAGATCTCTTGCTCTTTATCTGTAAAAATTTTTTTTGTTTAGGTGGTTTTTTTTTTTTTTTTTTTTTTCTAAGCTGAATTCCATTTGGAAATCTGAAACCTAAGCAGAAAACTTGAGTATTGGGGTTGGACAGGGGCTTTGAATCAAACTGGTTGTCACCACCTTCAAAGGTGAAGAACCAAACACAGGAAGCCTAAATCTATGCTAAAGTATCAAAATTTCCTCATCTTTACAGTTTAAGAGCTGAAGTCAGAGATTTCTCCCAACTATGGTGTTTGTTTTAAACACCTCACCATCTCCCACACTCAAACACATTCAGGAGCTACCCTTTGAGTGAACTCACTCTAGATTGAAGGCTGTTGACAAGTCCTCCAACAGAGGGAAAATAATTGCCTTGCTGATTTCACTCTTTGTAACCAACTTTACCAAGGCCAAATCTCTACACAACAGCGAAAGCTGGAGGCTAACAAAGCTTTTTCAGAGATTTACATTTACTCTATCTGCACATGTAAATTATTTTTCCAAGCAGAATAAAAGGTTCAATTCCTACTTTTAACCTGTTACAGACTTTATAGGTAGCAGTTGGTTTATTCCAAGCCTTATGGACATGAAGAAAACTTTCAACTCATTAATGTGACATGAGAAGCTCAAATAGTCATTAACTCTAGGCTTTAACTAAAAGGAATGCCAGTTTGACAATGGATCATTCTTAATGTACGCTTCAGTTAATTAGGCTGCTAGAGAAGAGAGCTTTGGAGGCTGCAGGATAAAATGCTATCTGTCATAATTTCAGTGTATGCTCTTTTGGTAGCTCATATGGAAATATGCAAATTCATATATACTTCCTTTTTAAGCTTGTGGCCAATATGGAAACATACACATAATATATCTAATTGAAAATCATGATTAACCAAAGTTACCACTTTAGTAAGGCAGTGAACAGCTAAGACTGAAGAAAAATGCACTTGTGAGGCACCAGATTCCTTCCCAGTGTGCATTACTATGGGTTGACTACACTCAGCAAAAGGACAATCGATTCAAATAAAACTTTTAAAGGAATCAAATAACAGTTGTAGTTTGAATAACCTTTCCCTTCTCATCCATACTTGGTTTTATACCTTAGTAATTCTACAGATTGTAGTGCAGTTAGTCTTTCTTTACACCAGTTTAAATTGGAATAGTTAATTAGGATAGAAATCACTGTCAGAAGGAGGATGAAAAATATGGGGTTTGAGAAAAAACTTGAAGGAAGTGGAGAACAGTAATAGAACAGAGTGACTGATTAAGAAGGCTATTTGGTAATGTGAGCAATGCTACCGCTTAAAAGCAAGTAAACAGAAAGCCCAAAGACAAAACACTGGTTTTCTTAATAGCAGCCATTTGCCATAAAAAAGCTTCATGTCCACCCCAGGCAGCAGCAATACAAATTAATAAAACTAAAAATACTGATTAAACTTAAAATAGTCAGTTTGGCCCACTTTTGTCAGTTGTTTTCTGATACTAGTTGTGGGTGCTGTTGTTTTTAAAGGTTTGAAAGAATTTTAAGAACTATTAAACATATAGATTAAATTTATATATCCAATCTGAAAACGCAAGCCTTAGTTCACCTTTTCCCTCTCTTTTTCCAAGAATATCAAGGGAACATGTTAGGGGCAGACCCTCTGAATTGCTCAGTATACATAAGTTAGTCAGATTTTTATCAACAGGACTGCAGGATGTTGAGTGCTTTTGAAAACTTGCCCATTCCACTTAGGTTTTTAAATATAAGTTGAGTGCCTTGGAAATCCAGCCCTGATTATGCTGGCAGCATGTTGTTTATTTTATTAGTGATATAGAAATATGGTTCCAAGTCCCTTTGCATCTGTTAGTAAACTGAAGATTTAGTCTGATTGCATATCAGTGAAAATGTTAAACATCATACACTGCAGAATATAACAGTGCTGCTCTTTTTTCTTCTTCACTGTCTTCCTTAAAAGTGTTTGTTGCCAAGCATTAGATTGACATTACTGAAACAGAAAGTATTTCATTTTCCTATCACAGGGCATTATTAACGAAGGTCACTGTTCAAGTGAGAAAATATCACTAAAGCCATCAGCTCTTTTTGCTCTTCAGCTTTATGGTGGTGCTTCTCCTGTCATTTCACATATCTGTCAAGAACACCAGCAGCAGAGGTTCAAGTGAGATAGCCCCCATTTCTGACTTGCACATAAACTTAGCATTCAGCTCCTCTCCAAGTATGCAGGCTGAAAGCATTTTTCCTGGTAATAGGAGTTCAAGAATCAAGAGCAGTTTAATAGAGTTCTAACTGGCTGCAGGCTTGAAGCTCCCTATGAAAAAAATCCTCTCAAAAGCATGCGTACCAAGACAAAATCTACTCTAAACATATTGAAAACAGTCTGATCACCAAATTGCAATATCAAATGCGAAGCCCATCGGCCGTTTTGGCTTCTGTGCTTCAAAACGGATGAACAAAATGGATCACTCTTACTTAAGGTCCAAAGGCATTGCAGGCCTGGAAGATCTGCACAAGGACTCACTGAATCTTAGTCAGGGCACGGATCAAAACAGCAGCCTTTTTTTCATAACGGCTCTAAATTTTCCTAATAAAATATCTCTACATTTTGGGAAATTCTGCTATTACTTTGGAAAGTAGTTCACTTAGTCAACTACACGAAACTAAGCAATAAAGACTTTTAATATTACTATCATATTTTTGATAAACAATGTCTGTCCTAACATCAACCATGCAACACAGTTCAGATTAATCTTTTCCACCACAAACTGCTGGCCAGAAATCTGTCTGCCGACCTTTGATCTGAAATTCTTCATATATGTCATTGAAGGTTATTAAAAAAGTAATGTTCAAGGGAATACAAAGTACTTTCTTACCATGTTCCTCTAGCTGCTAATGGTTAAGTAATAGAAGTGCAACAACCCAGTAGAAACTGATACAGGTTAAATTATATTTCAGCTCTATAAAGAAAGAAAATATGGACTTTTTTTCAGCATTTTTTGATGTTGGTTTAAAAACTGGTTCCATACAGCAATTGTCTAAAGAGTCCATGCAGCATCTATCTCCCAGGGGGGATACAAATATGTCAGAATTACAGGCTCAAGCACACCTGAAACACAACTGGAACATCAGCTCAGTTTTAATATGGGGCAGATTCTAACAGCTTGAAAAGACCTTTATCAGTGAAAGAATAGCACAGCAGGCCAACATATGTTGATTCACAGAAAAAGATAAAACTTTCTAGCCATCAAGTATTGCTATTCTAAAACACTTCTGGTTCAAGTTATTAAAAACAAAGTGCAGAAATATTACAGAAGAGACAGATGTTGCAAACATAAAAAAAAAATAAACAAACCACAAAATTATCAGCATTTAACATACACAGTGTAACTTGGGCCTTCTGTACAGTCCTTTAATAATTTATAGGGATTAAGTTGCTAAGAATTGTTTCTCAAATTTTCATTATAGAACAGTTGCCCATTTCTTTTGGCTTATTGAACAAAGAGGCTTAAATTAGATGCTTGCTATCATCTTTTAAAAATAAATTGGAAAGCTTTCATGGAGAAAAGTGAAAAGAATGGAAGAACTTTAAGAGGATTTGGGCATTCCAGAAAAGGAAAAATAGAATGCACTTTGTTAAAAATACAATTAGTTCTGCATTTTAATTTTGTAAAAGCAACGATAGCCTGAGTAAATTGAGCTATGTAGAAAAATGAAGACCTTTTTAACTTTTGTAAAAAGAAGTATTGAAGACTATTCTATCTAAACCCAGATTACTTTTTTTTAAATGGAAAATAAGCCAAACCCATAATTTTTAATTGCCTTTATTCTAGTTTAGTTCAATAAACATCAGTAACTTGACTCATACTTGTGGTAACAGTTCCTCTAAAGTCAGTTATGAAATTACTCATGTGAGGAAAATAAGTCATATATATAAGAGATTACTGACACAGGTACCTTGATGTAAATTATGACACATTACAGAACATCATAATTTTTCTAGAAATACATTTCTTTTTCCCACAGCTACTGTCAAACATCTTTTTACCTTTAAGCACTGAATTTTTGTACCATTCTTTCAATCACCCTTTTGACTAACCTGAACCAGAACAGTGATAGATCTCTTCTGTTCTAACTATTAATATTATGGGCACATGGTCTTTGCTTTTTGACGGTGATAGAAGCAAACTGACAGAACCAATATCCAGACAATCCTTGAAGTGATACATGAGCTTTACACAAGAATGATCAACAAGATAGAGCACTATTCTCTTCAGACTGATTGATAGGAAAACCAAGTTGGCTATAAGGCTGTATTTTCAGCTGGAAGCAAGTACATCAGAAGTCCTCTGTGGGCCTCCACATATACAGAGTACAAAGCTTATCCGGTTAGAAGAATGAAAATAAATTAAAAAGGAAGAAAGGTATAAAAATAAAAATCACAATATAGGAAGGTCATTTATTAACTATTATTCAGGAACTAGAAGAAATACATAACTGTCATGAAGACCCAAGCAAAATTCTGAATGCGAGAATATAATTATGGCCCATCTGAAGTCCAGTTAAATCCCAGTTTACCTGAGACAGGTTGGCACAGCCCAATAGAGCTGTGCCAAATGTCAGGAGACTTTCTGAGACATTTCCAAAGCTAAGTCAGGGATGGAATGGGATGGGGAAAAACCCTTCCCATGTGCCCCAGGCAGGAACTTCACATCTGTGAGCAATAAGGGAACGTGATCGCTGCACACTGCCATGCAATCAAACATAACTGCTTAGACACTGCTAAATAACTGCAACTGAATGCACTACTACAGCTACTTTTAGGGACATATTGCACTCCCTCTATGCACTTCATATATGGCACTGCCTACTGTGGCAATGGACACTTTCGTCCTTGTCAGCCCCAGACCTCTGCCTGGAGTCACCATACTTTTTTGACCTGCCAAGGCCATGTTTGATCTCCACCACTAAAGCACCATTAGGATGAGACAAAAAGATTCCAGACACAGAGAAGTACTGCACCAGCAGAGCCTTTGCTGGATATTTTACTGCTTTTTCTGGGTATTGCCCTCCTATGTTTTTTTCAGCCTTCCTGGTTGCTGTCCCCCTACTGAGTAAGAGGCCATCTCTCTGACTGTAGCAGTAAGAGTAGACAGGGATGTTGTGATGCATTTGATCCCACTTCTTGTCACTTGGATAAGCATTGCCTTTGTATCACATCTTTTTATGGTACTTCTTCTTATGTGCATACTAAGCATTTTATCTAGAGGAATCAAGAGAATTATTTAAAAAAAAAACCAAAAATAAAAAATCTAAAGTAAAATTTCATTGACAATCTACCAGAAATTCAGAGAAGAGAGAGGAAGGGACTTCTATAATTTTGTGTTAATGTTAATGATAGACAGACAGGGATTAAACCTCAGTGAGAGAGACAAAGCTCTAAGGAATCATGAGAAATTCATGTTCAGATCATTTTGTGCACTGACATCCTGGAAACATATTAAAAACCTTCATTACTGCAATGTCTGATGCTTGCAGCATAGGCTACAAACTACAGCTATCTGAAAACTAAACAGAATGATCTTATTTTCCTTGTCCTACAGCCCACAGTTCATGTATACATAAATGCATGCAGCACAAATTTATTCCTATTTGTTTCATCTACCATGTCTGTTTGTATACACTGTCAGCTTTTCTGAGAAACCACAGATGTATCTCTGTACCTATGGAAATGTCCTTTACATGAGTTATAATCCAACCCCTAAAATTATTTCCCAAACCAGACAATTTCCAGGATCCTGTAACAGTGAAAATTTTCTTCATAAACACCATAGAAAATTTATTCTACTGAAAAAGATTCTAACTTTGATCCATGACCCTCTGCACAAGATAACATGTCTCTAAAATGGAAGAGAGGCCATCAAAATTGCTTATTGTGCATCTATTTCACTCTCCCCTGGGCAAAAGAAGATAAAAGCAGAACAGCACCATATTTCTATCAAAATGTGAATCTTCCTGGATGTACGTTTCAATAGCTAATAGATTATCTTTTTTATATTTATAGCAATAAAAGATATTTTTATCACTATGGTTCTGCACTTGTATGATGTCTAACAATGGCATCCTGACATGTGAGTGAGCAATAACTGAAACGAATGAGGTACCTTCTCTAGCAAGAAGTTATCACTGTTCTTATGATTATACTTTGACATTTTAAAGAAACAACTATAATTTTGCCTTTACTTTGAGAACAAATGCAACAAAATCTTGGAAATAAATATGCATTACCATATTCCCCAACTCCAAAAACTAGTCTGATGTGAGGTGTCATGACAAAAAACTACTGCTTTGGTTCAGTGTGAGAAGGGATACATTGAAAAAAAAGAAAATTCATACTCCTTCACCCAATGAAATTAAAATAAGTGTTGCCATCTTGGAATATTTGATGTTCTAAGCACAAAATCTCGTTTTGGAAGCAACAGGCTATTAGTTACATTCCTTTTGTAGTATTCCCTAATACACATTAATTTTTAATACAATGCATCCTCAATGCAATTCTGATCCTAGACTCAGTTGAAAACCGCATCACTAAAAATAAATTATAATCAGTAAAAAAACCCAAAAAACCAAAACAAAACCCAAAAACAAACAAAGGACTGGATTTTCTGTAACCAGTCTTCTACTTTGAAAAGCTAGAAACAAGATATTGCCTACAACTACTTGGGCAAAGCAGCAGCATTCTCAGCCATATTCACAATAGCAAAGGTAATATCACTGTTGCAGCTGAGCTGGTGTATACAGATGAGCACTTAAACATCATTCAGACCTTATTAATGCTGATTGAACACTGTCTGAGGCCTGTTTATATTAAAGCAAGCATTGGTGCTAGAATGCACCTCCAAAAGTACTAAATCAGATGATAAAGTGACCAACATTGATGCAATTGCAATCTGTTTTTCTTTATTTTAATCTGAAAAGCTTCCTTTATAATCTCAAACATGTTAACTAGCTGTACTTTTACTACGTCTACTGTATAAGCATGGAGGAAACCTAAAGAAAGGTATAAAAAAAGGATAAGAATGAAAATGACCACAGAGTCATCATGCTGCCTCTGGATTAAAGGTACAGATTGCTGTTCTATACAAATGCTATTGAAATACCATTATTCAGTATCTATAGCAAGTGCTACTGACTACAGATAAGAAATAATACACCAAAAATAAATACCTGCTTTTAAAAATGTGAGCTGTAAAATGAAGCAAAAAAGACACCCTCCTAAAGGGTAGGAAACGAAGAACATTCCATGGATATTGAATTGCAGAGTACTGAGACTCAGACAACAAAAAACCTCAGAGAGAGAAGAATTATTTGCACTTTACACCTACTTGTCTTATTTCACATTATGTTTCAATCTCAGGAAGGGAACACAAATCTTTTAAGTCTACACCTTCTTTTTCAACCCTCTGTCTTCCTCTTTGCTCAAAATGATAATATAAATACAATAGAGAAAGGATACATGACCATATTAAGTTTGGTCCCAAATTACATCCCTTATAAAGACGATTTTAAGAAGCTTTTATTAACACTAAAAAAAAATTATATTGTTTCCATGACAGCACAGAAAAACCTAGTAAAGGAGCTTATATTATGTGTATTATTTATGAGAGCATCCAAAACTTACAAGTAAAGGATCTATGTTGGTTAGTGAGATAATGAAGCCAATATAAATTGATTTAGCTTTTGCCCTTAAATAACCTGGAAAACTGCTGTGTAATGTTCATTAAATCATTATCACAGTGCTTTGCCACACTACTGTGCTGTAAAATAGGTCCAAAAAGCTAATGTTTTCCTATCTGAAGTTCTGTTCTCCCCAAAAAAGAGCTAAGTCAGCAGCCCTCTGCCAATTTATACTTACTGATCTTTGACACCTAGACTTTAACATATGTAGTTAAAATGAGGTAAGATTTTTTAAAAATCTTTTATTTATTTTATATTTTAGAAAGTACGTGCAAGAAAATGTTTCCCCTAAAACTCTTTTTGCTTCGTCAGTCCTAAAGTAGAAACAAACCGCTATCTACAGCCTAGGGACCTCTGACCCTGCTTCATGCAGTGGAAGCTGTTTTCAGCCAATTGCTGTTATTTGCCAGTGCTCTCCCCTCATTTCCAGAATAACGGGATGATATTAGTGATTTATTAGGGCAGAAGCACAACTTGCTCCTGGGAATGAAGAGGCATTGTCTCTAAAATAATAACATAATAACATAGAGATATTTAAAAAGACTTTTCCAAGTAATCTTAAAAGAAATAGAATTTCAGTGTGAAGGGCTCTTGTCTAACCTTGTTTTTGTAACTGTCATATTTTACCATGCTGAGAAACTCACCTTCCTTGTGTTATTTTGTCTTTTCTTCATAGATGAGTATCAATGCAAATGACTAAGGACAGAGAGTACTACAATGAATTGATTTCTTAAAGTGTCCCTGTAACTAAGGCAGGTAAGGCATGTAACAAATACTGACAAAGAAAAGTGAGACTCTACTAGCCTATTTAAAATAAATAAATAAAATAAACATTAAAATAAATAAAAAGTGGTCCTAGGCATAACATCCCCATGTGACCCTGTCTCATTTTCCAGTTTATCCACTTTCATGTAGAAGACACCAAAGTTCTGCAGTCTAATGCACTGAGACATGATGGTACAACATCACCCCTCCCCACCTCCTCATAAATCATGAAAACTTATTATTGTATTTAAATCTGATGACCTATAAATGCTCTGATGAAAACAGAGCAGCTTTCTTACAGTGACCACAATTAGTATGAAGTTAAAACCCTAGACTGAACATGATATTCCCTGTGAACCATTTCTCAATAAGATTTGAAACTGGATGTGCAATTCAAATTCACTAACCAAACTCTCCGGCTGATGGATTGTGGGAAGTTGCACATCAGAGCCCAGAACAGTATCAATACACCAGTTTAAATCTTACAAAATAAATCAAGACTACACCTTCTCCTTCTGAGGACATTAATTAATGATGTACCATGGCAATGCTTGGAAGACACAAGGAGAACAGAGGTTTGTGCACAAGCTGTTTAAGACCTGATTTACTTGAAGTTATTCCATCCTTCCTATTCAATCAGTTACTGTGCTAAACAAAGTCCTTGGGGTGAAGCATTTACAGTTAATTATGGAACTGCTATAATCTGTCTTGCTTTCAAATTAACAATTTATCATAGCGACAAATTAATTTTTTTTCAGCATATTAGCACATCAACCATAGTGCTAGCCTCATTTCACTCCCATTATTAAGACAGTTTTTTAATTTGGTCAAAGCATGAAATTTTACAACCAGGTCTAAAATCAGCTATGAATAACTTACTGAGAAAATTTTACATTTCAAATACAAAATGAGTTACAGACATAAATGTAACCAAGACTAACCCACTGCACATAGTTCTGGTGATGAAACCTTTACCTCTTTGGATAATAGAGAAGGTTTTTTGTTTATTTCTTTCTCAGTTGCTACTTTCACACAACACTAGTGATTCCAATACACAGACAATTAACAGTTCCCCTAATAAAATGTTTCATTATTATTCGTTTCACAAACTCATTTCCTTCAAAATCTGTAGTGTTCACTATTCATAAAAAAATGCATCCATATATCCTTCTATTCAGGAGTCTGTCTAGGGCCATGAGCCAAAATGAGTTCCACACAGAATTCTAAATGAGTTGTATGCAGAGTCCTATACATACTCTATAGTTCCACTGAATTCTCATGGCAATTGGTAAATCTGCATATAAGAAGTGGAGTTTTTAACCTTTCTGACAATTCAAATCAAAAAGAGAAGACAGCAAAGGTGGACAACCCCCTTGGCCCACAGCCTGAAACAAAACTCTGTTAATTACATATAATGACTTTTGCCTTGGTCTACTTGTTGTTTTATAATCACAAGCCTATTTTGTTGTTAAGCCCCTCTCTTATTTCCTCCAACCAGAATGCTGCACTGTCATGTCAAATTATATATATCCAAAATGAAAGTTCCATAACACCTTTAACACTATAAGCTTTCAAAGGGCATCTTAAATAAAACTACCTTCAAAATGAGAAATAAAAAAGTTTGATACACATACTTAGATAGTTCCAAAACCACATGCAAGCATATGTGCGCTTGCGTTTACGTGCACAAAAACATCTAAACTTCCAGTAACAAAGCAATTGGAAAACATTAGAGGATGGTCAGCACACTCTCAAATTACCAAGTTCCTTGCCCTCTCATCTAGCCTAAACAAAACCAAATATGAAAACACAGAAGAGAGGAAAGGAAGCAACAACTGACAAGAAATCAACATATGGGACATCTGTGACACTGACCAACTAAAAAGGAGGAGGACCAGCTTCCCCCTATATCCTCTACTCACATGTAATAATTCCTACAGCTTTGTTAATAAGCAATAATATTGTCAGACAGTACACAGTGACACATATGATTTCTAATTTATGGTGATGTTTACTAACTGTTAGATGCCTTTAATCACTGCAGTGATGCTCTCCCTCCACCTCAGAGCTGATGTTAAAAATAGACAGGCAAGCAAGGAAAGTTCAACAGAGGAGACGAGCACAATTTTGTGGCACCTCAAAGCTCCCTCTTGTACCTTCCAACCTCTGCTCTTTTCCTTCCCATTTTCTATTAGTTTCCCTTGCTGTGTGTTTCCTGAACTCCAGCGCAGCATAAAATCTCATTACCAAAATGTCAAGGCAATAACCGTATCTTTATATCTTTCCATTTTTTTTCCATGAAAAATATATACGCACTGAAGGTGTTATTATGGCTTTATTATTTTATGTAATTAATAGCTCCAATTCAAGGTAGGAATCGATTATGCTCCATGTTCTGCAGTGCATACTGGAGAACTAGCAGTCCATATTACCTACAACATACATTACATATTCTATGTCAAACATATAGTTCGTATTCAGAGGAGAAATATGGAAACAACAGTATGGCTACTATGAAGTTATTTAAGAATCCTAAACCTTATCTAAATAATAGCAGGTACAATTCAAATGCTTAAGGATCTGTAAGTTTATTTGCTAGAATACACAGAGGTATGAAAACTCATTTCTTGTACTTTGCCTTAGACAGTTAACACAACTTGATAAAAGCCTGTAACAAGTCCTTTTTTTCGAGGAGAAAAGACACTTCTGGTGGTCAGTGGAAAGTTCCTGATCATTCCTCACACACACATACACATCCTGCTGACTGCAATTCATTAAGCCTCCACAGACAGTCCCAACCTTTCTGTGATACTGCTAATTGACAATTATGAAATAGGAAGGATCCCATCTGACTGCTCCATCACAGTAACAACACCTGCCATGAACTCACCCTGTTCACCTGTCAGAAAGATCCTCCTAAAGTGCCTCCCCCATCCTACTTTGGTGAACAGGCAGAAGAAGGGATTCAGGTTTAAAATGATCACAGAACTCTGTGTGCAATTTCAAAGCAATCGTTCCTTGTTGTTGCAACAGGTGCTTGTGGGTGAGCAAGCAAAGACTGGGTTAGTCAAGCGTAAATGGAAGAGCAGACAAGGCCTGATCAGTATATATAGAGCTATACCATATACATATATACACAAAGTCCCACCAACTTCTACTGTTTCATGAACAAAAGGCACTATGAGAAGTGAAGTATATCAAAAGCAGGAATCCAGAAATAGATATATCTGTCCACCTGGAATAAGTGAGAGGTTCTTCAAGTATTTATCCTCTACTGCAGCTTTCAGTGGTGAAACAAGAGACAGAATACAGTCAATTTTCATGATCATTAGTCAGTTGATCAGACATTGGTAACAAAAGCATTTCAGGTACAGATTATTTTCTCTTGCTTTTTTCCAAGTAAAGGATATGTCCCTGAATCCTCCTCAAAACAGGTTGCCTCACTCAGTGCAAGGAACCTACATACAATTGTACTTTGAAGCACATGGACAGACCACTGTCAGTGAAGCATCTCTGCTGCCTCATGTGAACAAAGACAAAACACCCAAACTGCTAATGAGGAGCAGCAATACTATTTTTCTGGATTGCTTTACAAATTATAGACAGAGGGCAAGTCCCTTCACCCTTTGAAAATGACAGAGTAAGCGCTACCTGTCAGAGTAGGGTAAAGAGCCAGAGTACCAAATCTGTCATTCCTTATTTAAAAAACTATGTAAACAAACCAGGATTAAACCGATATCTGAAGAATTTATTTTTTTATTTTAAGACTTAAGGCTTGCCATGTTGAGATTGAAACACTTTTCTGTGCCAGACTACCTACCAACAAGTCCTTTAAGCAGTCTGAATTGCCACCACCCTCCCACAACCGCAAATATCAGTGTCAGGAAATGCTGCTCTTGAAGGTCTAGCCAGCAGCACTGTAATGTGAAAAAAAGAACAAGATGCCCCAGTGATCCACGTGTCCTTTCAAGCCCATGGTTTCTTTTACTTTGTCTGCAAAAAAGGAACTGTTGCTGGCCCTCCAATGCAAAAATCCCTGGTACATGGCTCTGTTCCTCTGCGGGCTATAAGGTCCCACTGCCTCTGTGACATTCCTTTAGGGAATCGTGGCCCTCCCTTGGGAGGGCAAGGGGGAGCGAAGTCTCCGAGGCCTGCAGACTCAACTGTCTGCTCTCAGCACTGTTTGTATTTTCCAAGAATCAAATGTTGCATCAAATTTATTATGCTGAGCAGCTGAGCATCTCCTTTCTCTTCACTGAGTTAATAGCATCAGACACACAAGCCACTGCAGAGAGCAGCCCTCTTGGTGACTGATTTAAGTCTCTTGCTTTAGACATTACCTGGATTTTTAAGGTTAAAAGGCTGTCACAGTACAGAGACTGTTCCATTCTTTGCATTGTGTAGGGAACCTGAAGTTGGCAGTAAATTATGTACAAGACAAAGACAAGGAGAGGGTTTTGACAATGACCTGTTGTCAAAACCCTCACCATAATGATAACCTTTTCTGTTAAAAAAACACCCAAAATAAACAAAACACACATACACCTGCACATTTATATTAAAACACTTCTTTTCATTTTCTGTTATGGTCTTTAGAGATCTCAGAGCTTCATTCTCTCAGCTCACGCGTTCCTAATAAGGCTGCTGATCCAATCCATATTAAAGCTAAATTGTTTTAAAATACCAGGAAAAAACACAGAACTGCAATCGGGGATAAAAATAAGTCATACACCTTCAAAAGACCAGCAAAATCTCTGCCTCTAATGTATATTTATGAAAATTCAGCTCAATTCCCATTCTGTCCTACCTCTTTCTTAATACACTGTTTGAATCATAAATGCCAGTAAGCAACAAAATAACTATTCCAAGAAACAAGGAGGAATCCTCTGTAGCAACAGTGATTTCTTTCACTTCACTGGCTCCTTAATTAACATTTTTTTTCTGAGTACCTATAGACTGTGTCCAGAACAGTGTCTGAGAGAGTTTAAAATAAGCAATAGTAGAGCTGTTGTAACACCAGCTAATGAGGTGCCGTGAAGTCTACATGACCAAGTCCCACTGTCTGCAGTTAAAGTTTACAGTGATTTCTACAATCAGACCTTCTATTATTAGAAGCCATAAGGTATTAGAATTTTGAAGAAAGTAATATCATAAAAAAATGGGTTTATTCTATTTAATCATGTGCTGCTTGTTTAAACTTTATTTTAAGGTCTGGGCACCTCAGAAGCCCTGTTGCCTGGTCAATTTAAAGCAATTGTGAAAGTCTGCTCCCATATTTCCAAAAACTTTAGCTCACTGATTCCTAGCTTTTGCAGTGAAAGCAAGTTGGGAAGGACTTTTATAAAACACTTAGAAAGCTGAGTGGGAAAAATTACTGGATTTCAGAAATGAGACTAGTATCAGTCTATATAATGTTCCACATAAGTATCAGAAGGAAAGAAGCAATATAACAGCATAAGTATTAGCTGTAAATGATAAAAAGAGGAAGAAAGTTATTTAGAAAAGCAGTATTAAGAGAATTTTAAGAAAAGTTTGGAACTGACATTAAACTTCCATATAGGATGAGATAACTTCATGTGCACTTCCACTGATAAAGTTGGTTTATGTACAGGCATTAGTTTCTCATACGTTCTAAGACTCAAATTTGTTTCCACAACCAAAATCCTAAACTGACCTAAAATTAAAGTTCCTTCCATTTTAAGATAAGTTGACCCAGTTCAGTGTAATGAAATAGCCAACCATGGACAAAAGTGAGGTCTAGGAAAATAAAAATTAGTGCAATTATACATTAAATTCTAGTAATAATACGTTCAATTTTTTTTAAAAATCACAATAGATACTATGCCTCAGCACAGCTCTAAGAGTTAAACCTACAATATATGTGTCTCCATCTTTGGTTTCATCAGAAACCTTTGCTTTCAGAGAGAATTAATTTGTAATAGAATAAAACATTCTACTCCAAGTGGAAAAGTGGATTGTAAAGCAATCATTCTGGAATAGCTTTTCTGGAACAACAGTACAGATTGAAAAATTCTATTTTTCTCTCACACAAACTACTCCACTACCTTCCTCCCTTACATTTTCAGTCTCGGCTGAGTAAAAGACATGGAATATGAAAGTAAAACTAAGCAGAGTGGCTTCAGATGTAAATGAGAGGAGGTAAAAATACAGAACTTGCCTCCTAAAAGTATTTCTCAACTTTAACTATGGCTATACAGATAGATAAGAAGGTTGAGGAAAAAAAGAGAAGACAAGAAAGAGTTGTAACTTCAGCAGGTTCTTGACAAATCCCAGAAAATTCCTTTGTCACTCAAACAGACATTCAAAACGGTGAAAAGGGCACTTCAGTTAAAAAGAGAAGTTCATAGTTCTGTCAGGTACAATATCATATTATAGATCATAGATGTTTGAATACCTCTGAATTAGATCTCTAGCTTGTGCACTTTTTTTTTCCAAGTTGTATCCTGAATTTTTCTCAGAAAAAACCTAAACAAACAAACCCTCAAAAATAAAAAACCAACCAAAAATCCAACATCAAAAAACAAAACCAAACAAATAAACAGAACAAAAAAAAAACAACACCCCCCTCCCAAAACCACAAAAAACCAAAACCACTAAGCCCCCCCCCCCATTCTCTCCATCCAGATCATAATATAGAATCAACAAAGGGACAGTAAGAAATCAACCATACATAACTAGGATGGTAGCCTGAGTATGATGACAAAACAGAGAGTGCTCATTTCCCAGAAGGAATAATCAGTTGGATTAGTATTCAAGGGGGTGGCCATACTTTCTAATTAAATTGTGAATGTTTTGCATACAACTGTTTCAAATGGTTTTGTGCAGCAACTCATTAGTCTAGGTACTTCTCATTACTCTAATTCCACTGGTCTAGTATTTCAAAGTGATTCACTCCTACTCTCTCTTGAGGTGTTTATTATATATATTTTAATTTCTGCTGATATTTTTAAGCACTGCCAATCTCTGGGTAATAATTTTAACCATTGTTTAGCTTGGATGCTTGAAGTGTACCCAGGAGATCTTGGAAGAAGATACATTCATTTTGCCATTTCTCACTTGAAAATATTACAACCAAATATTTTTTAAATTATATTCAGAAGCTCTTGGCTTACTAGATAGAGAGAGTAATTCTTTCTCTTCGGTGAATGTAGAAAGTTGTTTGCATCACCTGAACTGAAATAAAGAAACCTCATGAAAACCTGTTAACTAATTTCTAAGGCCCTTAGATTTATGCCATAATAATAATAATACAATTATTCAAAGTTTACCAGCAGTTAAAAACAACAATTATATAAACCTGATGTTCTGATTCAAATAAAAATCCATTATGTCCAAATCTGTGCAAAAGACTATTTTTCCCCCTGATATGTGGAACAATTCTGCAGATAAATTTTTTTAAATGTGTAAGGACAGGTTTAATTCAAAGAACAACAGAAATCCCAACTTTTTGAATGGCCATTTGCATCTGCATTGTTATCTTTATATCTTAGTACTCAAAATTATTTGAATGAAAAATGAAAAAGTAAGAGGTAGTGTCAGTCTTCTCAGGGTGTCTGGTTGGTTGCTTGCTCAGTTCTTCCGTCTCCACTGCCCAACTTGCCAATACTTGAGCTTAAATTGTAAATCATAATAAAGCCAAGATGAAAACCTTTCCCAAGGGCAGAATACGTAGCTTCTGGCTGGGTTTTTTTTAGATTTTTTTTCATTGTTTTCTGTAATAGCAATATATGGTTGACTTGTATTCTTCAGAGAGGAAGCCAATTACACGTCTGACTTCTCCTAAATCTGTCTGCTGTGTTTGTGAGAAAAAATAGCAATATATACATCAATACTCCATGCAAAGCTATTGCTTTAGTTGGCAATATATTGACTTTTTCAATAGTATAGATTCTATATAGTATAGTATCTTTCTTTAGAATACTTACTACTGATATAATCTGTATTATAAAAATATAAGAGTCTTACTTAAAAGCATGTGTATTAATAATAATATCTCTGTAGCTTTCAGCTTGTAAAAGTTTCTTATGTGACCACTGGAAAGAGGATTCATTTCTTGCTGTGGATTTCTGTTCTGTTTTTTCCAAGGTACCATTAATGAAAACTTCTGGCAACATTCATTGCCAGTTTACAGGATTTGTTCAGGGTATTTAATATGTAAATATTATCAATAATGGTATAAATTTGGATTATATGCAGAAATAAAGTGCATAACCACTTAGCTTTTTACTTTTTTGTTTAACTACACTTGCTAGAAGCAACAGAAAAACCAGCTAACCATATTACCTAACATAAACAGTCAGATTAGACAATCCACTGCTGTAGAGAATGGAAGACATACAGAAGAAAGAAGACAAGCACAAGATTCATTCTGAAGGGACTGTTTCAGCTCACGGCCCTCTGTTCCTTGAGCACAGCCTAGATAAAAGAAGAAGAAAGGACCTCTACACTTCTTTCTTCTCTGCCTTTAATGGGCACAGTTGCAATAGCATGACCTTTCCTTTGAGAGTATAAAAGACAGGAGGAAATTCCAATAGCTTATACATAGTACTTGATATCAATAAGAAACAAGTACTGTTTTAATTTCTAATCCAACTTACCCCCCAAAACAGCACACAACAAAACAATTAAAAAATAAAACCCTTTGAAAGTGATTATAACTTACTAGGAGTCTTAACTTGTTGTTTAGGCAAGGACAGCAGAGACTGCTCTACTCATCACAGGATCATACTTGTGTCTCATCTTCTGCAGTGTCTGAGCATGTCATGACCATCTCTTGTGCAAACTGTGCTAGCTACAGTCAGATAAAAGAGAGGGAAGACCCAGAAGACCTCCCCCTTCCTCCTTATCTCTTCACTGTAAGCAGCCACCTTGCAGATAAAGGCATAGCAGGGCTTTCCTTCACCTGGAACTTCCATTACTGCAGATCAGCATTTTCTTAAGACGAAAAGAGCATTACATAGAAACACAGTTAAGCTGCTAGCACTGTCTCTACCAGGCACTCAGGTCTGAACTCCTGCATTTCCTCTAAAATATTAAGCCTCTACCAAAAAGGCAGCTATCAATCTTCTACTTACTACTTTCTGAGAGGACTTTTCAATTCCTTACAGGAGCACGAGCCCTGTGTTCTTCCTGTACAAAACCAGAAATGGAAACACAAGAGAAGTACCAGAAAAGAGCTTAAGGATCTAATTATCCCAATTTTCTACTCGCTCTATAGTGTAGAAGCCATGCTACTCCAGAGGAAAGGAAGAGTTGGAAGGGATCTTTCCATACTCTGGAAAGTATGTGCTGGACTTCTGGAAACACATTACAGACCTAGTGAAACACCTTCCCTTTTTGCAGCATTCTAGCCTGGATCACCAAGTGAATATTTCAAATGCTTTTTACACTTTAGAAAATCAATTTCAGACACTAGGTTAATGAGACATTCCTCCGGGAGTTTAAGATGCTAGAAAAGTTCCTGAATTACAGTGTTGACTTAAGCTTGTTAAAGCAGCTATTTAGTAACTTTCCAAAAAACAAACGATTGCACTAAGTCTTCTGGCTAGAAGAAACATTTACTAGTATATTTGGACTACCCACAAAGTTCTGTCTGTTGAGTTTTCACAGTTTTTTTCCTGACTCTTCCAAATACTGCCTAAGAGTCTGAAGTAATAAAGATTGTATATCACTAAATTGCCTCATTTGAAGCACAAATCTGAAGCTTCAAAACATGCATAAGAAAAAGATGTCTGATAACTTATCACAAGACAAGTTATATTTCATGTTTGTATTATTCAAACACCTGAAAGTGAAATGTAAGACAAGGACGCTTTGCTAGAATGTAACACAGTTTTGGCATTAATCTTGATCTAGTTTCTTCTGCATGACAAAAAATTGTGACTGAGATCCTAAGTCACTTTGTTGACTTATGTCAACAAAGCTTATTCAGTGGGAGATGTATCTGAGGGTCTTGTCTTTGATGCATTTGGCTACAGTCCAATTTGAAATGACTCAAGCAAATGTCATTTAAGATCAATCTAACTTCCACACCTTCAATTACCCTTGAAAACAGATGCCTGCTCCTGCATTTCACAACACTTAGCAGCTTTGTTATTAGGTCATTTTACCTGACTAAACTAATCTAAGTGGCTAAAATCAGTAAAAGGATCCTTTCTGGAATATGAACTTCAAAGAGACGAAGTTGTTGCAGTCACCAAGTAGTGATGAGACTTGGCCAGCCACCTTTACAGAGCAAGTCATTAGCAGGTGTTGGAGTTTAGATTACTGGCCCCTATAATAAATTTTGCAAGGGGTCATCATATATCTTCAAGGTTTCTTTTCTCGATTTTACTATTAAAAAAACCCACCTGTTTCCATGATAACAGAAGTTTTCAATTTTGCTTGGAAATAAATTTTAACTTCTGGTTTTACATAAGTCTGAAAGCCAGGTCTTGTAAATAGAAACATCAGCAGACCCTGAAATGCAGCAAAGCTATAATGTATCTCTAATGACTTCATCTTGGCTAATGCAAGGTATTGCCAGTCAACAGAGGGTAAAATTTCATTCTGTTATTTATGCAATATGAATAAAAAAAATAAATTAGTTTTTGCTCAATGGCATAAAATGAAAGTGCTGAATTTTAAAGCTCCCAAATCTCATGCGGATTTCACCTCAATTCAGACATTATACTGGTGTTTGGAAATATGAGCCTTTCTGTGAAATTTCCATAAAAATCCAATTTACCTACTTTATAATTTTAAAGGCTTAAACTATAGTGCATGGTTTGTGTTCTCTGTAGCCTTGAAACTGATTTGGTGTTTTTCTAAGCTTTTGAATGATGTGACTTTTGAATAGTTTGTGACCTTCCTCCTCTCCTCCAAAAGTCTCTCTTTAAAATATTAATGCTCAGAAATCAAGACAAAAAAAGAAAAAGCATGTATGTCTAACAAAGAGATGAGGACAGTAGATCACGGCTCCTAATATGAGAGAAAAATGCTCCTGGGAACAGCTTTAGAACACATATAGAAATAAAAAAATCTACCAAAGGAGCAAACATACTAAAAAAGAGATTTTCCTTACTTTTCTCTACGCTTTGGGACTTACAGTTTCATTTCAAGATAGAGAAGCGATCTGGAGAGTGGGGGTGAAAAATGGCACACTTATTAGGCAATGGAAAATAAATACAATAAATGAAATTGTGGTACAGTCCATTAAGTATAAAACCTTCTAATTACTCTACTGGATTCCCAAGTTCTCCCTTCTCTGAGAACACATTACCTTCCAAGACTATAACCCTTTCTGTAAATACAGATGAATATGTATTACAAGAATTAAGACTTATAAAATGTTCTACTCCTGAAAAATGCCACTAAAATTTCCATTATAAATACACTTCTTAGACCCAAAAGAGAGATTTAAAAACATGGAGGAATTGTGATCAAATTTTCTTTCTCTCTAAAATAATACAACTACTCAAAAATCCATTTAATCTGATCATAACATCAGGAATCCAAAGCCACATGCACTCTAATGGTATTTCTAAATGCTATTTTCATTAATTTCAGGTTTTGCATCTGCAAAATATATTATGAACAATTATGAGCTTGCTCCACCCACGCACAGACCAGAATGAAAGTCAAGAGAAGCACACACTCCATATTAATATAACCTTCCTGTCAGCAGAGATAATTAAGTGATGTTCAGCCTTATAACATCTGAACATGGGTAGTTTCCTACTCGCTCTAACTGTGGGCAAAGAAAGCTCATGTTTGCCTAAAATGCATTCTATAGGCACAACCCATTGGAAACTCACCTGTTACCAGAGTCCCGCCCTAAAGACAAAGGCACCTGCACTGCAAAAATTGCTCTGTGTGTGTGAACTCACAGGTTTATAAGAATGCACTAGTTGTAATATGTTCTTTCAAGTAAAGTATCAGAAAAATTTAATTTGACTTTCTCATTTCATCTGCATCCTAACATCTTGATATTGTTATGGATTTATACCTTCATGCCTATTTGTTGTTTTTCTAAAAATTATTAACATTACATTGTATTTATACTTTTAGTTATATTTAGTGTCACAAAAAGAAAATGCTTCAGGATTATTTCTTATCTGAACTTTACATTCCAAAAGAAACTTCCAAATAACAGCCTTTCATTGCAGCTCATTAAAATTCAAAGGTCTAAAGAATTATCTCTTCTGATTAAGCACTTTTACTGCTGAAGTTGAAAATATTGTCTTCTTTATATACACTTAAACACGTAATGGAACTCTATTTCAGATATTCTGAGTAATTTATAATGCAGATAACTGAACTTGCCTATTATTATTTGAGGAGCATCTTTTGTCTCTCCAGTTTGTGCCATCTCCACACATATTGTGCTGTTGCTTGATCAGGGTGCTGATGTAATAGTAGCAGTTTGAGCATCTATCCTTACAACTTGAGAGTTGTTGACCTACATTACAGGAATTTTCAATGGTGATTTTGTCATTAATATAACATATATTTATTCTACATTAAAATAATTAAATATGCCAAATAAAACACATGAGTATATATAACTCTATGAGATACCTAAGGCATATCTGATATTTTATGGGCATAAAGCCAACATTTTTAAAAGAGTGTAGCCAAAGTAATACCTAAGCACACACTTGAGCACTAACCCACCTGCTGGGATTCAAAAAGGTCTACATCATATAAGTTTCTACCGAGGAAAACTGTGGATTAGAAATCAAAGGGAATTTTAAAAGTTTAACCTCCCTACAGGTCAGCAATAGATTTTCAGGGATCAATATAGATTTAATAACAACACTTTTAATGTTTAACATTTTCAAAAACTTAAACTGAATTTTGGCATGCATCTCAAGTCATTTTGTTTTCAGATTCTGAATCCAGATGATTTAGTCCAATCTACATGAATAACTTAATGGAGTATTTCGATTTCATAACATTGGAAGCCTACCATGGGTATCTAAATTTAGATTCAAGGCTTAATTCCTTGTCTGCCTTGTAGACTAGCAGTTACCTTTAAGGACTGATAACACCAATACTGGAAACCTCACTGCTCTCTGAGTCACATGCAGGAATATATCTTGTTCTTTTTTGGTTCTGAAATTAAAAGAATGACTTGTCTTGATTTTCCTATTGCAATGTGAAAGCTTGTTCAATTAATTGGGTCTGACATTTTTTAATGAACCTTTTCCTACAGCTCTAAATCTTTTCTAAACTAATTATAAATAATGCACATAAAATCATATGAATGAGAGGTGTGACAGAGGTCTTCATAATTTCTGACTTTATAATCTGACTGACAGATTCTTCTAGGAACCCCAAGCACTGACCGGTAAACACTTAATTTTAATGATAATTTGCTGCCTCATTCTCCAAGGTTCTTTAAATTTGATGTCAAATTTCATTTGGATTTACCGTATTTTTCCTCTACAACTTGAACCATAATTTTTTTTTACCTTCTCCTCCATGACACTGCTCAGAGTAGACTACTCGGAGCAGTAGACCTGATCTCACACTTCAGTACTTCTTTAAGTATCATGTTCAACACTTAGTAAATTTTAATTACTGTTGCAGTACAAATATGCGTAGGGCAAAGCACAGTTATTAGACTAACAATAAAGTAAGGTATGAACTAGTACTAATCTATATTAATCAAAACAAACATCGCTTTACATATGTTCACTATTTAGATTGTATATTTTTGTGATATCTAAGTAAAAAAAAAAAAAGAAAAAAGAGCTCCAGCAACTTAGTGACAAGCAATGAGCTTCAGCAGGAGAATACATGTGAAATATCACATATAGCCTGAGACCTGTCAGAGTAACCATCTCCATAACTATTTCAAACACACTTATGTACAAATCTCTCTTTGATATTATGCCATACTCACAAAAAAATTCTGAAAATTTGAAAAGAAATTTTCATTTAATTGTTCTCCAAATTCACCCTGGGGTGACAAAAAGCCAAAATCTGAAAGTCTCAGCTCCAGCCTAGAGATTATATATGTCTAATACAAGATGATGGGCACAATTTACTGTTGTAATTGTGAGGTCTTTCACTGGTTCAATGACCAAGACAAAGTAATTTGATACAAATCTGAGTTACCATATTTGAAACAATAGGAATCTCATGTTTGATGTTTTTATAATCAGCTTCTCATTTTCTAAGTAGTTTTATTACTCTTTCTTGCTCTCTTTTCCCCAACACCTCCAAAATCAGTTTCTACCATACAGCAAGAAAGCTGTTACAACAGCAATGCAAAACACTGGATTTCTTAGCTAAACTATTAATGCTTGTAAAATACTTTGAAAATGTAAAAAGTCGTGGATATGAAAAGTAGTTTTATTAAAAATAATAAAATGGCGAGAAATATGGGCACTTGGTAATATATTTTCTTTTTGTACATCTAATTGTTTCAAAAGAGACAGACATTGTGAAATCACTGTGTAAAATGAAAACCTTCGTCAAGCTTGTTGCACAGGTACCAAAACCAGTTCCAGTGTCACAGGACACAATAACTCAAACTATCTCTCTCCAAGACATGGCCATTGTCTCCATAACCTCCTGAGCTTAGGGGCTCCCTGTGTCAGACCCTAACTGGAACAAACTACTGCCAGAAACAGCAGTCACCCCTTCAGTGTGAAAGGGCATAGGTTAACACAGCTTCAAGTTCACAACAACAAAAGGAACTGTGTGCTCTCTTGTCACTGAATATCACGGAAGCACCTTCAGAAAAGTCAGTTCAACACCGTGTACTTGAGAGAAATATTTTTTGGTAAAGAGGGAGTCTGTTTTGAAGCTTCACATGCTACCTGAATGAGCTTTGCTGGCTTATGTTGTTCTCACTCTTTTTTGTTATATATGACTTGGCATCATTAACATTCTTAATTGATATGTTAATTTCATGGTGTACTGTCCTACTTAAACTGCTCTAATATTATCAAGACTGAAAAAACTTGAAAACACTTAATTGTTACTGAAAACAAAGGCACATTCTTTGAAAATAATTCCATAAACAGTTTGGGGAATATGTAAGCATATAGGTAAATAATTTGTTCATGAAAATGAAAGATATTCCACTGCCCTAGTGGAAACTGCAGCATGCAAGAAAATGGTCTTCTGCTTTCGCGTGTCACGTAGACTCAAGTGGCCTGTGATACTGACTTCCACCTCTGATCTCCCTCAGAGTGACTTTGGTATTTGAGATGGTAAGATTACTTCAGCATTGTTGAAGTTTACAAGTATAAATACCTGTCACATTTCCAGTGAGACTTAAGGTCCTTTAACATCTTACTACTCCTGAAAATTTTTCCCACAGTCTTGCTATGGCAGTTCCACCCTGTTCATTAGATGGAAACAGTATAGCAAGTTTAACAAAGATGAAATAAATATAAGCCTCAAAAGTGTTCGATTTAAAGACTGTAATTAAATGATGCCCTAATAGTCCACTCTACAAGAAACCTTTGTTTTTGATTAACCAAGGGAAAATGTTTATCCATCTATCACATAAAACAGTGTTCCTGACATTCTATGAGGAATTAATTGCTTTGGATAATCTGATCTTTGAAAATGAAAGATTTGTGGTTCCATCATCACCAAAGCTGGAAATGTCAAAGATAATTCCTCTGGGATGAAAAAGGGAAGGGACTGCAACCTGAGAGTCAGAGACACATTGTTGCCTCTTTATAGGAATATACAAATATTGAAGAACACACTCATTTTTGGCAAATGTTAAAAGGAGGAGCACAAAAGGCTAATTTCCCTTTCCAGAGAATACATTACTCTGAAGGCCAACTGTGGAGGTAATGTTGCACTAGATAAATCAGAATGTATGCAACTATCTACAGGAGACTAACAATAGAAAGAAAGTCACACAAAACCAATGTGCTCAAACTGCAGAAAATTAAATGTTGTTACTTTTACCAATGGCTGAGAAATTCTCTACGATAGCTTGGTTTATGAAGAAAACCTAGGATTTAATCCGAACAAGTATTTATCGCTTTTTTTCCCCTTTCATTTCAGTAATCACAGTGGATAGAAAGAAGACCTAGACAATAATTTTTCACCTCAGTGACTATGGCTGTAAAACAACACAAGAAATTAAATCAGGATATGCACACTGAATAACAGTTTAACTCCAGATATGATGTTCTGATGTGTACAAATAAAGCAAACCCTGATTTAGACTGAAGTACTGAACTAAGTCTTAGAGCAGAGGTATTTTCTCTCTCCTATGCTTTTACAATACCTAATGCCAGTAGGCTCTCAGTAAGACTAGTCTAAAAATACTACATATGAGATTGTAACATGTAGCATCTTCCGTAGCTAAAATTTGCCCCAGAGGAAACAGAGTTGACAGTGTTTGCTCTTGGAATATGAGGATATATGATCAGGTCAGGTACCAGTGAAATAAGTATCAATGAAAGAAAACATTAGGACATTACAGAACATGCAAGTTGCGTGGTGCAGTCATTATAACTGCACAGACTTACACACTCAGTATTACTCAGCTCCTTCAGACATCATTCTTTATGTTATAATATCTTTGAATGAATTAACTATGGGAACTGAAACCTCCTTCTTTCACAATCTAAAGTAATCTGCTAGTTTTATTGGAATTCTGTTTCACTTTTAACTGTAATGGTCTTTGTCATATTTTGTTTTACATGTCTCTTTGATCATCTTGTTTGTTTCCAAGGTTTTCAGTAATGATTTAGCTTGTGAGTGCCACACACATTTTAATAATTTGTTGTACTGACCAATTCATACTAGAGCTACATTAAATACTATTGCATGGTTTTATGACATCGAGAAGCACACTTCATAGTTCAAGTTTTAATTGGCTATACAGATGCAATAAAAAGGGCATTTCATTTATTTGAAGACTGTGAATGGAAAGTAACATTGTAGCTGTATTACATGAAAAGTGGAGTTAGAATCGTAGAGTCATATCACTAAAGCAAACATATCGTAACAAAGCAAACAACTGAATAAGTGAAAGAGTTGTCATAAAGGCACTGCAACATGCAAGTAGGAACACAGAGGAAGGTGGAACCACAGCAGTCAGGAAATTATGAGACTGTGGGATCTCAGCACAAATAAATTCTTAATAATAATGTGCACATTGCACAAGGAAGTCCTATAGGTTTAAACCCATCTCGGCACATGCCTTCTGAACATTAGTGTCTGAAGTGTAAAGGCAAGATAGATCCGTTAAGTAGGTAGACAAAGCAATAGGTAGGCAAGTGAATGAGGAATACCAAGAAGAAAGGGAATATTAGTCACCACAGCAGGCAGTTGTCTCAGCATAACTGCTGCCTGTACATTGTCAAGTTAATCATAGGAGAGGTGACAAAAGAGTTTGAAGGAAAGGTCAGAAGCTGAATAATGAATTGGTTTAGTGTGAATTAGTAGTGTCTTCTTTCCACATGCAAGGGAAAGTCATGGCAGAAGCAAGATCACTCAGAAGAAAGCAACAAACAATAATAAATGGGCAAAGTAAACAAGATCTGACATCTGAACACCATTTAAAAATCAAAAAAAAGGCAGCATTCAATAATTCAAAAAAAGGCTGTGGGAAAAAGCAAAAGCTTTGTGTTCTACACCACTAAGAAGGCAGATCCAAGAACAGGAAGATGAGTAGAGCAACAAGATAGAAAAATAACTTTTCATCAGTATTTTTAACAGTTTCAAGCTGAGTGAGACTGTATTTATCAAGAGCAGAGAAAGAGATTCTGCAATTGTAAGAAAAACACTGTAGCTGTGTATCTTGTATTGAGAAAGTCTGTACCTCACAGTTACTTCCTAGACAGAATCAGCTGTATTTAAACACTGGGCAGATGTGAAGATCCTGAGAAAAGGTAAAATTGAGCAATAAAGGATGGACGAGAATATTGCAGCTTGCCCAGAATAATCAAACAAACAAAGGTTAAAACTTTCTTAAGCTTGAAGAGATGTCTGAAAGACAGGGATTATGTTTAAGTTGCACAAAAATCCAGAAAGAAGGACCAGCAGTCATTAGCACAGAGCAGATCCTGAATTTATGTTCACAAACATAATTTTCCAGACATTACAGATCTAGAGAAGACAGCAGGAAATAATTATGCCCTATTGCAAATCATCGGCATCCCTACTGCAAGAATCATCCATAGGATGAAAGTCTGGGTAAGAACTATTAATAAAGCTCATGGTAGTAACTTCTGAGAGACAAGAATTTACTGAGGTTGATAAATTTTGTTGACTAGTAACTACTGCCATCAAAATCTTAACAAGAAAGGAACTTCCCTTTCTATCCTAAACTATCATGTAGTGAAGTGAGGATGTGAATACATATTTATATCTTTGTTACCACTAATAAACAGGGAATCACCAGTATGGAAAAACATAATGCATATCACTAATGTAGATAAAATGAAACATCTTTGTGCAGAATGTGCACAAATGTGAAAGAAGAATCAAATGCTACACATGGAACAAAAGATATTAACAGCAATGGGTTGTGTCAAACAAATCCACTCTACAGCTATCATGGATAAAAGCTCCTTAAAAAATAAGCATCACTAAGAAAATCAGTCAAAAATCATACAAAAGGAAACAGTGAAGACTTTCTGTGGAAAACCCCCCGACTAATTGTGAAAAAGTAGAAAGATGTTATTTATTTGCACAAATATTCTTTGGTGTGAAAAACATCTAATGCTCTATTTATCTTCAATTCTTCATCTGTCTTCTGCATCTAAATCATCACCACTAAGTGCTGCATTTTCTAGTAAAAACCATGAAAATTTCCTCACTGAAAATCTGGTATTTTGTATAGCATATAATGTTAAATCAAAATTGCAAAACTCATCAGGACGAAAAGTGAATGCAAGTAGAGGTGTGAGACTAAGCAAACTGCAGGAGGAACTAAAGTCAACAAGGGAGAAGCAGGTTGCAATGGGAATAGAACCATGAACTCTGAGGAGGTTATAGGGTTCTACACCTTGATTCGAGGAATATGAAAACAAGCATCAAATTTTACAGGTGGATCAAACAAAGAAAACCAAAAATCCTCAAGCAACCGGAAGCTAAAAGTTGTAGTTTAGTGCTACTGAATGCAGTAGGTGTGACTGCCTCAAGCAAGCAAGAAATGTGCACACAAGGCAGAGTTCATCATCTTCAAATTCCAAGCACTTTGCTTGCAGTCAGATTGACTGAACTGGATACATTAAAAAAAAAGAAAAGAAAAAGTAGAATATTGGTAAAGTTTGCAGGGACATCATGAAGAAGTCATATCTCCACCCTAGTATGCTGTGTGCTACTAAGGAAGAAGGGCATCTCAAGTCATCAGAACATTAACTCCTGGCAAGGTAAAACTAACCAACCAACCAACCAATCAAACAAAAAAACCAAAACCAGACCACAAACGGGACTTTGTGTGATGATCTGGTGATGCTCACACAAAGGAGAATCTGACTGAGCCTCCCCATGAAAAGCAGTATGTCATCATGAAAAATGATGATACAAAATAAGTGGGATACAAAATAACTGGGAGTTGCATGCTGACAGGCTTTCCACTCTAACAGTATGTGCTGAGCCCCACAGAGAGAGTGAGCTGTTGGCTGTGGTCCATATGAGCACCAGCAACAAGGGGAGAGAAGGCAGTAATGTGCTGAAAGGGATCTATCCAAAGCAATAGGGAATCATACAGTAATCATTTAAGACTGAGAGTTGGTAAATGATGCCAGTTAGAGACGAAGACGGATAAATTGTCTAGAACTCTACAAACTCTGTAGTCCTAAGAGAGTAACCAAAAGCTTCTTCAGAAGGAACAAGACCATAGCCATATTATATGCATGTTTTCATGCCGATCTTACGAAGACAAAAGGCAAGAAGGATGAAATGATACATCTGATTTTAAGTAACAATTGATATACAGGGCATCTCAAGAATCTCGCCTAATGGAAGATTTACCAGGCTAAACATAAAAGGAATTTCATAATATACTGTGTTAAAGAAAAATTCAGTATACTGAAATATAACCTTAAAAAGAAGAGGTCAATATATACAGAAGAGCAGTCAAAAGAATAAAATGCACTTAAGTGGAAACTATATGAATTGTATTGAAGTATAAACTGTACAAACTACATAAACTGTTCTGAATGCAAGCAAACTCTGGAAATACATTTAATGCTAATCTTTTCATTTATTTCAATCCTCAATAGTCATTAATTTTCCTTGGCTTTCATTGTCTCTTTCCTCTTTCTCAATTCTTTCCTCAGTGGAGTGGGTCAATCAGAAAAGTAGCATTTCTCAGCAAGCAGTACTACCTGCCAGTCTTAGGAGGGGAAAAACAATTGTACCAGGCTAAAAAATTGTATTTCCCACTCTTACTACATATTGGTATTTTTCAACTCAACAAACATAATCCTGTCGAATTTATTCTATAGTCCAAACAAAGTATTTGTTAAAACTGAAAGCAGCTCCAACACTCTCCTAGGGGAATTCTAGGCCTCTATTCCTCTTCTCCCAGGCGAATGCTTTATGCACTTGAAACGTAACCCTTTCTCCTATTTTTTGTAACATACATTAGAAGTATAAAAAACCTTTAGCATATGCATCTTTTAAGTATTGTACAAACATAACAAAACAGTCCTTGAGCAAACCGTAACAGTTATACCTCAGGGAACATCACTGCATTGACAGAGAGACAGACAGTATATTGTAAAGCCCTGTAGCTGCTTGTTATAACAGGGATAGTGAACAGAAATGACAATAGGAGATGAAGTTCTAATTTCAATATAAAAACTCAGATAATTTCATATATTCTTAATACTGTTTTTGAAAATATTGAGTCTCTCAAAAAAGTAACAAAAATAATAATAAATATAAAATTTATTTTATAAATAAATTTTATTTAATAGAATAAAAAAGTAGAAATAAAAATTTTAAAAAAGTAACACAAAATTATCGTAAGTTATCAGAACTGACCTTATATTTCATTAATAGTTCTTTCACTGCATTTCTGTACAATCAATACTTATACCTGCATATGTTATATGTAAGCTTTCTCGTGGCAAAATAGCTATAAGAAATCAGATATTAGTGTCCTTCCTTCTACCTACCCATTTACTTTTAGATCTCAGGCCTGAACAGACACTTTCATATTTCTTTCTTCAGTTGATCATTTCCCTTTGACAAAGGACAGAAGTGAGCTGATGGCAGTGATTTTTGGATCTGACAGCCATCTTTAATGTGGTTCATCAAGTTTGCCATGGTTCATCTCCATAGGCAATGGCAAAGTTAGGGAATGTAGTCTGAGGGGTTTGTCTTTTCACACATTTCAGGTGTGATCAGCCAGCTGTGATGGGAAAGTGGCAGCACATTATGAGTTCTCTCGCCCTGTTCTGCCTCCTCTCTTGTTCAATGTGCATGTAGGGGATACAGCTGCACTTTAGCCTGCATAAGTCTGTCAGCTAGATTGAAGACAGCACTTAGCTTTCTGCGTCCTCTTTGAACACTGGTTTGACAGTCTGCTTGGATTCACTGTTGCAAGCCTAATTAGGATCCTCAGGAATGGGCAGGCTGGAAGATTAAAATGAAGATTGATTAAATGGACAATGAAAAAGTACTTTCAGTCCAAACTGAGCAGTTGCCTATATGGATACTTAAATGCCCTTCTATGGATGCCTTAACAGCAAAGACAGTGATGTTCCCTCTGTACTGAAAGACCCATGCCTGCAATACAATGGGCTGAAATTTAAAGCACTTGGCTTGGAAGTAAATTTAAAAGCTACGCAGGAGAAAAACAGAATGAAAAAAAAGGGTCATGTAACTCTGCAGAGTATGTCGATATTTAAAAATCTGGTTTTATTCCAACTTGGAATGAAGTGCAAGAGTTTTGAAATTTCAAGAGTCTAGGCCCTCAGGTATTCTGTCTGACTATCTTGGAAACACAGATCATAGCAAACTTGGAAATTTTTGCTAGAAAAAACCTCTTAGTTGGTTTCAGTCAGGATCTGATATCTTAAAGTCAATGAAGTTTCACCAACATTTACCTAATTTACAAAACAGAAAATACAGGCTTTATTCCTTAAATACTGATTCCAACAGGAGCATACTGCTGGCATGATTTCTGCACTACAGACACACTTTTTGGCTTACTTATGTGTCAGACAAACATGTGCAAAATAATGTATCAATAAAACATGATTTTATTTTATAATTATTAATTTCTATTTCCTAAAATTAAGGCAAACTGTTAAAAAACACAATAATCAATGAAACACAAATTAGATCCACATTTACATTGCTACCCATGGGGGTGAGCCAAAGGATTAACAGAGGATATGAAATGTGGTATAATATACATTTAAAGTGTACATTTTAACCAGCGAGTGCATTTTGCAGGCTCTTTGTGCTGATCTGCAGAATATGGACAGGCTCTGCTACTTGCTTTTTCAAAACTAGCTAATGCTTTGAGCTCTAAGGTGCACAGTTCAAACCCGGCTGACAGTTATCACACATTGGTTCTTCAAAGCTGCCCAGTTTAGAGTCTGGCAGACAACGACACTGATAAAGATCTGAGCGTGCACGACCTACCCTCCAGATGACTGTCTAACTTCATCTGAGACCAAATCAAGAGGGCATTCAGAGAAACAGGTCTTCACTGGAAAGGCAAAAATGACTCAAATATTTTATAAATCACAGGATGGTTTACAGCCAGACTGACACACTGAATCACACTCTGAAGGGGACTAGGAGCTACTGTACAGATCAGGTTTGAAGACCTCACATCAATTTGAACAGCTAAAGAGATGAAAAGTAATATTTTACATTTTATATAAAATATATATTTTATATAAAAGATATATTATCATTATCTTTAATTATTATTATCATTATCTTTAATTATTATTTTATATATATCTTTTACATTTTATATTAAAGATATATTTTTATCTTTATAACATTAAGGGAATAGGGCATAAACTTCTACCTTTACTTTAGACAAAGTAGTGAGAGCTTCATCAGTGCAACTGGAATGCACTAATCTTCTATTACTTATACAGAAGAAATAATGGCTATTGGTTCCCATTTCAGTCTAACAGATGGACAAAGCAATTTAGATATTAATTGATTGTGAGTCAATTAATTGCCTTTCAGGGTTAGAAACATTCAACAGAGAGTTTTCATAGCAGCTAGGAAATCAGCCACATTTTAAGGAAACCAAGGTAAGCTAATGCAGTCACTATATCTCTATTTTCTGGTGGGAAGGAAGGAGGCAGAACAGTTCTGCCAATCAGGCAACATCACTTTGGAGGAAGAATTGGATTAGAAATTTGTCAGATCTTATCTGCACTATAAGCTAATCCTCTCTAGCTGTCATTTTATTTCAAAAAGACTCTCATCCCATGGCAGTCAATTGCATATTAGTTTTGCAGATGTTCAGAGAAGGCTTTTTGTAACACCTACATGAATCAGCCACCCTCAGTTATGTGGATAATATGTACTTAAACACACTGACTATCTCTACCAAGGTGTACGAAATAGCTTTTTTTCATTACTGTGCTTTATTTTGTTGCCTCTTTTTTTTTAATTATTTACTCTGTTTGGCTGGTTGAAGCAATTTACTCTCTATGGGAAGACATTTGTCTCTCAAGAGGAACTCAACAAGAGCTGTTTACAGTGAAGCTATAAAAACAGAGAGGAAGGATAATCAGTAACCAAGATTATAACATTCAATTAAAATCACTGATATAACAACAGGAGAATATAAATAACTATCATAGCAATTTAAGAAAGTAGAACAAAGGAATAGCTGACACAAAGTGAAGAAGAAAAGAATTATTACAGTTTTAAAGATCATGGGAGGTCAACTCCTCAATTATTTGTTTTAGTTCAGAAAATAGCAGACCCAGCAAGTTCCCAAAGAAGAGAATGTCAATTACCAAGTCACTGAAAGCCATGAAGAGTAATAGAAAGAAATTACAGGAAAGTATAACCAAACAGTTATTTGTACAACAGTAAATATTATGAGATTCTCATGAAGTGCATAATACATCTTCTACTCTGTACTTAATCACTAAAGCTCCTCTTAAACACACTAGCAGTTTAACTACTGATTTCAATAAAAACATTGGTCAAAGTTTATATATGCAGATTTTTTTTCTTGTTTTATTATACTCCAAGATGAAGAATTTTATTGCATAACTACCAAAATTCTGATACTGTAAATATTTGTATTGATAACAAGATCAATTATAGTCGTACATATTGTCATGTATACATAATGAATGCATGGGCACTTTTTATCAACAAGTTTTAGTTTCATAAAAAAAATAATACATTACATCTTCTACTGCTGTCACTAAAGAGGTAGACCTTGTTCATATCTCGCAATTGCGCTATACTCTGGCAGAGGCTAGAAACCAACATCATGTGAATATCTGGCAGTAATATATGTCATATTGGCCTTGCACACAAACCTCAATGAGTGTCTCCTTATACCACCACCACCACAGTAAATGATGTAGAAGCGTAGAGAACCATGATACAATTCCTAGGGTATATTGGTATCACCAGGCTTGTAACATCAGGCAGGCTTTTGCCTCACTTTTCACACATGAGGCACAGCTGACTGAAAGATGAGTATACCCATATGCTGCTTTTCCTCAGCTACTGTTATTAGCAACCCTAATCAAAAAACAAAAGGAACATGAAGGCCAAAAGAAATGTGCCAGCTGAGCTCCAATCTACTGATATTCAACCTTACTTTTCAGTAACAGCAAGGTACAGCCTTAGTTCTAGAATTCATATCAGTGCAAAGGACCTGCAGACAGCTGCCAGCTCCTGCTCTTTTAGATGTGGACCCTCTGTGTTGGGATAGATTTCCCACAATGTTTTCTCTTCATTTTGGATACTAAACTAAATGACCTTAGTTACAGCAGGCACTGCATTCTTTCCCAAGAACTCCAACACTGCATCATAAAACTGAATTTCACTGTACCTGAAAATACGAAACCAAAAAGGATTGCTTTAAGTTATAGTTCAGTAATGACAATATGATACAAATCCTTTGAAGCCAACTTATTTTACCAGTAAGACTTACTTTCCTCTTTCATTGTTTTGTAACTAAAATGTTATATCTTTGAATTTTCACCTTATGGTAAGCAAATGCATATAAAACCTAAACTAACTAAAAACTAATGTAAACTGAAATCTAAACTCTGTTCATTGGGCCTAGGAAAAAAAAAACAAAACATAATTTTCACATCCAATCATTTAGCCATCATCTGGATGGCCTATATGCAAGAGCATAAAAAGGCAAGGAATTGGACTAAGCAGTAAACCAAGGCTATATTTCAATTTGCAGCTATAAATTCTGTTCTTAATGCGGGTGAAAGACAGAAGATACATTTCATAACATTGTAATTAACAACAATAAATTACAATGGAGTATGCTGAATAGGATTTATTCCACCACAAACAATGGTGTAGAGAATGGACTTCAAAATGGCAATTATGCTCTAAAGGAGGTCTAAAAACCTCAAACATTAAGGTGAGAAAGATGATCTTAAAGACTAGAGCATTCAGCTTACTTGTAAGAAAAACAAGCAGTCACTAACTGAAAAATCTGATTTTAGCCTCTGAAGACCATCACTCCTAGATAAAATCCAGTATAATCAACACACAAACATATGACAAAATTATAGGAAAAAGAGATAAAAATAGCAGTAGGTAAGTTCATATGTCTGCTGCCAATTCTTCTTTTCATCACTGCCAACTCTTGCCTTTAGAGACTTCAGAGTTGTATTTTATGCAAACAGGATTGTTTAAAAATTTCCAGAAATCATTAATAAACTTTCACAAAGACAATGCTGAAAAACTCAGAGAGAAATGATGCTGCATATCTGATGCATCATAAGCATCATGCATCAATATACATGATTAAAAAATTACTTTTTTATTACTATTAGGACAACTGGTTACCAGCTACTACCACATTCAGCCGTGCCCAGAAAATTATGATGTACATACAAATGTGATAAATCATCAAGCCTAATGGAAAATGGAACAGGTTTCCCATGAAACCTAGATATTTCTCCAGACCATCACTGCTGAGTTCAAGTGACAAATCCTTGCTCATCCAATCTCTATGTTGCCTTGACAAGAAGAAACTCTTCCAGTAGTAGAGTTTATTTGAAAAAATAAAACTGAGGGTGGGTTTTACATGGTAAATGAATATTCTTTTACCATTGCAGAAAACGTATGTATGTACACAAAGTAATGTTAGTTTTTATCTCCTATACACTATACACAGGTATGCAGACATATGCATGGCAGAAGAAAAATCGAGCTTTCCTAAATCCTAACTTGATGCCTGTTCCTGAACATACCTGGGACTGGCAGCCTATGGCACACGTGCAAAAGGTAAACCAGCAGATCTTAAATGGAAGAGGATCAAAAGCTCAGCTTTACAACATTTTAAAGAGGCATCTGTGGCAAACAGTAACTAATAGCTCCAAATTCACCTGTGCTGCAAAGAGAGGCAAGGTACTATGTATCACATGCAAATTAGGAGTAGTAATAGATGATAAGGTCTTCTGCAGGGTTAATTATGTGGACCTGATACTTGTTTGGAGTCTTCCACATCTTCCTGGTATGTATGTTTGCTGTCCACACCTGAACAAAAATCACTGCTATCTTCTCCCACTGGAAACTTCAGAATTTTTACTGCAGGTTTCAGTGGAAGTGGCAAACAGGTGCCTTGGATTCTTAGCTCCTATTTCCAGCTGCATTCACTTCACCTCATATCTGTATAGCATGTGTTTGACTAAATACAGGAACATTTTTCTTATCAATAAAAAGAAATAAAATAATAACCTACTTAATTTTTTCCTAACCTTCCTTAGTATGTATATAAAACCTAATGATCAAAATATCACAAAATAAGGTTTAAAAAAAAAAAAGGAAAAGAAAAAAGAAAGAGAGACTAAGCTTCCATGAACTTCAGGCACACAAATGCTGAATAAGCCTTTTGGAGAAGTTGAATAAACTTTCCTAATTCACAGTAAATAAGTTGCTTAAAGAAATAAGTCTGGTTAGAGCACTATCTAACACTAAAGCAAATCCCTGCCTTTAGAAGTAAATAATCCATGATTTGCTTCATGATCAGATTTACTGATCTACTACCTCATAAATCAATAACTATGTCACTAAATGAAAAAATGAAAAAACTGTATTTTTTCAAATAATTACATTTAAAATTAACTATTATTTTCATCAGAGAGACAATAATCAAATATAATAAAAAACAGGGTGTTTGCCACCAGGAATAATCTTGTTTAACAGGATAAATGTTACTTCTCATTTTATTCACATTAGAAAAAGCATAGTGAACGTTCAATAACATGAGGCAATTTAAATTGCATTTGCTCCTTAAACATTCACTTTTCTATTTTTTTCACTTGCCCACTACATGGCAAGAACTCTTCAGTACTTAATTTATAAGCTTTATTCAATCTTCCCTGTTTATTTTAACATTTCATTTATAAAGAGTTCTTTTATTCATGAAAGTAGCAGTGTAGCTTCTTTTGATTGATGATAACTTTATTTTAGAACTGTCCCACAGTAGGGGGGGACAGACTGCCTGGGATAGAAAAAAGGACTTTATTTGAAAAATCATGTGTGGTAGATTATACTAATGCTGAAAGCTAGATAACTTTAATTTTCTTTGAAAATAAATACAGAGAAATAAAACAACACCTATAGAAGTAAGTACAATAAGCATGTCTGCATACACACAGGTCAACACATAGGAGTTGCTACAACTCTCAGATTTGGCAGCAGCTAGTTTTGTTGAATATACCTTTTAAATAATTATAACCCAGTTCTGTCATGCAGGCGTGAGCTTAACTTTAAATAGATGTTTAACAGTAAACATTTTCAATATCTCTAGCATGCTTAAAGTCTGGACATCGTGGGGTCCAGTAACTTCAAGTTTATTGCAGAGTGGAACCTTTGCAAATAAATAGTTATTATTTGTATTTACACAAACCATATAGTGTACAGTGAGCTGAAGAGTAGTACTCTCCAATCTTGGAACTGTCAATGCTCATTGCATTGATGGCTTGAGATTGTCAAGCCCTTGAACAGCTTTGTTGGCTGATACACATCACCAGTGCTCCAAATTTTTCTTCCTAGATAAATGTCTGAATCTCAATGCTGCAGAAAAAAGTGTTCTCATCTCTTTCTGTAAGAGGCAACTACCCCTGCAACAGAAGCAAGAGAAGGGACCTCACCAGGGGCAGCAAGGTGTACAGTCATATCTGCTGAGTTTGCTGGGCTAGTAATCCCCCCACTGAGTGGCAGCTGGGGCAGCAGTGTCTTCAGCACTTAGACAAAGGCCTTCTAGACCTTTCCTGTCAAAAATCCAGCAAAATCCCTGCCTGATGCTAAGGCTCTTCCACATGTGGCCTACTGGATTTTCAATGTGTGAAGTCTTCTGCTAGTTGACTTAGTTTTTTTCTATAACTAAAAGGATGAATTAGTCCCTCCTTTGTAGTCCTGTTATCAGCTCCTGAGTCTTTGGACAGAAGAACACATTCACATTTCTGAACACAGTTAATAAGGTAGTTTCCTTAGCTAAACAGAAATAAAACTGTATGCAAAGATGTACTGACAGCATTTTGACCCAATTGAGGACACCTGGCTTGCAGCTTAAATTCTTGCTTCCCAAAGTCTTGCTTCCCAAACTTGCTTTGTTATCCCTGGAACCTCTATTGCATCCTGAGTTTCCTGGCCTGCTTCTCCTCCTAACCAGCCTTCTCACACTTGACTTTAGAAGTCCTTCCTTTGCAAGGCGGGCCCAACACAGGGGTGTATTCTCTTTTTTCTTTTCTACTGTTATTTTGAGATGCCTTCATGACAGGGCTCACATGGTGATAGAGAGTTTCTTGGCCCACTGAGTTCCTGCTCTTTTGCTAAAGAACCAGGTGACTTTTTTATTTCTTTTTTTCCATTTTTTTTTTTCTGCCACTTGACCCCGGGTTTTTGTTATCATGCTGAGCTGGTAAGGACATCTTATTTCTCTTACCTTATTTGGCTTTTCATAGCCTGCAAGTTCATCACAGATCAGAAGAACACATGAGGAAAAAAAAAACCAAAACATCCCAAAATGTAAAGCAAAAAAGGTGACACGCAGTTCACATTAGTCACCAGGGCTAGCAGACAGCATAGCAAGTTTTGGTTCTAACATGGTTTTTAGTAATCACTAAAGTTTCAGTGGCAATATTTTGGTTCACCTGTGGGACCTGAGTGATTACTTGAGGGTAGAGAAAAACTGCATTCCTCTGAAAAAAAACCTGAACAAGTCATCAGTATATCCCTGGCAAAGAATTTTCCAAGATGCTGCCACAAACTGATCTGGGGAGAGGTCCTAGTCTCTACTAGCTCCATACCTCCACACTCCTTAGCCCCAGTGAATGTCACTACTTCAGCAGATTTTTTTTTTCCTTCTGCTCTCCCATCCTCAGCTCAAAGCAACAAAGGACAATAGGGAATTCAGCTGCACCCTCCCTCTCACTTTACATGAATCCTTTAGCCAGTAAGGAGAGATGCCGTGATACTTGCTCCCAAGTCTTCCTGCCCTTCCATGTTTTATGGAAGGCAAATTAATACATAACAGTCTAACAGAAGGTGGGCTTTTATTTCCACAGCCAGAGAAGTGTATTTACTCTTTAATCTCCATTTTATTGAGTATGTAAGTATAGATCTCATCTCTGCAAGCTCTAGAAAAGATGGAGAGAAAGAAAAATCTAACATAAAAAAGCAATACTGCTTTTTTTTAAAAAAAAAAAAGAATTCAATACAGAACTCCAAAGAGTCCGAACAAAGATAAATTCTACACAAGCAAACTCCAGTTTACAGACTGCTTATTTACACAGCCCAGTGTCTGACTTCTTACCCTGGAATAGTTGTTACTTGCATAGTAATCAAGACCACGCTTACTACAGCTGTTGCAGAGTGAATGAACCCTCTTCTCAGCTAAACAATGAAGGGGTTCAGCCAAAACAGTCATCTAAGAAGGCACCAAGCAGTAGAGACTATGTGAGGTCTGGGGAGAGAAGCTGACAGCTGAATCCAACTAGGCAGCCAAAAGCAGCTCCTGGGCAGAAAAGCCACAAAAACCCCAAAGGGTTTTTCTACATATGCAGTTTCTTCTGATTATCTTCATAAGGTTTACATGCTAAATCCACTAGGTTACACTAAATTTCCAAGCTAAACTACTCATGCACAAGGTACAGGCTTTGGAATAAGCATGCCCACACTTTAATTGTTTGGGAATTTTGTAACCCTTTGGTAGTCCATAGGCTTTTTAGTTTGTTTGCCCATACAGTACAGCTGCTGGTTCAACTCAAAATAACAGTTTTTAATATCCATTGGCAAAGCCATTCCAGGAAATTTCTCCTTGTGCAAAGACTTAATATTGGAGTACAGTCATGTACTTCATTCCTTATTACTAACAGAAATAAAGTAAAGAGTAATTGCACTATTTGAGTAACTCTTCCTATGAAGAGGCTCCTGCTGTCAGTTTACCAGGTACATACCATATTTCAAGTACATTCCTTTATCCTGGCAAAAACCTGTAACGTGGCACCTGATGTGAGACTCTCTCTTTGAACCCCATTCACACAAGAATATAATGATCTTTCCTAGTAGTCTTACAGAGTGCAGAAAATAAGAAATACTGTGAGTCTCTTTTTTTTCAGGATTTTTTGTTTTGGAATTTTTTTATTTTTTTTTTTTGAGGGACAAAGATTGTGGATTTGGTCAAGTTTTTTTTTTTTTTTTTACTCTTTTTCCTTTCAATTTTGAGGGTTTTGAGTGGCCAATGCCAAAGTGAGAACTCTAAAATACGTTCTCTACTTTCTTGACAAGATATATGTGACAACTTCAAAAGATGACGACAACTTTGTTACTATGCTCAAGGATGTAGAAATAAATTATAAAGAAAGTGTACTTTCTAAAAAAAAAAAAGTATGTTACTCCATAGGAACAATATAGGAGTTTTGTTTCACAAAGCTATTGTAATTAGAGCCCTGAACCATGCTGCTTTCAAGTTGAAATGTGAAATACCTTATAATGCCACTTGCCAAAATATAAAACACTTGTGACCTGGCTAATGAAAACACTGCAGAACGATGTAAACATGCCAACAAATTGTGTACATCTTATAAAGAACTAGACATTTGGATAGAGCAGCAAACCTTCATTACTCAGAATTAGCAAGCTTCAGTGTGTAATGAGGACAGTGAAATGCCTAGCCAAAAAACACAAGGGCAAAAAAAATTTTGAAAAAGAAACTTATAAACCCATCTTCTAACTAATGTTCTTAAAATTCACTTGAGACATGTGCAGAGGTAGTTTTTAAGCTTCAACTTCTGAAGACCAAGGCAACAGAGAAGTACTGAAGAAAAGTCATGCAAGTTACAAACAGATTCAAAGAGAACTTACTGAAGAAAGAAAGTGTGTTTCAATGGAACAGAAAACAAGTAGATTTTTAAGCGCTGGTTGATGATGAAGAACATACACTCATGTAAAAAAACACATTTGAAACAGCACAGTGCCGTGTATTAAGAATCATGCCACTGATTTCAAAAAATTACACGCCTCATAGTCAAATGGGATATATGAGTCTTCTGTCTCCAAATTCCAAAGAACTTTTTGAAAATCGGGTCCATATTGCTTGAAAACATGACTTCAGTCTATCATTTCGAATTCTTCATGCAAATCAAATCCTTCATCACCCTACTACTCCCAGTGGTAAATAAAAGATCATAATCAAACATTATTTTACATAAAAAACTAAATTCCAATTAGGTGAACAAATTTATCCACAAATATACATTATATATAGCTAAATCATAATAAAAATTTCAGTTGTAAAGAATTTTTTAGTGAGGGACACGAGAATGGAAATGGTAATAGAGGACCTACGAGGTTCAAACAGAAGTCTGAAGGCTAATTCTTCTGCATATTTCCTAAATGCTTTTGCTCATGCAGAAGGTTATAGTGTTCTGTATGCACATTGATGAGCACAAAAAACCACCCTTGCATGCTGATCTTTGAAGAGAGAATATTTTAACTTCTAACTTGGGCTCTGCATTTTGGGTTTTTTGTTTGATTAATTTTATGAAGTCAAACAAACTGAATCTTTTGACAAACAGCTGCAGTCTTGGTCAGCAAAACAAGAAGATAACTTCTTGTTAAAACACATACCTCTGTCAGGAATGATTTGGCTGTCGAAGGGTTCATTATGAGAATAGCCCGTCTCAGGGTATCCCGGTAGCGGTTCAGTTCTTCTATTCGCATAGTGGCAAAGAGCCCCGTGATCATTTTATTGATGTTGTTTTCTACTTTCTGCAATGCTACATCCATTCCCTGTTGAGATACTTTGTCTAAAAATTCTTGTATTCCACGGATATCTGGAAAAATCAGAAGGTAAACAAGATGTTAACTGGTACGCAAAAAAAAAGACACAAATAACTGATCACATCCTCTCACAAGAAGTGTTTTGTCAGGTAAATCCCTACAGGCTTTCACTTAATATTCACTAGACCTCCTCCTGAGCTATGCTCATTGCATTTCTTTAAGTACTAAAACAGGAGAAAGATCACCTACTCTTCAAAAGAGCCACTAGAAAACAAACTTAAAAATACTTCTAGCAACTTTCCTAATTTGGTGATTTAATCATCACACTTTCTTCTAATCTTTCTTAAAGGACTTCCACACTGAAATCCATATAGAGAAGTGAAGCCATGGTGACCATCACGTACAGTGCTGCCTTCCAGTGAGGGTTGTTAGAGGGCAGCTGAGGAGGAGAAAAGTAGGAAGGACACAGTTTTCTTTTGTGAAACTCAAAAATATGTTATCCACTGCCGTGCTGTGTAGCTCATGTACCTAAGTGAAGCTTGGGCTGTTCACTCATCAAGTCTTAATGTTGTTCTAAATTTCACATCTATTTATGTCCTTCAAAAACAAAATAAAAGCCAGGTGTACAGTTGCAATGGTACTGCATGCTCTCATCTGAAAGTGCCTCTGCTGGCTGAATTTAACAACTTTTCCACAGCAAAATGTGCTAGGAGAGCTTCCTGGCTTAATCTTGAGTTAATCCTTCTTTAAAAACGACATAGGAAGAATTGATCAGTAGAATGCTAACTGTTTTCACTACCTAGTTTAAAATACCTATAACATCTACCAAACTTAAATGTCTGGGCACTCCTAACATTGTTATGCTGCTTCAAGCTGTTTCAAAGCTGACTTTGAAAGGACTTTTTCCAGCATTGAATTCCATAACAGTCAGCAAAAATCTTGATTTTTTTTTTTCTCTGCCGTTTTGAGAGACTTTATCTAAAACCTCTAACTTTAGGCTTAAAATTTAAAATCATTCAATGACTTCAGAAGTCAGATCAGGGTCTCCTAGACCTCAGGAAAATTGCTTCTGCCTCACTGAGTCCTCACTGTCTGACCCCGACTCACCACTGCAGTTTCTCAATTTTCTTCCTGGAGCTAAGCCACTGCTTCCCTCATGTGACTCCTCTCTCTGGCAGTCACTCTGATCTGCTGTCCCAGAGGACACTCAGCAGGACATCCTTCCTTCCCTACTGGCATGCAAGCTTCCTGCACACCCAACTGATCTCATTTAAGGGAACAAGACACAGCCTTAGAGTCAACACAACAGACATTATGTGACAGAGACACTATGAGAAAAAAATAGCGAAAAAGGAAACCAGTAACTCAAAATAAACATGAATTTTTGAAGAAACATTTCTTTGAAAATAAAGGTTCCTCAGGTTTTGGAGGGTGTTTGTGGTTAAAATTAACAGAAAATATTTCTCACATTAGGACACTAAATCTAGTCTCTCCTAAGTGCATAGTCTTAGATCCAATCTCTGAGGGATTGCAGTTCCTGCTCTGCTTCCCTCCTTCATCCCAGGTGCTCTATCAGTTCCTCGTCCCAATCACTCATTTTCCAGGGGAATGGTCAGACTTGAAGTTACAGGTAGATTATGTGTCTTTCTTCATGAAACCTCTCATACTTGAGTAAACTTCCAATTAGACTTTCACAACTGCTTGGCTACTCAGATCTTTCATCCTGACAATAGGAAGACCTGTTGTCTTCCCCTACTCCCTGCCCTTCTTAGGGGGGACGCAAAGTTGGGGAGACTCTATTTAATCCTAACATGGGATGAGTAAATATGGGATGAAGAATCCCAAAAGCATTCATACTACTGGAAGCACCTTAGATACAGTTCACACACGATGCCAGAGGACAGTAAAAGGCTGGAAAATCAGACTGAAAGCAGACTGGAAGGATGCCTAAGCATGTCAGACTCTAAGCCCTGGAAGAGATATCACATAAATAGTCATGAAGTCTACCAGGAAAGGGCTCTTGGCTGGCCCTTAACGTGGTCTATTTTCAGGTGATACAAGTGTCACCGTCCTCGCACACTGTGATAGCAGCTGAGGGGAACTCCATGACAAGCCACAGGAAACAGTAGGGCATGTGACTGTTTATCAGGATTGTGATAGCTACATTTTAATAGGGGTACACTGACAGGTGACAGCTTTCAGAGGAACTGAAGCCCATTTTAAGACCAGGGAAAATAATGAAAATCAATTCTTTGGAGAAAAATTTGTGAGGAAGTCTAAAATTTCTCTCCAAAACTGCCTAGACCGCAGCACCCTCCATAGCCATCCAGTACAAGCATTAGCTGTGGTCAGTCCTGCACATGTGAGGTGAACATGCCCAGGGGTCTGGGCTGCAGGGGAGAATTATATAACTCCCCCCACAGCAAAGCACCAGCTACATGACAGATACACATGTGCGATGCACCCTTGAGAAGATTATGGAGGTGTCACATGTGGATTTAATATGGGAACTACAATGGTGGAAATATCAGATCAGTGTGACTACGGTGTAGCTAATGACCACAGCAGACAGACACTACATGGTCCAAAGGGAGCCTAGGAAGAATAATCCATCATCCAGACCTGACGGACCTTCAGGGAAAAGCTCAAAATACCTGAGACAGGAATCTTTATGCTGACATTGCTGGGAAAACTGTACCAAAATTCAAGCATTCCTCTTTTCCAGTTCTAGGGAATACTCTTTTTACTGAGCTATACATTTGGGGATTTGATGGGGTCTGACATACCCCAAAGTTTAAAGGTTCTGACAAACACAGGTCATTTTAGCATTTTACTTCAGGTTATGGCAAAATAAAATAGAGAAGTTCTGGGTTGCACAGAAGTCCAGCAGCCCTATCAAGAAGATCTGAGGCTTAGACACTCACACTGCTTATTTTTGGCCACAAACAGTAGCATAAGGAAAACAAAGTTCAGTCTGTAGACTAGACAAAATTTGCTACCTGCATCACCAGCGGATATGTACTAACTAGAGAATATTACAGACAGCCATCCTCCTCCAGCACCAGAATACTGAGATGCTTCAAATTATAAAGAAGTAGTCATGCAATAGCTTACAATCAAACAGTACACAAAAACAATTCAACAGAATTAGTCCTAGAAGTCAGACTGTCACAATCAGCAAGTTGGGTCTCCTGTCTAGACCTCTAAAATACCATGAACTGGAAAGAAATTTAGGCTATTTTAGACATTCATCACCAAAACCTCATTCTCTAGACACTGTCAAAATATCAGTATTACTAAACACTTGTAGGATAGTTTAACCATGAACAAAATACACGCATACCCTAAAAATAAAGTTCCATAAGAGAATCAGATACTAATTACAGCTTCTATTTAATATCTAAATCAGGAAAATTAGATTCAATCTAATCAGAGATGTTAAAATTTTTCTGGTGCTTTACATACCAACAAGATTATTTGAAGTGCTACAAATATGCTTAGTTTTATGCAAATGATAAAATAACTGCTTTCTACTTTAACCCTTTCCTTCCAAAATTCCTGAGGCTCACCCACTGAAGATTACTGAACATGCAGACAAATTAAATAAAAAATGGGTAAAAGTGACCAGTTGAACTCAAAATTACTGAAACACAAGGAACACATGTAGATGGGATCTAGATACGCTATCAAACTATCAGGGAAAAAACTTAGGCTAGGAAAGCCTTTTTAAAACTCAAATTCTATCTCATAAATTCTTATATTCTTCTCTGACACCAGAACAAAGTAAGCAGGAACCACTAAACGAAGACCTTTTTCAAAACAAGACCATAATTTCACTTGAATTTATAGACACACTGCATTTATTGACTGATACTATCCGTAATCGATGTTGACCCAGAAGCCAGATTATGGGATCAAACGGCTTTCCTTGCCATGAATATCTGCAAATATAAACAATGAAACAATTTTATTGAAACCTCACTAAATGATGGGACATAAAGGACAGAGGTCCAGTATTACTCTATAGCTCTACATCTATTAGGTGACCACACCAACAGGATTGTATCTGTGTGATATGTTTTTAGGAAAACACCACCATTCTAATGGTAAAGATACCAAATCAGGATTCGTAAAACTTCTTCACTACTTCTGTCTTTGGCATTGATACAACACAAAAATATGGGCAGGATATAAATACAGACTTTGCTTATACCTCAACTTACCCACTAGAAGAATGGAGATATTGGTGATGCTCACCTGCTGCTATGAAACAGCAGAGAACACATAAAAACACCCTGCAATTTGAATGCTATTTAAATCATGATGGTACTTGCAATATTTCAGCAGCAAGTCACGAGCAATGATCATATTCAAAGCGTATGCCAAAGAACAGATGCTGCCACTGAATGGGCAGCATTATCTTTCCTGCGTGGATTGTCTGAAAGTGGCACATATCCACACTGAACTGTGGAATCATCTTTCTAATAGATAAACTCCTTCTGCAGAAAAATCTGGCAAGCAACCTGTGGCACAGATGGCTTTGCTGCGGAGACACAGGACTGTTCATGTCTGGAACACAGGTGTTTCACGCCCTGAATTTGCTAGCCAACCTGTTGCCCAGCCAGAAGTCCCATTTCTATTTTCTATTTAGATCAGATGAGTCACAGTTATTGCCAGAAATGCAGAAGAGTTTCCCATTATCACCAGTATTGATTATCCTCCTTAGCGATGAAAGCCCAAGTTACCACACAGAGACAGACCAATGCTAAAGCTAAAGTTGCTATCCCCTCTTCCAGCTCAGTGTCACTACAGTGCTACATTTCCTGTTTTTCACTGTACAGCTATCACTTCCAGTGTACACATGTGTGAACAAAAACAGAGTACCCCTCCACAGTCAGCCTCACCCATAGGGTTAAAACAGGCTGGAAATCTAAAAGAAACATTACCAAACATTCTCTTTATAACCAGAACTGTGTTCAGTTTAGGAGATTGTGAGGTTGGTCTGGAAACACTAATAAAACAAAGAACAAGGCAAGCAAAATTTATCAAGGACTGTGCTGGAAATGACCTTCCTTTTATATCCATACATAACCATGCCACCACAAGGCAGAGGTCTATAGGAAGGTCTTGTGGTCTGCACCGCTGCTGTGCAGAAGGTCCAACACTGGGCACACCGGACCGGCTGCAGCCACAGCTGAGGTGCATGTGCAAAGCTTCATGCACAGGGGAGCACAAAGCCCACAGCCTCTGATGCTCTGACTGATGTATTCAAATGCAGGTACTCATCATAACACTACTCAAGCTGAGATCTGAATTCAAGTGACAGCTTCACCAAACATCATTACTGTGTCAGTTGCTGTGGACTCTGACCTAAGAAAGAATTTAGGAAATGAAGTATAAGTCACATTAAGTGCAAGCACCTAAACTCACACACCATCTTTTCATTTGATAGTGAAAAAAGCACAAGAAACAGGTATCTGAAATGCTGTTGCAGAGCATACTCAGAGTAAAGTGCCCTTCACAGACTACACGTCTAAATCTTCTTATATTACCCACCTGGCGGGAGCACTCAGACCTCACCTAACATAAACAGTAAGCACGATTTAATGGAAAGCTCAGCAGGTGTGTGGCAGAAAACTCACACAGTCAGGTGATAGGGAAAAGGAGCCAGTATTTTCAGGAGATCAGGACAACTTAAAATCTGCAGCTTTCTTCCACACCAGATTACAGGAGAAATTGGGTCTTTGCTCTCTTTTCATTAAGGTTTCTACACTGTATATGTGATAAACTTGAATCAAGAAGATTCCTGACTTCATTACATGATCTTAACATTAAAAAAAATCAAATGTGGAAAGGGACCTGGGGGTCCTGGTCAATGACAAGTTGAATATGAGTCAGCAGTGCCCTGGCAGACAGGAGGGCCAACCATGTCTGGGAAGGCATCAGGCAAAGCATCGCCAGCCGGTCGAAGGAGGGGATTGTCCTGCTCTGCTCTGCACTGGTGTGGCCTTCTCTGTGCAGTTTTGGGTGCAACAATATAAGAAAGATATACAGCTATTAAAGAGCTACAAATACAGTGAAGGGCCTTGAGGGGAAGGCACACAAGGAGTGGCTGAGGTCACTTGGTTTGTTCAGCCTGGAGGAGATTGAGGGGAGACCTCATTGCAGTCTACAGCTTCCTCACAAATGGAAGCAGAGATGCAAGTACTGATGTCTTCTCTCTTGTGACCAGTGACAGCATGAAGCTGTGTTAGGGGAGGTTTAGATTAGATATTAGGAGAAGGTTCTTCATCCATAAGGTTATTGGGTACTGGAAGAGGCTCCTCAGAGAAGTGGTCACAGCACCTAGATGGCCAGAATTCAAGCAGTGTTTGGACAACACTCTCAGGCACATGGTGTGATTCTCTGGGCTGTCCTGTGCAGGGCCAGGAATTGGACTTTCATGATCCTTGTGGATCCCTTTCAACTCAGGATATTCTGTGATTCTTCCACAAGGGTTTTTTTGATCACTGGACCAGATGCTTTTCTCACTTCTTTGTTCCCTCTGACACCACATAATTTTCCTTTGCCATCTCTGTTTCTATACAGAGGGAGCAGGTCCCTTCCCATCTTGGGGTAAATCTAATGATCCTAGAACAAAATATGCTGTTTTTCAGGCATCTCATGCCAGGATGCATATGCAGTGAAGATTTGATAAGCTGTACAAAATGAACAACAATAAACTTACATGCTAAGTACCTCTTATACCCTTATTAAAAATGAGATATCTCCAAGTAAAGTTCCTAAAAAAATTTCAGATCACAATATAATCAGAAGAGAAAGATGGCACTATTCATGAATGATAATAAATTAAGCCATTCACCTCTGTCATTGTATTCCACCTACATTACAAGGCACTCACTCTGCACTTTTGTTATCTCAAACCTGGTTTACAGTCATTAGCTCATCCTTCCTCTGATGCCATTTTAGATCTGAGAACATTTTCCTCAGAGTATCTAGCTGATAAATACCAACTGATTCAGCTGTGGTAGCAAAGGTGAATGCACTGACATAAATATTCACTGGTTGATTTACACAAAAGACCATTTTATCTGTACAGTTGAATGAGAAAAACCATTGTATAACAAATAACACTTCAAATTCTTATCAAGATAGCTTTACAGGTCTAGCACAGTGATTCTTCCTTACACGGTGATGGTTAACATGACAGCAAATATTAATTGTGGAAATGCACTGTACACAAGGCAGATGAGCAGCTTCAGCCAGACTCTGATGGTGCCACTGCTCTGTATAAAGAACTGAGCAAAGTGTTTGCATTCCTGTGCACATGTTGATATCTATTAACATGGTTAAGATCTAGACAGAGGAACACAGCAATTTTGCATGATGATTCAATAATAGTACTTCATTTTACTTTTGCAGCAGTGGGATTCCCTCTCATTAGTCAGCCTATATGTCATTTGGTGAACTTCCAAATTAAAACGAACAAATTAAAAAAAAAAAAACAAAACACAAAAATCCAACTTCATAGCTCTTTCATATTGTCATTTGGGGACTGAGAGGGACCACTTATGTGAGCTATTTCAGCTGGATGATCTAGCTTCAGAGAATATAGCAGTAGTTCAAACTCATTAGAAGTACATCAAGTTCAAATGTTTAATGATATACAAAATCTCATATTATCAGAATTTCTAGAACTTAACAAGTGGGGATGCTATTTCTTTAGGGAAACTGAAAATTTGTAAATGGTAAGAATGGCTGAGTTTTTGCCCCATGTTTGCAATTTTCAAAAATTTCACACACAAAAAAAAGACAACAAATTTTCTCAAATTTCTTACTATCAGAAAAAGTATCAGAAAAAGAAAAAATATACTTGTACACTTTTTTCCTTTTTGAAGATATTTCCATTTCCAACTGCATTATAAGCAAGTAACTTCAATTTTTGTTGTTTGATATGAACTATTTTGGTACTAGTGCAATGTCTATTTAATCCTTGTTTTAAATGTTCATTGAAATGTCATTTGCATTAACTACTTTTTGTTTCATACCATACATCGATTATTAGAAATTATCCTGTAAATACACAAAATATCAATGTTGAGGAAGAGATGTCAACATTTGCAGTTTTCAAATCCTACTAGACTTCAGTTTCTAACTTTACTGATGATAGGTACAAGATGTTTCCTTTTTTTTTTTTAAACTGGAAAGAAAGAGGAAAAAAGCAAAGGATAAAAAAGATAAATAAAAATGAAGCTACAACTAATCCTTCAGAGAATCAGCTATTACCTTAGCTTCTCAAAAATAGAAAGGAAGTCAGACTGTGATCACCCCTCAGTCATGGAGGCTGACATGGCAATATTCTACAATCATGTACTTTTGACTGTGTAATCTGCTTTCTACCTCTTCATTCAATTTCCTTTTAACTACAGAGATTTCCAAAAGGCTTCTAGGAGCTGTCTTTCAGTAAAACAGCCTCCTGCAAAGAAATAAATTTTCCCTGCCTAGTACCTTCAAATTATGCCAAACTTGAAAAATTGCACTTCAATCCTATACAACTCTTCATCAAAGATTTATACCTCTGCGTAGATAAATGCCTTTATTTAATAAGAAGTGTGTATATATACACTATATTTCTGTTTGTATGACACACCAACTCTACATGTTGGTTCTCATAAGCAACCCTTCGAAGCAGGTGGGGTAAGGAACAGCAAAGTGACTGTTCTTGCAAACTTCTTGGTGATAAACTAAGTGTGACTATATGACAGGCAAGAAAGTTGGAGTTGTTCAGCCTGGAGAAGAGAAGGTTGAGAGGAGACCTCATAGCAACCTTCCCATCATCTGAAGGGGGCTCACGAGGAAGCCGGAGGGGTACTCTTCATCAGAAACTGTAGTGACAGGACAAGGAGTAATTGGTTCAAAACAAAAGAGAGGAAATTTAGGTTAGATATACTATAATGGTGGTGAGGCATTGGCACAGGTTGCCCAGAGAAGCTGTAGATGCCCCATCCCTGGAAGTGTTCAAGGTCAGGTTGGATGGAGCTCTGAGCAACCTGGTCTAGTGGGAGGTGTCCCTATCCATGACAGGGGCATTGGAATTAGATTATCATTAATGTCCCTTCCAACCCAAACCATTCTATGATTCTATTCTACAATTTGATATGTGTTATAAACTCCCTTAAGACAAATTGTTCTGACTGTGCATCAGTCTCTTCCTAAATAACACTTTTCAGCTGATTAAAAGTTTACAGTATAGCAACAAGAATATTTTATGAGTGAACTAGGCCTGTGAAGAACATAACCTACAAAACTAAGATTTATGAACTCTGCAATAAATATTTCCAGCTTTCTCCTGTCTTTCTGTTTGCTCTTTCTCTTGACTGGTGTTAAAACTCTCCAAGAGAAGTTTTCTTTTCAATTTATGATACTACCTGACATTTACAGTGTTATTATACCTAATTCATCCTTTTTTTTTTCCAATGGTGATATAATTTCTTCAATTCAAAATGCAAAAAGTACTTTGCACAATAGTTTCCTCATTTGATTACTGTTCAGTTTTCTAGCTGCCAAAATATCAATTTACAAAGTCAATTTTGATACTTCTCACAAGATAAAATAATGTGTTGAGAATTGAAAAATATTTAGCGAACAGTAGTAGATATCAGTATAAGCTTCAGGAATTCAAATATTCTTAAAATAAATCACTTTTCTTCTGATGTTTGCAGACTGCATATACAAATGCAATCTTGTACCTCTGCAAAACCTCAAGATAGTACCTCATTTACAGTTTACTGACTATACAGATAATACGGGAACACCTACAGTTTTATTTTGACCTCAGCTTACTAACACAACGCAGATTTGTCAGGCCAAGCCTTTGAATACTTTATCCATTCCATCCTTTAAGACTGCAAAATAAGGGAGCCACAAACATTCTCTTGCCTTTCTACATATTCACTTATAGCTCCTGGAATACATCTCTCCAACCATTATACAGCTGAAAAGGAGAAGTATGTCCATTGTTCCACTAGAGAAATTTTATAGAATAATTCATAAGTTATCTCACAAGCAGAATAATTTCAGGGTCAACCAAAATATATACTCAATTTCCAGTGGTAATGTCAATCAGCAAAAGCAACTTGTTACAGAAGTTCTCGCAAACAGCTGCTAACTTGCAATATAATTAGCTGACATAGTAAAGTTACACAGACGAAAAATACATGTGCCTTTCTTTATCTGAATGACATAATAAATACTAATGGGAAAAAAAGTTCAATAATAAGCTTGAATTAATTATATGTTTATTGAGGCATAGTGAAGTAAATGAGTATGGGAAGTTGGCAAAGAGCCAGATGAGTAATAAACAGTTTTAAGACTGTCTGGAGACAGACTTGAGAATATTATAGTCATCAGGCAGCTGAAAACAGCCTCAGGGTAATTATAACCATTTGCAATCGATTAAAGAGAACACGATTCTTTTATGAGCCTTTATCAAACTTGCATTAAAACTTTACATGATTTGAAAATGTTATGGTTTCAAGCCCATTTATGCCAGTGGTCATCATATATTTATTTCTGGAAAATGTGTGTGCAGGAAAGTGTCAAAAGGATTACTTACTCTATATGGGTTTTGAACAAAGTGCTAGAAATCCAGGGCCCATATGAACAGATGAGTATCATCTCACAATATCACTCCTCTTATGACATAGGAGGTAGCCTTTTTGCAAGCAGCTCAGCCTTTCAAGTTCCAGGTATAATCGCTTTTTTCATGGAGTTTTTAAAGAACAGCACTCCAATTCCATAGCATTACACTAAATTTGTTTGAAAACCACCGCCCTCCTGGGGTAGGGATGGGAATAGTGCTCTGCATAGTTTCACAGGCCTCTTTGCTTTGGCTGAGCTCCTCAGCATTATAGATGTCACTGCTCTCCTTCTTGATATTCTATTTTGTGTCTTTCTCCAACATCTTCTCTCAGACTGAGCTTGAGATATCTTTTTAGAGACTAGGTAACTCATACCACTGCCTTCATCCTTTCCTGATGCAGAAATAATCGGAAACCCTGTATATGATGAATCACAGAATCACAGAATATTCTGAGTTGGAAGGGACCCACAAGGGTCATCAAGTCCAACTCATAAGTGAATGGCCTCTACGGGGATCAAACTCAAAACCTTGGTATCATTAGCACTATGCTCTAACCAATCATTGCCAGCACAACCGCACCCTCTGCATCCGCTTCTCAGAAGGAGAAGAGGGCAGATCCATGAGGAAGTTTCTTTAAGACAGATGCCCACTAAACTCTTTCTTACTGCTAAGCTCCCTTCCATTCCAGCCAAGTCTTTTCAATTACTTCTTCAACCTCTGTTTGCTATGGGAATGCCTCCTTTAGCCTCATAGAACAAATCCCCTTCTTAGCCTTCATGCTTGCTTTGTTTCTCTTCTTTACAAAGGTTAAAACTAAATTACCACCTAAGGGAATGGCAAATATCCATTGCCAAATATCCGTATTATAAGTAGGAAGGTCAAAAAACTGTAAGCAAAGATATCTTAGTCCTGGAATCAGTAAATACTGCATAAATCTCCAGTGATGGTTGTATATCAAAGACACACTGTGATGAAAGACACAGGGTTAAGGCCAGAAATTTGGACAAAGAAGAGGGGTTAAGAAATTGTTTTTTAATATAAAATACATAAGGGTTTAAAAATGCTACTACTATCACTATAAAATAGAATAAGGATTAAGATAAAATTAATTCTCCAGAAAAAAACCCTTATTCCCTCAACCTTTCAAGAGAAAAAGTGCAGAATCTTTCTATCTGCTTTAGCAGCAACAAAACATGAAAAAAAATGTTTTCAAACAGTTAGACTTTCTGTCTTTCATCTTAGAAAAGCAGAGATACCTACAATGTAAATTGCACAAAATTCACAACTATGTTCTTGCAATGATTGGCTGGTTACTTCATAAAGAATTTACTACTACAGAAAAGTATCAACATATTCCTGGAAAACAGAGTGAACTGTAAACTGCCTGAAGAGTAAAACATGAATTACAAAAGCCTGCCCCTTGTTGATACATCACAGAGATAAAACCCAACAATATCCTGGGATTCTAGGTCAATCACACTGCTTATATAGCCTGGGCTTACACATTCCAATCACAAATTACTATTTCATTCTGTGATTAATGTTCAAGGGTCTTTTTCATGTTAGTTTTTGGGTACTGACCATTGTTAAGTGCCAGTCTGCGGATGAGGTAGGATTTGCTGTTTCAACCTGCATTTTGCTTGCTTTGAACTTGAAACCCTAAAGGTGTAATAACTTGGCAAAGCTTGCTCAAAATGTTTACAGATGTCAGTGTCTCTCTTTACAAATCTAAATTTTGCAGTTTCCAAAGGTATAAGTTATACATTTATACCATCCAGTCAGAAAATGCCTTCACTGAAAGGGTCATGATGGTCCTAAGGATGAGTTCAGTGATGTAGTGGAGGAATTTCCCACCCTCTACATCTACTTGTAAGGAGATGCAGATACGTTTTGCACAGTGATCCTACAGATTGAGCTGAGCAGTCAAGAATGAAATGAGTAGGAGCTAATTTGGCTGCTTAAATGAAGTAAATTTGGCTTGTACATAGCGTGTGGATAGTAATTTTAATAGCAGTTTGAGAAAGGCATCAGTCTACTGCATAATTTTGCTGCATTTCGTGCCACCTACTCTTTATCTCTGCAAGAAGACTGTCTTTAATGGCATTTGAAGAAGTGCAGAAGCATTCTTGAATGCTTTTAATATCCTCATATTAAATTTTCTTAAACAAAATCAGATTTCATATGCTGGGCAGGCCTTAACTTATTTTACCTGAAGGAACAAAACACACAATACAAGGGAACTAACTGAACTGAGACTTTGATCTAGGTCATCCCAGCAGAGAGCAAGGATGGGGGAAGAGAAGACTCATTCTGATTTTCAGAAGTTCATCTGAATTTATACACTAAAGGTAAAGATACAATTGTACTAAACAAAATACAAACAAACATTACCTAAGCCAGCTCAAGTTCCCTTTTCTTACATCTCACTCATTAATTGTTACTGTGTGTCAGCCTTACATTTGCTACTGGCAAGGCTCTAAAGATTACAGATTTACTAAAGTCTTCACTCAGACTAACTAAGTCAACAGTAGCAAAATATTTTTTTTCTATTATCAAGATGTCTTTTGTTCTGTGTTAGAATAGTCAACCTACCTACAATTTTATTTGGGAAAAAAAATCAATTAAAAACTTAGATGTCAATTATTTCAGAAATGCATTTCTATCTAATTTCTTCAACATCAAGATGGTTACAACTTAATGAAAGAACTGCTTCCTTCAAAGACTTAACTTGTTTTGTTGGTGAAGAACCTTTAAGCAGCTTGGAATTTTCTAACATTTAGAAAGTAGAATAGTAGTGTTAAAATGCTAAAACTGAATATACCAATCTACTTTATTCAAAATAAGAATTTGAGAGTTTTTATGGGGGATAACATTGGGGAAATACTTTCAGGCCTGAAGAAAGACACATTTCTATTATAAAAAAACTCTGATAATGACAGGAATCTATGATAGATTGCAAGATAAAAATCAAAAGCAATTCAATTGATAGGATTAAAAAATGATGATATTGATAAATTGACACATAAATGGTTGCAGCCTATACTAAAGGTGCAAGGGAAATAGTTTAGCACAGTATGTACTTTGGACAAGATCCTAATTTTACTGTAGAAAAATTTATTTTTAATACGAAAGGCCCATTTTCTTTCACAGAGCAAAATTATTACTGGAAATAATTTCAGTAATACAACTAAAATATTTTAATTTAAAGCACTAAATTAAATCACTACACAAAATAATTTATCAGAAAGGAAGGTACTGGAATTCTGGTGTTTGCTGGAACCAGTTGGTCCATCAGCGCTTTCATGTTTTCTAACTTACAAAAAAATGGCAGCAATGAGAAAAAAATAAAGGATTAACACATATCAGAATCTATATTCCATTACTCCTCAAGTATCATTAACTGCTATGGAAACATCACTTCAATTTGTGATACACACCTTGAAAAGGAATGATCACCACATATGAAAAAATACCACCAGGGAAAGAAATTGTTATTTGCATAAGTTTCAGTTTTGCAGAAGGATGTGCAAAACAAAACATATCAATAACCTCTTCCTAATATGAAATTAATTCTAATTTAAGTATTGAACTCCTACCTACTTTAGTGTTTAATAATAAATGTTATACTAAAATGTCTAATAGTCACTGCTGTAAGCAGTTAAACTGAGCAAAGCTTCCAACAAGATTTTTATTTTACGTCTGTAAGAGCCGAGAAAAAAAATAAATCTCACAATGCAGCAGATCCTCTCAAGAAACTTGAGGAATAGGACTAGGATCTTCCAGAAGAAATTGCAACCACCCGCAGCTGCACTGACACTGGACTGGATGGATTACCCCTGGACTTCCACCCCATATCTGCATTAGCAGTTTTGACTCCTTACTAAAACAGGAAAGGAAGCTAATGTTAATGTTCCCTTCCTCAGGGTCTTCTGGGATTCTTGGGCCAACTCTCTTTTATAAAATCCAAACTGATGTTGGAATTTTTGTTTTATTTTTAAAAATATTTTACATCTACAGACCCTTCTAAAGAATGGCTTTCTCAAACATCACAGAATCACAGAATATTTAGAGTTGGATGGGATTTCAGAACGTCATATTGTCCAACCTGCTGCTCAAAGCATAGTGAATACTGAATTCAGACTTCTTCATTCTGTAATCCATTAAAAAGTGATTCCAGCTCCTCTTTTCATGCCATTAATTTCTTTGCCCCTCCCTCTGTGCAAGTTCCTCTTCTGTCAATAGAGAACCCGGGAAGAGAAAATGTACAGTGCTAACATATGGGAAATGCATTTGGTTTATCAATAAAATAGCAGGAAAAGTGGAGGAAGTGACATAATTGGTTACTATTTATAACAATCTGGCAAAATTGGTCTCTAGGGGATGCTAAGAAAATAATGTCATCACGCGTACAAGAAAAACACATGTTGTCATAGATCAAAAGCCGAGTAAAAGAATTACAAACAGGCAAAACACAGTGTCAAGCCGGATGATTTCTCCCGAAATAGGGTAGTGAAGAATTAGGGATGCATTCCAGTACTAGCAAGAAGAGGGAATGGGTCAGCAAACAACTCTCATGGCAATGGAAATAATGAGAGAGGCCTCAGGTGAGAGATGATGATCTGAAAATTCTCTCTCTTGTTCCTTATTGAAAGTGGAGGAGGAGATAGTCTAGGAAACCAGTAACATAGAATTTTACAAAGAACTGTAGGAAGCAAAAAAAGATTATAGAAATTGCTTGCTGCACTAGGATGGCTATTGAAATCAAGAATTTAATACAGTTTAAAGAAACGTACCATTGCACAGGTAATACCTCTATTCAGATTTGCAGGTTAATTTAAAATCAGGTTGCATTTAAAATCTTTCTATTTGTTGTATTAATCCCAAAATATGTACACCGCCCCCCCCCAAAAAAAAAACAAACCAACAAGCCAACCTCCTGAAAAATACCCAAACCATGCAATTAGTTAGAAAGTGTACAGACTGCTCAGTATATGGTACATGAAGAATTTTTTTTTTATACCTTTTCCTGATGTATGTGATAGTAGTCACTGATCAGGTAGATTATTCATCTGTCTTGGTCAGCGGACATTACTTGTAGATTACTGAATTCAGAATGCCATAGAGGCTGGTAGAAAGACTTAATATTTGCCACATGTCACATCTAAGGATAATGTGTCACTGAATGAGCTACTGGTGTGAAACTCATTCCTTGAAGACAGGCATCTGTGTTACGTTAGTAACATAATTATTAAGTTCTTACCCAGAAATCAAGGACAAAATAACATGGTGTCTGAACTGCATTCTCAAATTAAATAATGAAACTTAAATAATTTAAACCCAGTATTTTAAAAAATAATTATTCAAAAATATTAATCATAATTTTTTTTGATATTTTAACACTCAATGCATGCAAAAAATACCTTTTAGCTGAAAAGATTATAGTTGTCTTCATAGCTACCTGGTAGTTAAATACACAGACTCATAATTTCTTAAAAATACTCTCAGCTGCAAGCCTTTTCAATGTTTGTGTGTGTATGCGTATGTGTGTTCCTTATCCCATGGTTGGTGCTTTTAGGTGCTGCTTTGTTATTGAGAGGAATTGTCCTATTCATCATTTTCTATCCTTCTAATTTAAGAATTTATTATGTAGGCAGGGTACAAAAATCAATAACACCTGACCGGAATGAACCAGATATTACACACAGCAAATCGCTGAAGTGAGCATTCTTCCATAACTTAAAAATTTAACTTTGAAAATAACTTTTAAAGTGCTCATCCAAACCCATCATGATGACTTATGAATATTTGATGCATCTGAAGAAAACATGTCTGTTTTCAAAGCAATTTTCCATAGAAAAAAATCATTAAATTAGTTAGATAATGCACCTAAACTGGAGAAATCTGTCCAGTTCTCCTCTCAGCTGTAGAAAATATCTGTTCCAAAATTGGCTGAGTCACTGAGCTGGATGGTGCAGTCTTGTGACGCTGCCATTTGTGTCACACTTACTCAATCACACAAAACCCATCAATTCAGCACCTTTCAGGCACACTGAATGAACTCAAAAAAGAGGGACTGTTGTCTTCTCCAGGCCCCCTTCTCAAGTTCTTCACTCTACAGAACTTCTTTCGACAAGTTTTACATTTAGGAATAGCAAGTCATTCTTGCCAAACCTCTGACCTACATTCACCGCCGCTTCAGCTTCTGGCCAGCAAATATATGCCAACAGAGATTCACCATGCAGTAAACAAATTCACAGAATGCAAGTCATACATGTTGCTTCTTGAATTGCCATCTTGTATTTCTACAGTCCAAAAAAATCAAGAGAACTTGCTAAAAACTTCTATGCTTCTCGTATACTGGCAGAATAGAAAGCTGGATAAGTTCTCCCTTTATCAGCTAACTCTAACAAAGACATTATAAATAAACCTGCAAATGTTAATGGATTTTAGAAATATATTTCTCTGAGGTACTGTGAAATGCTGCCAGAACCATAAATGTTCACAAGCAAAACATAATCTATTGGAAGACTATAAAGCTGTAATGTGACTGCTTTCAACAGAATGATGGATTTGACAAAAATCACCCTTCTAAATAAATACTTACCATAGTCATTATCGTAAAAAATAATGAATTTCTGCCAGGCATATTCTGTGACCACCCTCAAGATGACATCATTTAAGTAGACAGGGGGGCGGACAGAGAGTGTGTAGTCATCGTTGCGGTTGCTCCTGGTGAGCCCGCAGCCACTCCTTGGCGTTCCTGCCGTTGAGCGCTGGATGAAGAGGTGAGGGATGTGCATGGCATCTGCCAGTGACTGCAGGGATCCTGCTGAGGTGCAGCCAATGGAGCTGACAAGGGCTAGGATGCCTTGGTTCATCAGGTCACAGGCTGTAAGAAAACACAGCAATATTTCGAGTGAGAATGGTTCAGTGCACAGGGCCTATTTTGCTGTTGAAACACAGACACTGCAAGCTGAAACACCACAGGCTCCGTCAAGTACAATACGGATAAATCGAGTAATCCATACCTAAAATTCATCAAAATCACAAGGCTTGTCTATTCACTTCAAGGTATCTTGTGGTGAAAGTTGGAAGATTGATCTGTCTATCCTGTTCAAAAATGAATTCTCCCTTAAAAAGGGGACTCACCACTGGCACTTCTCAGAAACATTAAGAACTGATTTCGGCTATGGAATTAACATGACCACCCAAGGAGAAAAGCACTCCTCAAAGTCTAGCACAACAGTTCCATGAACAGTATACAGAGAAAGCCTGAAGAAATAACAGCTCAGGCTTGCTGTCAACTTTTGAAGACAGCTGAATAGGATTATGTACATTAACTTGTCCATGGAAAAATCTCTTGTTACTTCTTTTTCTTTCAAAGACAAACACCCCTCCCCTTCCAAAAGCTAGTCTTATAAATAGCAAAATATTTTCAAAATTCAGTGAACAGTTTATCTATATTAACTTTCCTCCCTTCCTTAAGAAAGGCATGAAGTTGACTATGAAAAAAATAACATCTTGTAACTAATGGTGGTTTTAATGAAGGCTGAGTTACAACAGACAGTCTGAAGTACAATACTAATGACATCTACGTTAATACTAAAGGTGTTTATCATGATTAATGTCAATGCAATCAGTAAATATCAAAGGAAGTAATAATTATTAGGTCTGTAATTTTGAAGGGTTATCCTGTGAAATAAAGCAGAGTCAAGTGTTTATTCTGGGTTTCTAGCAGACTGGAGAGCTCGAACGAAGAAACAACATGGACCTGTAGCATAATTCCCCAGAGCATAACTGAGGCTAAATTTTGAAACACTCAATTTGCCACTGGCAAAGTAACACAAGAAGTTAACCTGCATTTACACATGTAAATTAGGTAATGGAATGGTAAAGACTAATATGAATTTGCATATGAATATCTAATACTAAACTGTACAATTATTTATTTTTCAGGACTATTCTGCAACAGGTACAGAGAAAACCAAGAAACACTTGTGCGAATATATTCCCTTAACAATACGAAAGCATATTTGTAATGGGTTTGTTACCCTCCCTGGGAGGGAAAAGGAACTAGATAGATCACCTGATTCATATTGTGCCAATAAGGTATTCCATACCATGTTATGTCAGCTCAGATATAAAAGAGACAAGAAGGAAGTGAGGTGTCTCTCTCTCTTCTTCCGGGATGGCTGCCCTGTAGACAGTTATACCTGTCTGAGACATTGCTTCTCATGGGAAGTAGAATTTTACTGTTAGTTTCCTTTGCCTGTGTGTTCATAGTGTTATTAGTTCTTTTCCTTTTCTCTGTGTAAATATAAAACTGCCTTTCTTGGTAAATCCCAAGTTTTCATGTTTTTTTTTTTCCATCTCCCCTTTTCCCTCGGGGGGGGTGGTGGGATTTGCGCAGCCTCGGTGGACACCTGGCATTCAGCCTAGTGCCAGACCTGTTGTCTCATATAATATGGCCCTTACTCACAGTGAATAACATCTTATTTAGCAAATACTGATTGATCTCAACGGGAATATTTACAGTGTGAGGAATGGAGTTCCACACTCAGGCCCATATGGAGATTGACTTTGAAGCCAAAGGATAGCGCCAGAGGTCAAGACTGCAGAGAATCACCTTCTCCTAAAGCCAGTGTATTATTCTCATTGAGTTACAGAGATCTGGAACATGCAATGGCAGATTCCCAGGGCCTACTGATGCTGCTGCTGAGGCTCCGTCCATTGTGAACACTTCTGAATTCTCTCATGCAGTTAAATATAGGAGGGAGAGCATTCCCACAGAGAGTTTTGAAAGAGTTTTGGCTTACAGAGGTTGTTCCTCTGTATACACTCTGAACACTGCTTAGGTCTGGACTTAAGGTTAAAGGTAATATATTTTCCATAACCACAAGTATCCTTTTTCAGAAAAGTAACAAATATGATTGGTAACTGGACAAAAAAATTGTCAGAATCTCACAAGTTTCTAAAATTTGAAACATTTCAAAACAACCTTAATAGCTATTCATCTTTTATGCTGCTTGTTACAATCCTTTATCATCACTTCCCAAGAAGATAAAAGGTCTGTCAAGTTAAATTTTTAGGAAGCTGCTGAATCTCTTTCTTGATATGGTTTTCCTGTACCAAGGGCTGCAATATCTAGGTTGCACATCCCAGTGAGAATGCCACTGCTTGAGAAACAAACTATTTTTTGTTGATATATTGCTAGATATTAACAGAACTGATCTGAATAAAATTGATGTTAGATTTTGCAAAAGCCTGCTTTTAATTAAAAAAAAAATTAAGTTCTTATGGCCCTGATGCCACCTGTTCAAATAAAATATGTAGTGTGACTCTCTGATCTCTCAAACATGACTTTTACAAATAAAGCAAAGTCAAACTGCATTAGAAAAATTGTTTGAAAAATCTCTAAATTTCCAGGTACACTTTCAGTCTCGGAATACGCAGTACACTCCCTGTAATGCTGTGAAGTGGGAAACATGCTTTTTATGAAAATTGTTGTTGAAACATGAAGGAGAAGAAAACAGCATGGAACATTTAGCTCCACAGGGTCGAATGTTAATACCGGCAAACAAACTGAATAAAGGATTAAAATCTTTTCCCTTGACACTGCATCACATTTGTTACAATAGCCTCAGGACTGAAGTTGCCCGTGTGTCTCCTTCTTCCACGATATGCTTATGAGAATCATGTGTGCTGTATTGGGGCAATAGGCATTTAATTATGCTCACAAAAGACCTTACTCCTGTACACTTAGAGACTATTTAATACACAGAGATTTAGCTGCTGGAGAAAGGACTGATATCTCAGAGGTTTTTCTAGAAAATGAGTGTGTGAGTTGAGAGTTCACCTCTGAGCCAGACTGACTGGATTATTCTTTGAATAAAAATATAATTACTACACTATATACACATTCAAAGTAAAGCCTATACAATATGTCAAACTATCATGTACAATATTCATATATTCCTCAGCCAAGTAGCTTTTGTCATCTCCAGCAGAAGAGTTGATTGATAAAACCCATAAGACTTTGAACTGCATGTTTTTTTAAGCCTTTTCTCCCCTCACTAACAAAAGCTTTATTAAATCTTTTTCCTAGTGATCCAAATCTTTCAACTGTATCTTATCAATTAACTAAAAGCCATAACTCAAACATATTTGAAATTCTGGTTGCATTCCTCTCTTGAGCTTGAAATACACAAGTTCTGTTTCGCCCCATCTGTGTTAAGAAACTCACATACTCACATATACACAGACATATATATATATGTATATACTGAAATGCTATCTTGGCATTCAAACCTCTGTTGCAATTTAATTTACAATGACCTCCTTAGAGGCTGTATTTCCAAGCTGGTATTTAGTCTACTGCCAGTATGACCAAGGAGTATTATTTTGCTATCAACTAAAGAAATAAAAAGATTGCTGTGTCTGTAAAGTCCTCAGCCATGACAGTAAAAATGCCAAAATCAAATGGATTTGTACACAGTCCTATTTCAAATTTAACAAATAAAGATCAGAATATTAGTAAAGTGTTTATAAAATACTGATTCTTACTATAAGTTATATTTAAACATATGCTGTCCAGATATTAATTCATCCTCTTAAGCACCAGATAGCAGATGCTATTGACAATTGCATCTTCACCAATTAAAGGAATAAAACTGATCCCAGAATTTTGCACATTGCTTAGAGAGAATATCAAGAGTGCCTATGAACTAAGATAATTTAAAATGTTTCTCCATTGCATATATACATAGCACATACAGCACATGCTGGCATGCACTAGGCATCATGTTTAACTCTTCAGCTTATCTTGTTTTTTTCGAAATGCAGTTACTGAATTTTCAACACTGGTGGGCCAATCGCCAGTAACAAAAAAAGCAATCTTTTAGAGTAAAATCTCTTGTTAGTTTGGCAGGCATTTAAAGAAAATAAAAAACGTAATTTTGTGTTTAGTATGCTATTTTTTTTAAATAAAGAGCACAGCCAATGCAATTTGAAATAAATAATTTATATCTAGGCTATCAGCTTCTACAAGCACTTCCAGCAAAGCAGAATTTAAATGGCTATGGTTACAAATGTGTGCTTAAAATGAGTTCTCTGTAAAATGGAAACAATGGTAGGTCCTTAAATAACTATTAGCTGTTATAATTTAGAAAGAAAAGAAAAAAAATCTCTAAATACGAGCAAATTAAAAACAGATGTAGGAATAAATAAGAAACATCAAAAAACTGAGCTACTGAGAATTAATTATTGCTATGAAAATGAGAATTTTCTTACTTATTCTCCCTTATTTTTCCTGAGACTAAGTCATAACACACCACGCTCATATACCACAAATTGACAAGCCAAACAAAAAAAAAAAATAGTATAAAATCTCTGGAGACTTCTATAGCAGTCCAACTTTTTTCCCACTTAAACTGCTGGTTAAACAAAGTCAGATTAACTCTTAACATTATGTTTTTTGAAAATGCTAAATGCTGTGCATAAAGAGTGAGTAGGATCTCTTTAAACAATCAAAGATGTCATCTACGGTCCTTTTCATCTTCTATAATTTAAAAACTACCAGCCTCCTTCCCAGAATTGTAGTGTTGTTTGACTGAGATGATGTTGAGTGAACAGAAATTTGATCTACACCCTGCTCCCAGAATTGTGGTCCCATGGGCTTGACTTGTACACCCCAATGTCATTTCCCTGGATGTCCTCTTCAAAGCAGACATAATTTCAATCTCACTGCTCCTGGATGTTTTCCACATATTATCCACATACAGTAATGCTTCAAAGCTATTTATCTGAATGTGAAACTGGGAGAGAAAACCTCTCCTGACTGATATCTCTGGTTTGGGACGGAGAATGATGAATTATAAACAGTTTGTTTCCTTGTGCATCTGCTGTGCGTTTGAAAGCGCAATGCACCACCAGCTGAATCCATGTTCCCTGGAAGGATATTCAGATTCGTTCCCCATTCCATCCAAATGGTCAGGAACCTACAATCTGGTCAGATGTCAGGGAGAATAATCTAGTCCATAGGGTTTTCCCCATACATTAACCATGAAGAGAGTATTAACTGATTTGTTATTGCATATCAGAAATTTATCATCCCTTCCATCACGCTACTTGCACTAATCCACATCCTAATCAGGATAAATAGCTGATTCAAGGGGCAAAATACAATTCCAGGTGACTTGAGCACCTATAAATGGATATTAGGCAATCAGAACTTCTATGTAGATTTGAAAATATAAGCTATTATTTCTTGTTTACTTTGAGAATATGCTGTTGGTTGCTCCTCAAATCCTTTCTTAGTTTCAGGGTGCTGATGAAGACTGAGGGATCATAGCGTGCAAATTCCTTCTTGCAAAGGGTAAGGAATAAGGTTCAAGTCTGCATTCCTTTCACTGAGAAGTTCTGCTCCCCCCTCATCAAATGGCCATGCCAGCAAAAATGCAATTTTCTTTTGTCTTTGTCACCTTTAAACAACACTCCCCAAACCTTTTATCAATTCATTGCAGAAAGATAATGTATTCACATAAAAACAGTCATGAAAACTGACAAGAAGTTTAAACAGATAAACTACAGGTCTTTCAGTTTGGTGTTCATAACCTCAGATACAAGAAGTAGAATGAAATGTGATTATAAGACCCATGATCAAGTGAGATTGGCCTCAAATTTTCAATAAATCTTTTTAGTCACTTTTGGATAGCAATTCTGCTATTGCAAATTATTTTTCCTTCATAACACAGTGGTTCATCCCTGACTTAGAACTGAATTATTTTGAGAAGAGTGACAGCACATTTTTAATATATCCTGAAAACCCTTCAGAAGGAAATGAGGATAAGACGGGGGAAGGGAGAATTATTGACTGGATTTTAAAGAATATTCTCCTCTGCAATGCAGATAAGAGAGTCTATCCTGTTCCTTTTCTTGGTAAGGTTATAGAATGTGACTTCATTTACATCTGCTCTGTAAACATTAGTCAATCTTCTCCTCCCGCCAATACATTACACACAACTCGGACTCCTAACAGTATTTTAAATTCACTTGTAATTAACCTTTAAGGGATTTTAGTTTGTCCTGACTGTAAAACAAACTTGTGTTTGAGACTTAACAGCTGTGCTTTCTAAGCCTTGGGATTTCTTTGTTTGGGAAAAATAATCCAAACTTCTCATATCTAACAGCAAAAAACTATTACCAGAAAGCGTATTTGCATCTTTGTTGCACAAAACACCACAACCATATTAGAATTTTTTGATATTGAAAAGCATTTTCTGAGAGTCTTTTCTGGGTCAGATTTCTTTATGGCAAAGTTAAATCCATCTCATTAAAACTTAATAACTCATCTGAGCCTTGAACAAATAAACTAGAAGTCTCACAAGTTTGGAGGGAAGCAAGATTTATAATAAAAGGTATTTTGACGACATCTCTTGCAGGATGCAATGAGAGAGTTTCAAAGTGGCACAGCTTGCAAAGGCTATCAAACAGAAGGCTCCACAAGTTCTCTTTTTAGACAAATGCCCTGCTTTATTTACTTTTTTCTGCAAGCTATTCTGTTCAATTCTACAGAGGTATAAGAAGGGTATGTCTTGCCAGATTACCACATCAGCAGAGAAGCAGCAGTACAACTTAAATTTTTTAAATCTGGTTTCACCTGGCACTCAAAAATTGTACCCAGGCTTTGTCTCAGAGAAGTAATGGTTCCTAGCCCTTCAAGAAGCCTCAACTTCTCTGAAAACCTTTTAACCCCCCCCATCATTTTAAAGAAGTTACACAGCCACAAATCTTCAGCTGAAGAGTGGCTTTAGCTGCCATCTCAGTTACCATGTGAACATGAGCATACTCTCCAAAATTGCCACGCTTTCCAGAGCGTTTACGGTTGAGACATTAAAAGAGGCCATAGTGCTGACAGGTCTGGAAAGTGGAGGCTGTGCCAGGCAGCACAGTTGTAGAAAGGTTTGATATGAGTGCTAATGGGTGAAAAGGCCATGGAAAGAAGGAAGTTACATCAATTAAAGTCAGGCAGTAACATTCACTGGAGAAAAGTCTAGAGACACACCAGAAAATTGACCTCCAGGATCCTGGCATTCCAACAGGGATGTCTATCTGAAAAGTTGATGCAACCTATTGGAAAATAAGAAATGTAAGGAAATGAAAGCATAGATTCCAAGAATCACTGCAGAATACCCTCTTTTATTTGTGTTGAACCCTCACTGACATAAGCCAGATCTCACCTATTGCCAGCATCCTCGCTCGAAGTGTTGCATGAGCAATTTCCATTCATCCATTCAGCAAACTGAAAACTTTTCATTTCAAATGCAACCATTGGCAGATTACACTTGATTACCGAATTTATGATGAAGTACATATTACCTTAGAAAGCTTCATAAAAGAGTTTGGCGAAATAAACACTTGAAGAAAAGTACAAAGATCAGTGTTTACAGAGTCATTGTGCTGTCTACTCTTTTATCTGGATCCGAATCATGGGTCATTTACCACCACCTGCGACTCCTAGAACACTTCATCAGTGCTGCCTCTGTACAATCCTAAATATCCACTGGTCAGATTATATGACTAATACATCTGTTCTAGAACAAACAGCAATCACAAGCATTGAGGCCATGTTGCTGAGAACACAGCTGCGATGGGCAGGGCATATCTCCAGGATGAAGGACCACCGCCTCCCTAAGATCGTGCTCTATGGTGAATTTGCCACCGGCTGCTGCAAGAGAGGAGCCCCAAAGAGGAGATACAAGGACTCCCTGAAACAACATCTCAGCCTTGGCCATATTGATCAACATAACTGGTCTACTCTGGCCTCCAATCGGGAGGCCTGGAGACACACCATCTATAACGCTGCTGATGCTTTTGAGAAAGCACACGCAGGATCACTCTTGAGGAGAAAAGGCAACACAGAAAGAATCGTGCCCTGCAGAATGTACCACCTAAGGAGTCTTTCTGCTGTGCCTTTTGCAACCGGACATGCCTATCTTGTATTGGTCTTTTTAGCCACCAGCACGCTTGTAACAGATGTGGGTAGAGCCCTCCCCAGATCTTCGTTCGCGAAGCCCAGCCATGATGAGTATACCATGCAACTTCCTCCATCCCTTACTTTGTTCCTCCACCCTTGCACTGTTGCTGAATCTTTTAATTTCCCTAACCAGCACTGTGTGAGAAGTTATTAAGCAGCACATACTGTATGATACCCTTTCAATATCTAGCCTGCCTGCTGCAGAGCAGACAATTGCTGAATAGCAGCAATTATATGGAAACAAAGAGGCTGAGTCTTAAAGCAGCTTAATATAAAACTAAATACAACTTTATCTAAAGATAACATCCTGATAAAATCACAGGGATTTACTCTAGTTCTGTGTTCTCTGGAAGTCTGAGCGGAAACACTCGGGGAAAAAACATCAACAACAAAACCTGTTCAAAACTTGAGCATCAACATTTCTCATTTTATGAACTTGCTCAAAACAAGCCAGGGTAACTTCCTTGTTAAGAGAATAAAACACTGAACTTAATGCCATTTGACAAAAATTACAGTTTCTTTGCCCCCTGTAAGTCAAACTGTCAGCAAGTTTTCCCTTCCATCCTTTCTATTTTGATTCTAACTTTACCTTTCTATCTGTTTTTTTG